>NC_091125.1:8439872-9049247 GCF_040183065.1 Periplaneta americana | reverse complement strand
AACAGGCAATATTGCCTACTCCGTGTTGTGAAGATGATGATGATGATGGTGATAGTTTGTTTAGCAATTGAAAATATTAACATCTTCCAGTTATTTACATTGGGTTTCCAAAAATATGTCGTTTAAGAAATGTACAATTTCCTCTTGTAATTCAGGCCTTATTTTCTTTATTTCTAAGCCGAAAGGATTTTCATACAATTGAAAATTATTTTAAATAGAAGGAATCTTTTGTTACGAAATTTGTTTATTGTAGTTCATTCAAGAGGTCGATGTAATTTTATATCTCGTATTGGTGAATGAGTGTAAGCAAGAAAAACTAAATACGAATATGTTCTTTCCTGATAAATTTTGTTTCCATATGTCTACAAATAAAGAAAGGAATTGATGCTGTCGTAGATATGAACGATATTTTTATTATACTCCTGAAGCTACCGATCTAATTTGTTGAAGTGTTCTGAAATTTCGGCAGAATGCCAAATCTAGCAGCCAATTTCCGTCCCCCAACTAGGGAGTTTCTATGTCTTATTAACAGTTAATTATTTATTAACATATTGAAATCCTAGGTCAGCTAAATGTATTTCAAACATAGGCGACAATTACCAGTACTTAAACTGTATTGTTATATGTAAATATTACTGCATCTTTTCCTTCATAAAAGCAGAAATTACTTTCCGTGTGTCAAAAAAAAAAAAACGATGAAATATATTATCTACGTCTAACCCATCTTACAGACATTTATGGGAAATCTTGCATTCTTCCCCCATATCCTGTAAGAGGTTTCGGAATTGCCGATATTTTAATGACTTCGATTTTATTTGGTTTATAAAATCAAAAACCAACTCCATAACATTTTTCATATATTTGTTGTTTTGCTCCATAGTGCTTGTGCGCGAATCATACTGGATGAAAGTGATATCATTATCAATGTTTAATTGTGAAATTACAGAAAACAAACTTATAAGTATCAACCTAAGTATAATAAAATTGATAAATCTTTTACAAGAATAGATATTCTGGCGGAAATTCACGTCTCCGTGGATTTTTCAAGAGTCTTGATAATGACATGGTGCTATGAAGCCAGGCCACCAGCAATAATGTTGCGTTGTGTACACTTGGTCAAAATGGAAGTGGCCGGTCTCTCGAGCAGTGAAGTCCCTTCGGGTGAGCGCGCAGTTCACTACCGTAAACCTCCGTGCGCCGCTTTAGTTAACCCCATTATACAAGGCGCTGATTTGGGTTACCTCCACAGCATGCTTCGAATCTCCGTAAAGAATTGTTTGTTCTATCCTTTCTTTCATTTTTTACAACTTCTTTTATTGTAATATAGTCAAATAATTCTGCTTATGTTACTTCATGTTACTTACAGATAATTACAAAATTGGTGAAAATTTGTGGTTATACAGTAATTCTAGGAAATCAGGATATATTTTGTTATCAGAATTATGGTTTTTCTTTTTGTTTACAATTATTACGTTTAGGCCCTGATATTTATGGATTTAGATTAGTATAATAATTGGGGGGCGGATGTTGATGACCTAAAAATCTACTTAAAATGATCATTAAAATGCCCTTAAACTAACGAAAAAATGACATGAAATTAAAAGAAAATGGCAGTTAAATATTAGTCACCGTACTCTCACCACAACTTCTTAAAAATTGTCACGTTTCAATGAATGCCCTGCATAACTTGGAGAGAGGAGGCAACTTCCTGGAATTTAGCTAAGATAAAGGAAAAGAACATGCGACAAAATGAAGGTTTTAATTGAAAACTATAGATTTTAATGAGCGTTTACAGTGTGTTTCAATCAGGGGTGGTTCATGTCAGTGTCTTCATTCTCTGCCTCCTTATCCTTCCGCGCTCCTCTTTTGTTACCAGATCTTCCAAATGAGGGAGTGTGATGACAAAACAAATTGTGGGAGCAGCGTGCATTATGCAATCTTTGTGTTAAAAATATTGTCTACTACAGTAGACATCCCTTCCGAACCAAGTCCTGTGCAGGACACGGTGAAAGTTTCCCCCCTTCCAAACATAAATTCTAAAGACACCCTCGTACCGACAAAAGAACAGTTGTGGTAAAGTCCTCACTTAAACTAAGCTGTTGTCAAGCATTTTACAATACTTCCGTTGTGTGAAGTGAAGCCTTCAGTGGAATGAGGGATGGACTTTTAGAGTCTATTCCAAACTACAAAACTCAAACTTCACTGTTATTCACTTATTTAGTAGGTAATTACTACTGACCTATTTGCTTAGAAAATGATTTAACAGACCTATCGGTAAAGAAGAAAGTAAAATGCATTCCAAATGATCTATAAGTTCTTGAAAGTATTAAAAATGACCAATAATACTTGTATACTAGAATGTATTTTTCTGTTTGTGATTATGTATTCAGTCTCCTTTTTTTTTTTTTTTAACATATATATTTTTTTATTATTGTTATTTCAAAGTTAATACTGATTGTGTGTATGTATTCAATCTCTCTTTTCTACTTAATTATGTTTATTATTATTTTTAAGTTCATATTTGTATACTGGTATGTATTTTTTCTGTATGTGATTTGATCCTGGTTGAGTGGAAGAAAAGGCCTGATGGCCTTAACTCTGCCAGGGAAAATAAAACTATTATTATTATTATTATTATTATTATTATTATTATTATTATTATTATTATTATTATTATTATTATTATTATTATTATTAAATGCCGAAAGAAATATAAAAAATGACCTATTAGTTCAAAAACGTCCAAAAATGCAATGTAAGAAATTAATTTTTTTCTTTGATATTAACATAGAAATGATTTCTATATTAATAGGTATGGTCTTAATGTAAAAAATAAGATGACTTTTTATCAACATCCGCCCCCTAAGAATAATCATATTCTATGTAACACAACTTGCAAATTAATTATTGCCAATTATTTAACCGTCAACATATTTACTGAATGTTGTTTAGGCTATAGAGTCTAAAGCAGCAGAGATTAATAAATTAATTAACATAGCATTTTAATACCTCCATAGCATTCTTGGCGTGGAGCAGTGGTTAAGCTACTTAACTTCTATATAGATAGTTCGAGTTCGAATTTCCGTATTGAATTATTTGTTTTGTCCTTTCATTTTTTACAATTTTTTTAGTGTAATATAGTCAAATAATTTTTCTTATGTTACTTCATGTTACTTAGAGATAATTACAAAATTGGTGAAAATTTGTGGTTATAATTCTAGGAAATCAGGATATATTTTGTCACAGAATTATGGTTTTTCTTCTTGTTTACAATTACTACGTTTCGGCCCTGATGATCATGGATTGAAATTAGTATAATAATAATCATTCCCTGTAGCACAACTTGCAAATTAATTATTGTCAATTATTTAACCATCAACATATTTACTGAATGCTACTTAGGCAATAGAGTGTAAAGCAGCAGGGATTCATAAAATAATCAACACAGCATTTTAATATGAAAGCAGCATCAAAAGTTTCTATTAACACGAAAAACTGTAATACCACTGTCACTTAGCGAGCGAAATTCTCACTACTTACTCAAGTGGAAGCCTTTAATCGGTCAGGGCTAGACGTAAGTTCATTTGACTAGCAACCACCGTGGCACACAGAAACGAAGGAACGAGGAAGCATTAGTCCACCTAGTTACTGAGGGTGGATTTTCAGCTGCTCAAGCTGGACGACAGCTTAATGTCCCAGATCGAAGTGCTTGGAGGTGGGTTACACATTATTTGGTATCCGGTACTTTCCAAAGCAAACCTGGTAGTGGTAAAAGGCGTATTTCCACGCCACAGAAAGATGCTAGATTGGTTGAGGAGGTTGAAAGGAACCCCTTTCATAATTCCACAACCTTGAAAGCTGTTGTTAATTTTCCTGGCCACATCCAGAATGTTAGAAACCATTTAAAGAGGACTGGAATAAGATCGCGAAGGGCCTCTCCTAAAGATATCCTTACAGACGGACATAAGCTAGATCGGCTGGCATTTGCGGAGGAAAATCTTGACCGCAACTGAAGTAGATTTATCTTTTCAGACAAGGTTCGATTTTCCACTGCTATGACGGCCCTGTTCTTGTTTATTGTCCATCTGGTACCCGACACTAGGAAAATACACTGCTCCCAATGCCAGAAGTGGCAGGGTAGGTGTCTCATGTTGGGGATGGATTTCTCAAGAGGGAGCTGGAACGATTCACCGTATCGAAGGAAAATTAAATGAGCCTAAATACAAACTATTATTAGAACATGAAATGCTTTTTTACGCAGGGATCGTTTTCCTGGTGGAATTCTTGAATTCCAGAAGGACAACCACCCAGCCCATACGTCTAAGGTGATTCAGGAGTGGTTTTCTGAGAAACAAGATATCGATGTGATATGTTGGCCTCCGAAATCGCCGGACTTGAATCCCATAGAAAACGTCTGGTCTAGAGTAAAAACGCATTTACGAAAGAACTTTTCAACCCACCTCTGAGGAATGAAGATGATTTATGAGACGTTTCGTGGGAGGCAGTAGCAGGAAAAGAAACTATTTCCCATGAATAGTGAATTCTATGGAAAACAGACTCAGGAACGTTATAAATGCAGAAGGCTACTGGAGTGGATATTGAGGATGTGGTGTTTCTGTTTCCTTTTATTTTGTATTTCTTTTGTTATACACTACAATTAACGATTTTATTTTCTATTTAAGAAATTCAATCTCTTATTTTATACCACAGATAGGTATCGTGTATATTTGTAACAAATTATGTTCCCTCTTCCCTTTAAGTTTCGTGTTGGCCAGAGATGGGAGCCAAAATAATAAAGCGAAAAGTATTATAAGGATAAAAAATGACGAAAACCTGTTACATTTTCACTGATGTATTTAAAAGGCAAAAAAGAAAGAAGGAGTTTAGTAACTCCACCAAGATTTGAACTTGCAATCTCACGAACATTTACCCAATGCTTTACCACTACGCCAATTTGGTCGCCTGGTCGCGTTTTTACCATTTCGTAGTTATACACTAACAAGCTTATGTTCTCTGCATGGAGCCTTGACACTTATGACAGATATCTGTGAAGATACATGAATTTAACATCCTTAAATCTTTTAAATTTCCCTTTTATAAGGTTCAGAAGATTGTGATGAAAATTCTGAAGGACTCTCGTCAAAGACTACATTTACATTTATATGTTAACACATTGATTTTTGTTTTAATGTACAGCTATCAAAAGAAAAAGTGGCCGCTCTCTTCGGGTACCTTCGCTACAATTCGGAGACAGGCGATGTTACATGTTGTTGGACCACGTTGCCTGATATCTACAGTTATAATTGAAGTGTTCTGTGTGTTATTCGATAGCGTAGCGGTAGCGTTCAGGCCTCTTATTCATGAGGTCCTGCGTTCGATTACAACCTCGTGGTTTTTATGTTCTTTTTTTTTCTGTTTTGGAGAGAGACAAACTATACATAATGGCTCCTTTCTCTGTTACGATTATTTTAGTAATTAACAACAGGTTCATTAATATATTATGCCATGACTTTATCATTATGATATTGTGGCTGCAAATGGAAAGAAAAAAAGATTTTATTCTCAATAAAAATATCTTTCGTGGCATAAACAAAACAAATTTACTGGCGTCGGCCTTAAAACATTCCAACAATTAAGCGTTCAAAAAACAAAACAAAAAGCCACAATTCAATATTTAGTCTATCTTCCTCTTATCTCGATCATCTTGCAGTCGAGTGGACATGGAATTGACTAGTCTTTGCAAATAGCGACTGTTCTTAGACACGATATTCCAGGCATTCTGAACATACCCACATACATAAGTGTTCTGTCCATGGGCAGGTCTTTCATTGCAAACCCAGCAATCTCCAATCTTTCCTATTTTCCGCCTTCCTCTTAGTCTCCGCATATGATCCACATATCCTAATGTCGTCTATTATTCTTTTCAACCAGAGACCCAACTAATTCCTTTTTCTCTTTCTAATCAGTTTCAGCATCTTTCTTTCTTCACTCACTTTTTCAAACACAATTTTATTTCTTATTCTGTCTGTCCACTTCACACGCACCGTTCTTCACCACATCCACATTTCAAATGCTTCAATTCGTTTCTCTTCATTTCGTCGTAATGTCCATGTTCCTTCCCCATACAATGCCACACTCCACACAAAGCACTTCACTAGTCTCTTCCTTAGTTCTTTTTCCAGAGGTCCGCAGAAGATCCTTCTTCTTCTATTTAAAGCTTCCTTTGTTCATGTTTGCAGTTTTTCTTGGGAAGGATAGGCCTAAATGCGGTAACATCCCGTTGCTTTCCGCACACCACTATCTCTTTCGCATCTTATTAAATTCCAGGAGGCCCTAGCGTGGAGATGAGGAGAGTGGATTTGACTAATTGGGCCCTCCGGACTTCACCGAAAGTCACGGCAAGGGTTAAATATTAATTCTATCAGGATGTTTGACCCGATCAGAGACCGGGAAATATCTCAATTAGCCCTTGCCCCCCGCATCCTGGACTAGCTTCTACAAATCATCAGAAAATCTTAGAGTGTGATTGGGCCAATTTTTCCGAAAATGTTTCCACACTTTTGCCCTCGTAGCTCAGCGGACGAATGTCGAAATTTAGATGTCAACGTCTCAGGTTCAGTTCCTCGTTACTCCTTTTCATTTTATTGTGGTTCAAGATAGTATAATGTAATAATACAAAAAGAAAAACTAATACCAGTATTATGCAACTGGATTTTTCCAAATCTAATATTAAATTTATGTTATTTATATCGCTAGAGAACGATTACAATATAAATAACTTGAATATTATTTATACAGTGTCACTAAAGAACGATAAGAGCATGTAAATGATAAATATCAGTTTGTTTAATCAATATAAGATATTATAAAATACGTATTCAATTATCCAAATAAAATAACCTATTTTACAAAGAAAGATGGTTATTTGTGTTATAATAATTACTTACATAAAATACAGATTATTTATATTGCGAAAGAACAATAACAATATAAATAACTTGATATTATTTTATAATGCTAATGAAAGAAAACAGAATATAAATGATAACTTGAATATTATTTATATCGCTAAAGAACGATAACAATATAAAAAACGTGAATATTATTCACATCGGAATTTCACAGATTTATTACAGATGTATTTAAGAAATTGTAGAAGAATAGTAATTAGTAACAGTGTCCTATTTATTCTTCTTGGAGCCAAATTTGCAACTTTTGAAAGTGTGGTTACTATGTTGAAGTGTATGTGTTGCAACGGATGCTTGATTTGTTATGTATGTGAGTCAGTTATGAGATGCTTGATGTCGTCGCAATGTCGTAATTATAGTTTGATTGTGTTTATGTGACTATTGTGTATTAATTTATGATGTATGGCACGGAAAGCTGCATATTTGTGTTATAGAAGTGTTACGTATGTGTGTTGTTAATGTTTTTGTATGTTTCAAATTGATAACTGATATTTGTTTTGCAATCGCAATGCCTAATTTACGGATTGTTTATGTTTTGTTTACATCGCGTAAGCTAATGTAATTTTCTTTTCCATTTCTCTTTATGCTTATCTTTTTTGTGTATAAAACTATAGCCCTAACATACATATGTAAAATAGGGCTAACCCCCATTGAAGGTACAATAATAATGATTATTATTCATATCGTTATAAAACGATAACAGAATACAAATGATGACTTGAATTTTATTCATATCTCTAAAGAACGATAACAAAATATTTAATAACGTGACATCCATAAAGAACGATAACTGGATATAAATGATAATTTGAATATCATTTACATCGCTAAAGAACGATTAAAAAATAAAATGAAAACTCGAAGAAGGCCCGAACCCACAACCTTTGAATCATTAAACAAGCACTCTACCGCTAGTCTACGAGGTGCAGATATGGAACATTTTCATAGTTCCGGAACTGCTTGTACAAGCACATGCATCGTGTAACATCGCCGCGACCCGAAGTGGACTTTGAAAATATTCGCCGTTCACGAGTGCGGCCACTTTTTTTTTTTTTTTTTTTTTTTTGACAACTGTACAAATCGAATAATAAGTTTACTCGTTTCGTTTCTCTTTATCTCCTTGCGTTTTTTAAATTCCGGAACCCAGTGATCAACCTCACTTGAAGACCGATGATTTGAAATGAACCTTAGCAGCTAAAGAGTTCGCGAAAACTAAATTTTCACATTTTTTCTTTGCGTCGAATCTAGAGACCTATGATAGATAGTGGTGTAGACACACGAATTTAACACATTCTGAAAGAATAAGCAATATAGGTTGAAATTTTTATATTTTATTTCCGTTTATACAAACCGCAATATCGTCTCCTTTAATGAACGATTTTCGCATTTCATAGTTATACCCAACAAACGTATAGGCCCATGAAACGTTTGATAGTTATGCGTCCAGACAGGTGCATTAAAATTTTTTTAAGGAATCAGAAGAATCTGTTGGGATTATTAATTTATATTCATGTTTTCATATTTAAAATTTTCGCGACAACTAAATTTTCACAATTTTATTTCATTTCTTCGGACATCGAAAACTGTGATAGATAATGGTGTAGCTACAGGAATTTAACACTATCTGAAAAAAATAGTATAATCGGATGGAATTTATAGATTTTATTATAGTTTATAGAAAACGCAATTTTGTCGTCTGAATCGAACGTTTTACCCAGTTGGATGTCATACACTAACAAACTTCTGTTTTGTAATCTGACTTTGAGGTAGACGCTCCCTGTGAATCAGGCTTAAATAATTTCAAGGGAAAAACTATTCCGGGGTCGGATATCGATCGCTTAGCGCACGAATGCTCTACCGACTGAGCTACCCCAGGAATTATACAAGACTCCGTCACAATCCTTCCCGTTAGAACCACGCAACTCAAATGGGCTGACAATACGCCAAAACCCAATTCTGAGTGCACACAATTCTGTGTGACTTAATTGTGGCTTTCTGTTGACGTACCGTAGTTTCCCCTAACTATGGTCCACATTTGTCACATTTTTCTTTGTATATTCAATACTATTCATCCAGATTAAGTGAAAGTTTGGCTTCGGACTCTTGTAAGTTTATATTAAATAAATATTGACATATGTGTTTGAAGTTATTTAATTACAAGTGTTAAAAAATAATAAGCATTGGTACATAGTTGTATTCTGAGTTGCCCAACTATGGTCCACTTATAGATTCATGCTTTAAAGCATGAATGGACTATAGCTGGAGCTGTAATTATTCATAAATCAATACATTGAGTTTCTAATTTAAGGATAAAAACATAATCTAGCACAGAAATATTTAAAAATAAATGAAAAGTACATGGATTCTTTTTATTAGTACACATAACATAAACACTCAATAAACAAGTGAAATCTGAAAGTCATTTTTCTGCAATAATGAACAACTACACTCACTAGCAAAAAAACCGGGCCACCTTAAGTTTCTCAAATTTTTATGAGGTGAGAATCAGAAAATCCTTTATGAAATGAAGAAAACATTGCTTCCCAGAAAAAAAAAACTTATTCATTATCATTTGCGCTATTATTTTCAACGCCAAAGAATGGATATAATTAAAAGCTGTAAAAACTTACAAAGTATATAAATTTTCTTCCAAATGTTCAACTGATTTTGTGGCCACCCAGATGTTGGTAATAGCGGCTATTGCCTCCCCGTGACTGTATGACTGTTACCATTCGCCGAATCAACCCTTCGATCAGATTCTGGACGTCAGTCTGGTCGATTCTATTCCATTCTTTACTTAGAACATTTCGGAGCTGCTGTAAGTTGCTGTGAGGAGTTAGACGACTTCTAACTTGCTTCTCTAGCATTTCCCACACATGTTCAATAGGGTTTATATCAGGACTTCTTGCTGGCCATATCATCCTGTTCAATCAAACGTCGTGAAGGAACTCATCCACGATTCTTGTAGCATGAGGGCAAGCATTGTCATGCATTAACAGGAACTTTCCACCAAGAAGTGGGGCATATGGTACCACATGTTAAATTAGACCTCCTTCGATGTATCTTGGAGCAGTCTCATTAATGAAAACAAGTTCTGTGTGAGCTTCATACGAAATGCCACCCCATACCATTACTGATCCACCTTGGAAACTGACACGTGAACTGAAGTTACATGAAGAAAAACGTTCTCCTTCTCTTCTCCACACTCTTTCACGTTCATCTGTAAACTAAATCTCGATTCATCTGTGAAGAGCACTCGTCGCCACTCCCTCAGGTTCCAATTAGCATGATTGTGAGCAAAGCGTAATCGTTCAACATGATGTTGCTGGAGCAATTCTGGGCATTTAGCTGGCGTTCTGGAATCAGCCCATATTCATCCAGATGTCCTGTTGCAGTTTTCTCACTCACGTTAACTTGTCTTATTTTCTGGAAGGCTCTTCTGGTCTCAAGAGCTGTGGAATGGCGATTTATTAATGTGTTTAGGACAATAAAATGGTCGTCACGAGCCGAAGTTACTCGTTTTCTCCCTGAACCGGGTCTCCTGAAATAACCTCCTGTCTCTCTAAAGCGATGGTACACTTGTTGTACGGTCGATCGAGGAATCCCAAGAACTGCAGCCTCATAACGCTGACTATTCCCACCTTCTGTCAATGCAACCACTTTTGCTGAATCGGTAGGACTTAGTGACATTTGTATACAATGAAGTACTTCAATACTGCCTCAAAAGAGCTTACCAGTCTGTAGACATCTTCAGCTTAGCTCGAATTGAGTCCGAGAAGTTTACACACAATATTACAAGAAGAACGAATCTTCTTTTCAGATCATTGTTGGCTATTACGTATTCAGTATTACATTGTTACGTATCACAAAATAAATGAATAACTAAATGAACCTGAACACACCTACAAGTTATTTTAAAAATCCTACAATTTTCAAAAATTTTAATGAAAATGTAGTTGGCCCGGTTTTTTTGCAAGTGAGTGTATATTAAAGAACAAAAGTACGGTATCAAAATTAACTAACACATTCTTAGCAAAATATTATGCAAATAAATTCACTGATAATGTTTAATTATCGTACTGAGAACTACATTCATTAGACTTATTTCGATCCTTTGAATCTCCACTTCTCTTGTAATTCTGAAATTGAAAATAGATCTGTCTTTTTCGAGACGCATATGGGGTCTTCAATTTGTTTTATTATATTTTCCTTTCTTTAGAATAAAATGTCTTCCATTTCTCGCCACCTCAGTAATTACCGCTTCTTACTATACATGAAACAACAGCTCCATTATTCTTCACTTCCAAAACTTTCCCTGGCCACAATTCCTCCCCATAACTATCATATACAGTAACTATGTGTCTTTATTATTAATTTAACAGATTTCGTCTTCTTTTCCATATCTGACTCACTGTCTGTAAATATGGAAATAACATCGAAAACATCATGATCTGTATCCAATTCAATTTCATCGCTCTCCTAGTCACTTACAGGGACGGTTGTTTTCCTTCTACCCTGAAGTTTTCGTTTTACTGGACTATCATTCGTGTTAGTACCACTGATGCTGGAACAGCCTGTTTCTTTGTTTACTTGACTATAATGTTAAATGGTGTTTTAGAATATACTGAGATACCGTATTTGCAGAAGTAAATAATCACTTTGATCATATTTTATTGAAACAAATATTTCAAAATGAAATACTACTATGGTCCACGAAAAATTGTGGTACATAGTTGAGGACTGACTTTTAGCCTTGAGGTTAAACATTTTTCACGCAGAGTCCTTAACCTCTGCCAGTGTAATTATTACGTGAAAGTAACCATTATATAGCCAGGTTTAATTGTACAAAGAATCATATATCTATAACGTACCAGTTCTACAGAGGAGAGCTTAATGAAACAGACAATCACAAAATGAATGATTTCGTGTCTTCATACATTCAATAGAACGATGCACACTGACCTTGTTAAGCATCCATATCATTGCCACGTGTAATGGTAGATAGAAGCATCTATGGGGAACATAATTCCATCACAGTGGCGCCTTAAATGGCAAACACCGAACTCTTGGGGGACTAAGTAGTACATAATGCGTTTTGGACCATAGTTGGGTGCCTGGACCATAGTTATGGGACATTACGGTACTTACAGTAACGAATATATTATGCAAATCAGACTTTCAAGTAGAAGCAGGCTTATGACAGAAAGCCACAATGTAATTCACACAGAATTGTGTTCAATCAAAGTTGGGTTCTGACGTATTGTCAGCCCATTTGCATTGTGTGGATATAACGGGAAGAATTGTGACGGTGTCGTGTATAGTTTTTGGGGTAGCTCAGTCGGTAGAGCATTCATGATCTAAGCAAAGGGTCCCGGGATTGATACCCGGCCCCTCAACAATTTCTCCTTTGAAATTATTCAAACTTATGTTTTTCTGCATGGGATCATGAAGCTTTAGATAGATGTGTGCGCAGACACACAAATTTAACACTTTGTTAAGGATGAGAATAATCTTTTGGGATTAGAAGTTTTTATTCTTCTTTACATATTTAGATATCTCGCGAAAACTAAATTTTCACAATTTCTTTCTTTGCGTCAAAACTCGAAACCTATGATGATACTGGTGGAGACACACGAATTTAACACTTTTTGAAATAATTAGCATCTCTATAAGGGATTTAAAGAATCTGTTTGAATTTTATTTTTCATTCATGTTTTGATATTTAAAAATGTCGGGAAACATAAATTTTCACAATTTTTTTTTTTTTCGTTTTGTCAAACCTCAAAACATATGATAGAAAATGGTGTGGACGCACGAAATTAATACATTCTGAAAAATTAGTACAGTCGTTTGGATTTTATAGAATTTACTAACGTTTATAAGAATCGCAATTTTGTCGTCTGAATGGAACCTTTTTCCCATTTGGAAGTCATTCACTAACAAACTTTTATTTCTCTGAATTGGACCATGAAACTTTTGGTAGACATGTGTACAGACACATGAATTAAACACCTTTTTAAGTAATTAGAAGAATCTGTTGGGACTTGTGTTTTTATTCGTGTTTTCATATTTAAAAATCTCACCAAAACTAAATTAGCATGATTTCTTTTCTTTGCGCCGAACCTCGAAACTTATGACAGATACTGGTATAGACACACGAATTTAAAACTTTATGAAAGAATTAGCACAATCGGTTATAGTTTATCGTTTTATTAACGTTTTCATCGCCTGAAACGAATGTTTTTCCACATTTGGTAGATATACACTAAATTACGATTCCCTTCATGGGACCATGACACTTTTGATATGTGTGCAGACACATGTATTTAACACTTTCTTAAGGAATTAGAAGCATCTGTTGGTATTTGTAATTATTATTCACTAGCCGTACCCGTGCGCTCTGCTGCATCTGTTAGAAAAAAATATAAAGTAATTACATAATTAAAATATGACATATGATCCAGGGAACATTCGTGTTTGATGGAAGGATAAATCGTTTAATATGTTACTTAATTTAAATTATATTTAAAAAAAAATTAAAATGCGATAATTTTGATCCAGAGACCACTCATTTGGTGCAATGACAGTTCCTTTAACATGTTTCTTAATTTTTATTACATGCAACCAAGTTTAATGAAGATTGACATATCATTTAGATTTAATGTGTATACTTTATATTACTTGCTGTATGTTTCCATTGAATTATGGTTAATAACTTAATTTTAACTCTTGTTTTCTACGTCTTCAGTAAATGGCGCTTGGCCCACTATGGTACTGAACCCTTCGAATAACTTAAATAGTGATACAGCATATATAGTGATATGTAATTATATTTCTTTCTTTCGAAAATGTAAGAATTCACGACCATTGCCATGGAATGAATAAATGTGTTTTTTCTTCCTACTCAAAAATTTTATATTTTGCACATATTGCAGGAAGAACAGCGCTATATTCTGAGGCGGCGGTGAAAATGTATTATATTGTTATTTTAAAAGTCTTGTATATTCTTAAATATCAGTTCTATCAAAATTTTGCATAGAATAAAACTTATCGGAAATTATTTTTAAAGAAACTTTTGTTATGTAACATTTTTCATAAAAATTAATAATAAGGGAGATATTTCGATTTATTTAATTCAAGCCCTCTTATAACCCCCCCCCTTTTAAATAAACTATTTTGAATGCCATATAGCCTAAATTCTAAGTTATAACGAACTTAATTTATAATCCAATTTTCATATAAATCAGTTCAGCCATTATCGCGTGAAAAGGTAACCAACATCCAGACAGACAGACATACAAACAGAAATTTCAAAAAAGCGATTTTCGGTTTCAGGTTGGTTAATTATATATGTTAGGTCCAATTATTTTTGGAAAATCGAAAATTACCAGAAAATTTTAGGCAACAGATTTATTATTAGTATAGATGTTTTCATATTTAAAAATCGTGCGTAAACTAATTTTCACAATTATTTTTTTCGTTGCGTGTTCCCTCGAACCCTATATTAGATACTAGTTTAGACACTCGAATTTAACATTTTCTGATAGAATTAGAGCAATCGGTTTACATTTATATATTTCATTAACGTTTATACAAATCGCAAATTCGTCGTCTGAAATGAACGTTTCTCGCATTTCGTAGATACAAACTAACAAACGTACGTTTCTTTTTCTCCATGTAATAGATTTGTGTGGAGACACATGAATTTAACATCTTTTTAAGGAATTGTGATAATCTTTTGGGATTTGTAGGTTTTATTTACGTTTTGATATTTAAACAATCTCGCAAAATTTAATTTTCGCAATTTCTTACTTTTGCGTCGTACCTTGAAACCTCTGATAGACACTGCTGTAGAAACACGAATTTAACACTTGGCAAAGAATTATCACCATCGGTTGGAATTTATATAATTAACGATTATACAAATCGCAATTTCGTCGCATGAAACTGTTTCATTTTTTGAAATCATACACTAACAAACTTATTTATCTCTGCATGGGGCCATGAAACTTTTGATGGATTTATGTGAAGACACAGAAATTTAACGTGCTTAAATCTTTTAAAATTCTTATGTGGTTCGGAAGATTGTGATGGAAATTCTGAGAGCTCTCTTCGAATTCTACATTTCCATTTATATGTTAACACATAAAGTTTTGTTTTAATGTACAAATCGAAAAATAAATTTCCTTATTTTGTTCCTCTTTATCATTTTACGTTTGATAATTCCGAATCCCTGTGGCCAACCTCACTTGAAGACGGATGATTTTAAGTGAGTGTTATTTAGCAGTTAAAAATACCGCAAAAACTAAATTTTACATTTTTTTAAATTTGCGTCGCACCTCGAAACCTAACATAGATAGTGGTGTAGACACACGAATTTAACACTTTCTGATAGAGTAAGGATAATCGGTTGTAATTTATACATTTTATTAACGTTTATACAAACTGTAATGTTGTGGCCTTTATAATGAACGTTTTTCGAATTTCGTTGTTATACACTAACAAACTTATGGGCCCATGGAACTTTCCATAGATATATATGCTTACACATGAATTAACATCTTTCTAAGGAAATAGAAGAATCTGTTAGGATTTGTAAATTTATTCTTGTATTCGTATTTAAAAATCTCGCGAAATCTAAATTTTTACAATTTTTATTCTTTTCGTCGAACCTCGAAACCTATGATTGATACTGGTGTAGACACATGAATTTAACAATTTCTGAAAGAATTCGCACAATCCGTTGGAATTTATAGATTTCATTATCGTTGAAAGAAATCCCATTTTCTTCTCCAGAAACGAACTTTTTGCCTTTACTTTGTTTTACACTGAGAAACTTACATTTATCTGCATACGACAATGAAACTGTTTATAGATATGTGTGCAGACATATGAATTTAATATCCTTTTAAGGAATTAGAAGAATTTGTTGGGATTTGTATTTTTATTCACGTTTTCATATTTAAAATTCTGGAGAAATCTAAGATTTTACAATTATTTTCCTTGGCGTCGAACCTCGAAATCTACAATAGAGACTGGTGTAGACACACGAATTTATCTCTTTCTGAAAGAATAAGCACAATCTGTTGGAAACTATAGATTTTATTAACGTTTATACAAACCGCAATGTCGTCGCCTGAAATGAATGTTTTTCCCATTTCGTAGCTATACACTAACAATCTTATGGTTCTCTCTATGGGACCATAAAACTTTTGATAGATATATGCGCAGACACATGAATTTAACATCTTAAGGAATTAGAAGAATCTGTTTTGATTTGTATTTTTCATTCATGTTTTCATGCCCGTACAGCAATTTGATTACTTACTAAGAAACAGATGATGGGAAGTACATGAGGAAATTCATTGTGTGTCTGAAGATGATTCTCATAGGAGGGTGGATATAATTGCCATCAATAGAAGAACCGTGAAAGGGATGGTGTTAGACCCTTCATTTGTTTTGAGCGAGACACGAATCAGACACTGCAGTTAAAAGGTGATTTGCGAGCAAATTATGTACCTTGTCTTCCACACCTCAGTGAACAATATGACAGTTTGCTATACATCTGGGATATTACATATGTGGAGCTAGCATTTGTTTACCAATTTTTACATATGATGTACTTAGATCTTCTAAAATTTACTTTTATGAGATTCAGAAGATAGTGATGGAAATTCTGAAGGCCTCTTTTTGAATTCTAAAACATCATTTGTATGTTAAAACATAAATCTTTGTTTTAATGTACAAAACGAATAATAATTTTACTCTTCATTTCCCTTTGTCTTTTTACGTTAGTTAATTCCGGATCCCAGTAGTCAACCTAACTTGAGGACGAATGATTTGAAATAAATCTTAGGAGTTAAAATTTTCCCGAAATCTAGACTTTCACAATTTTTTTTCTTTGCGTCGAATCTCGAAACTTAAGATAGATAGTAATGTAGATACGCGAATTTAAGACTTTCTGATAGACGCAGCACAATCTTTTTGGGATTTATAAATTATATTAACGTTTAAACAAACCTCAATTTCGTCGCCTAAAATTAAAGTATTTCGCATTTCGTAGTTATATACTACCAAACTTAACATTCTCTAAATGGCCCCATGAAATTTTTGAAAGATATGTATGAAGACCCATGAACTTAACATATTTTTAAGGAATTACAAGAATCTGTTTGGATTTGTCAAATCATTCATGTTTCATACTTAAAAATATAGCGAAAAATAAGTTTTGTCAATTTTTATTTTTTTCGTCGAACCTCGAAACCTATCATAGATACTGGTGTAGACACACGAATTTAACAATTTATGAAAGAATTAGCACAATCTGTTGGAATTGACAGATTTTATTAACGTTTATACAAATAGCAATTTTGTAGCCTGAAATGAAAATTTTTCCCATTTCGTAGTTATACACCAATAAACTTATGTTTCTCTGCATGGATCAAAGAAACTTTAGATAGATATGTGTGCAGACACAGGAATTTAAATGTTTAATGTAGTTAGAAGAAACAGTTGGAATTTGTAATTTTGATTCGTATTCTCACATTTAAAATTGTCGCTAAAACGAAATTATCTTTTATTTTCTTTGCGTCGAACCTTGAAACCTTTGATAGATAATGATGTAGGTACACCAATTTTTTTTCTGAAAGAATTAGCACAATCGGTTGGAGTTTATAAATTTTATTAATGTTTATACAAATCGCAATTTTGTCAACTGTAACGAATGTTTTTCCCATTTCATAGTTATAAACTAACAAACTTTTGTTTCTCTGCATGCCACCATGAAACTTTCGATAGATATGTAGTAGTAGTAGTAGTATTTATTTATTTATTTATTTAACCTGGTAGAGATAAGGCCGTCAGGCCTTCTCTGCCCCTCTACCAGGAGATTCCAACTACAATATGAACAATAAAATTACAATTAGTGTGCAGACATATGAATTTAATATTTTTTAAGACATTACAAGAATATGTTTCGGATTTGCAATTTTTATTCATGATTTCGTATTTAAAAATTTCGCGAGAACTATATTTTCACAATTTTTTTTTTTTTTTTTTTTTTTGCTTCGAACCTCGAAATCCACGATAGACGCTGAAGTGCACACACGAATTTAGTACTTCCTGAAAGAATTAACACATACTGTTGTATAACGTTTATACAAATCGCAATTTCGTTGTCTCAAAGGAACGTTTACCCATATTGTAGTCATACACTAACACAATTATGTTTCTCTACATGCGAAAATGAAATTTTTATAGATAGGCTATGTTAGCAGACACATGAATTTAACATTTTAAAAAAATAATTAGAAGAATTTGTTTGGATTTAATTTTTATTCATATTTTCATATTTAAAAATCTCGCGAAAAATAAATTTTCACAATATCTTTTCTTTCCGTCGAAATCCGAAACCTATGGTAGACATTTTTACAGACACACACGAATTTAACACTTTCTGAAAGAGTTAGCACAACCTCTTGGAATTTATAGATTTCATTAACGTTTATACAAACCGCAATTTCGTCGCATAAAATGAAAGTTGTTCGAATTACGTAGGTATATACTACCAAACTTACGTTTCTCCGCATGGACCTATGAAACTGTTTGTAGATATGTATGCAGATACACGAATTTAACATCTTTTTAAGTAATTAGAAGAATCTGTTGGGATTTGTGGTATTTATTCACCTTTTCATATTTAAAATTTTCGCGAAATCTAACTTTTCGCAATTTTTTTTCTTTGGGTCGAACGTCGAAAACTGTGCTAAACACAAGAATTTAACACTTTCTGAAAGAGCACAACCGGTTGAAATCTATAGATTTCATTAACGTTTTTACAAATCGCAATTTCGTCGCCTGAGACGAACATTTTTTCCTTTTGTAGTTGTACACTAACAAATTTATGTTTCTCTGCATGCAACCATGAAACTTTTGATAGATATGTGTGTAGACACATGAGTTTAATTTTTGTAAGCAATTACAAGAACCATTTGGATTTTGGAATTTTTTAATGCTATTTAAAAATCTCGGGAAAACTAAATATTCGCACTTGTGTTTTTTTGCATCGAACCACAAAACCTATGATAGAAAATGGTGTACAACCACGAATTTAACACTTTCTGAAACAATTAGCACAATCGGTTGAAATTTATAGATTTTATAAACGTTTATGCAGATCGCATTTTCGTCTCCAGAAACGAACGTTTTTTACTTTACGTAGTTAAACAGTAACAAACTTATATTTGTCTGCTTGCAATGCAACTGTTGATAGATATGTGTACAGACACATGAATTTAACATGTTTATCAAGGAATTAGAAGTATCTGTTGGGATTTATGTTATTTATTAACGTTTTCATATTTAAAATTCTCGCGAAAGCTAAATTTTCAGTTTTTTTTTCTTTTTGTCGAACGTCCAAAACTGTGCTAGATACTGGTCTAGGCACAAGAATTTAACACTTTCTGAAGGAATTGGCCAATCGGTTGAAATTTGTAGATTTTATTAACGTTTATTCGAATCATAATTTGTTCACCTTAACGTTTTTCCCATTGCCTGTATTTACTCTAACAAACGTAAGTTTTTCGGCATGCGATATTGAAACTTTTAATGCTTGTATGTGCAGACACATGTATTTAACATATTTTGAAGGAAATAGAGGTATATTTTGGGATTTGTAATTTTTATTCATATTTCCATATTTAAAAGTCTCGCGAAAACTATAAATTCAGAATGTTTTTTTCTTTGCGTCGGACTTCTGAACTTATAACAGTTACTGTTGTAGACACACGAAATTAACACTTTCTGAGAGGATTATTATCGGTTGCATTTCAGAGATTGTATTAACGTTTATACAAATCGCAATTTGTTCGCCTGAAACGAGCGTTTTTCCCCTTTCCGTAGTTGTACAGTAACAAACTTATGTTTCTCTGCAAGGGACCATGAAATTTTTTATACATGTGTGTGAAGGCACAAAAATGTAACATCATTAAATATTTTAAAATTCCCTTTTTATGAGGTTCAAAATATTGTGGTGGAAATCCTGGAACCCTCTCTTCAAATTCTACACATCGATCGTATGTCAACACATAAATTTTTGTTTTACTGTACAAATCGAATAATAATCTTAATTACATCATTTCTCTTAAACAGTTTACTTATGTTAATTGCGGATCCCTGTGGTCAACCTCACTTAAAGACGGATGATTTTGAATAAATCTTAGTAATTAAAAATCTCACGAAATCTAAATTTCCACAATATTTTTTCTTTACGTCGAACTTCGTAGTTATGCACTAACAAACTTACGTTTCTCTGAATGGGCCGATGAAAATTTTGATAGATATTTATGTAGTCCCATGAATATAATCTCTGCTGAAGAAATTGGTGGAATCTGTTTCGATTAGCAATTTTTATACACGTTTCATTATTTAAAAATCTCGCGTAATCTAAATTTTTACAATTTCTTTCCCTCGCGTCGAACCTTGAAACCTATGTTAGCTACTGGTGTAGACACTCGATTTTAACACGTTCTGACAGAATTTGCACAATCGGTTGCAATTTATAGATTGTATTAATGTTTATACAGATCACAATTTCTTCGCATGAAATGAACGTTTTCACCATTTCGTAGTTATACATTAACAAACTTATGTTTCTTCACATGGGACCGTGAAACTTTTAATAGATATGTGTGGAATCATATGAATTTAACTTATCATAAGGGATTAGTTGAATGTGTTTGATTTGTAATTTTCATTCAAATTTTGATCCCCGTACAGCAATTGCCAACCTGCTAAGAAAGAGAGGATGGGAAGTACATGCGGATAGCTATTCATTGTGTTTGAAGATGATTCTCATAGAAGGGTGGATATAATTAGGAGAACCGTGAAAGGGATAGTATTAGACCTTTCGATTTGCTTTGAGCGAGACCCGAGTCAGACACTGAAGATAAATAATGACAAGCGAGCAAATTATTTCCTTGTCTTCCATACCTTAGTGAAAAATATGATATTTCGCTTTGTAACTGGGATGTTCCAGGCTTACAACTTGGAGTGAAGGTTTGTTTCCCAAATTTTACATGTAATATCTTTAAATGTCTTAAAATTCACTTTTATGAGAGCTATAAAACTGTTTGTAGATATGTATGCAGACACATGAATTTAACATTGTTTTAAGGAATTAGAAGAATCTGTTTGGATCTGTAAATTTGTTCATGTTTTCGTTTTTAAAGAGCTCGCGAAAAATAAGTTTTCATAATTTTTATTCTTTTCGTCGAACGTCGAAACCTATGATAGATCTGTTGTAGAGACACGAATTCAGCAAATTGTGAATGGAGTAGCACATACGGTTGGAATTTATAGATATTATTAACGTTTATACAAATCGCAGTTTCGTCGCTGAAACGAACGTTTTTCCCATTTCGTAGTTATACACTAACATACTTAATTTTATCTGGATGCAACCATGAAACTTTTGATAGATATGTGTGTAGACACATGAATCTAACATGTTTTCAAGGAATTAGAAGAATCTGTTTGGGATTTGTAATTTTTATTTATGGGTCCTTATTTAAAAATCCCGCGGACGTAATTTTCACAATTTTTTTCTTTACGTCGAACCCAGAATACCTATGATAGATACTGGTGTAGACACACGAATTTAACACTTTCTGAAAGAATTAGCGCAATCGGCTGGAATTTATAGATTTCATTAGCGTTCATATAAATCCCAATTTCTTCGCCTGAAGTGAACCTTTTTCTGCATTTCATAGTTATACACTAACAAACTGATGTTTCACTGCATGTGACCGTGACACTTTTGATAGTTATGTTTGCAGGCACATGAATGTAGCATCTTTTAAAGGAATTATAAGAATCTGTTGGGATTTGTAATTTTTATTCATGTTTTCATGTTTAAAAAACTCGCAAAACTGAATTTTCACTATTTCTTTTGTTTCCGTCGAACCTCGAAACCTATGATAGATACTGGTGTAGACACACGAATTTAATGCTTTATGAAAGAATTTTCAGAATCTTTCGGGATTTATGGATTTTATTAACGTTTATACAAATCGCAATTTCGTCGCCTGAAAGAAATGCTTTTCCCAATTTATTAGTCCTACACTAACAAATTGTTTCTCGGCATGGGACCATGAATGTTTTGTTAGATATGTGTATATACACATCGGTGGATATCGGTAAAACGTTAATAAAACCTAAAAAAATGCAATCAATTTTGATAATTGAAGCCATGAATTTCATAAAAGCACAAGTCCACTTAACAAACATTTGAGGTAAACAGTTTGTTTTGTATATATTTAAATCTAATAAAGTTATTACTTTAATTTTTTCTGTGTATAGATATTATAACGATTTTGTGGCTTGCAACTCTTCAGTTTTTGTTTAGTCATATTTACAAAGATTTCAGAAGACACATGACAGTAAAAATGTTCACTCTGAGTCCCAGGCATCTCTTTCTGAGGCAGTATTATCTTTGCCTGAGTTTCCATAATGAGACAGACGCTCAAACTACGGCCGATGCAGTGCATCAATGGAAGATATATACTTCAAAATATATCTTGCTTTCGCAGGTTTAAAACTAGTAATTTCACTTTTTTAAGCTTTCTTCACACCTTCGCAAATCCAACGAACACAAACAACAGAACAATACTATAGAAACTCCTCTACAGCTACCACCAGCCCCAACCACCAAACTAAAACACAAACAAAACCGCAAACACGAGTTGGAAATTTGAATACTGTCTGAGAGGACACACGACAGCAACAGAGAGGCAGATCAATAAAATAGCTCTACCCCATGAAAGTCTCCATAAACGTTCAGACGCTTCTGCCAGCGGAAAGGGAAACTTAAAAGTCAACAAAGTATGTGTACATGTATGTATGTATGTATGTATGTATGTATGTATGTATGTATGTATGTATGTATGTATGTATGTATGTATGTATGTATGTATGTATGTATGTATGTATGTATGTATGTATGTATGTATGTATGTATGTACTGTACGTGTGTGTATGTATGTATGTATGTATATGTGTGTTTGTGTGTGTATGTGTGTGTGTGTGTGTGTGTATATATATATATATATATATGAGAAGACAAAGTATATGATTATGTCTCATGACCAGAATATTGTTTTTATTTTAGTAGGTTATTTTCCGACGCTTTATCAACATCTTAGGTTATTTGAAATGAGTCCGGGGTCCAACACCGAAAGTTACCCAGCATTTGCTCATATTGGGTTGAGGGAAAACCTCGGATAAACCTCAACCAGGTAACTTGCCCCGATCGGGAATCGAACCCGGGCCACGTGATTTCGCAGCTGGACGCGCTGTTACTCCACATTTGTGGAAACCAGAATGTTGTACGAAATGAAAACATAAGAATTCGAGATTTATTCTTGGAAGAGGTGGAAAAATTCATATATCTTGGAGCAAGAGGAACAAATATAAATGACACTCGGGATGAGATTAAACACAGAATAAATATGGGTATTATTCGGTTCAGAAGCTTTTGTCATCTAGTGTGCTGTCAAAAAATCTGAACGTTAGAATTTATAAAACAGTTATATTACGGTTTTCTGCATATTTGTGAAACTTGGACTTTCACTTTGAGGGAGGAACAGAGATTAAGGGTGTTTGAGAATAAGGTACTTAGGAAAATATTTGAGGCTAAGTGGGCTGAAGTTACAGGAAAATGGAGAAAATTACACAACGCAAGACTGCACGCATTGTATTCTTCACCTGCGATAATTAGGAACATTAAATCCAGGCTTTTGAGATGGACAGGGCATGTAGCACGTATGGGCGAATCAGAAATGCATATAGAGTGTTAGTTGAGAGACCAGAGGAAAAAAGACCTTTGGGGAGACCGAGACATAGGTGGGATAATAATATTAAAATGTATTTGAGGAAGGTGGGATATGATGATAGAGACTGGATTAATTTTGCACAGGATAGGGACCGATGGCGGGCTTATGTGAGAGCGGCAATGGACCTTTGGGTTCCTTAAAAGCCATTTGTAAGTAATGTATATTTATATATGCATGTATGTGCATATATAGGGGAAGGTTGCCTATATCGTACCACTTTTCAGTTTTTCTTCAGTTATTTAGAAATGGGAAGGGATTTTAATTGCATGTACTGTTAGACATTGAGACAGTACCTTGGGACACAAAATATATTTTTTTCAGAATTCTTAAATAATTATAAATTGTTTTAAAGGACATTATTTAAAACTCTTGCAAGTGGTACGATTTATGCGCCTAGTTTCCTAAATTGTACCTATAGGTTGCTTAAATCGTACCCATTTATAAAAGACATAATTTTCACAATAAGAACTTCATAAAAATAACATATTTCATTACATTATTATCATTTAATATGGAATTTTATTAATAGAAATGAGAAACAGATGTTTTAAGATACAAAGATTTTTGTGATATATAAATTTTAAATATTATCAAGATCTAGTGAAACGAAAACTCGAAGGGTCACTTAAGATTCAATCTTATTTAACACATATGAAAGGTACCTACTTGTCAGATTCTGTCGTTACACGCCACAGAGAAAATGAGAACGTATTCTTGAGCCGTAGAAACTCCTGCACATGTCTCATGCACCCATTGATTCCACAGAGAGTAAGGAATCATGACAGCTTCTTCTCAGATAAAATAAAGCAGTCCTCTTCTTTTACATTAACATCAATAATTTTAGATGCCTTTTTCGTTCTTTTTGATAGCTGATTTGTTGTCCCCCCCCCCCCCCGTTCTTCCTTTCGTTTTCTGCTGCTGCAATTGATTCTTACAGGGACTTGAAGTTAGCACAACAGCTTACTGAACACTTTTTCTCGTTCTCGTTTGAGCTGGAATCTTTGGTTTAGGGAGAAACTCGTTCTGTCAACGTTAAATTTGTACAAAGCGTTCCGTTAACGGATCCATTTGCAGGACGATCCAGACCTCTCTTTACCTTGCACATCAAATATCGCTTGAAAATCGATTTTGGGATTTTGTACTTACGGCAACATTCATTCAATCTGGATCGAAATTCATCCACTGCCTTAAGTAAAGCACTTGGTTCCGATTTTCCATACTCTTGTTTGGTCATTACCTATTCTGCAATTTGAAAATATTATGCACCTAACGTTATTTGTTCACGTTGCCAAAATCGTACTGGTACGATATGAGCAACCTTTCAAAGGTACGATTTAGGAAACTAGCACTCCTAGCAAACTATTCAGATTATAACCTAAACAAAACTGTTACAGTGACTATTTTTACCGTTTAAATAATGCAAACAATCTTAAATACTAGGTGTAATAAAACACACTCATTAAACTAACTCATTGTTTTAATAAAAGCTTACGAAAGAGCAAGAAAATCTTATATGATAAATCGGAACTTACTATTACGCACGATTTAATACAGCTTTGTCTTGGGTGAAAGGCGGGAAACTGAACGAGTGTCAGTTTCTATTTGTATTTCATGAAAAATTCCTCAGATGGTTCCTGCATGCAATACTTTCCTCAATATTAATAGTGGTACGATTTCGGCGCCGGTACGATATAGGCTACTTTCCCCTATATATATACGAGTACATACACACATCCATAGTGTTCTGCTCAAGAGGAGGTCTTTAACTGCAAACCCAGCATTTTCCATTCTTTGCTATTTCCTGCTATCCTTTTAATCTCCCCATATGGTATGTATATTTTCCTTAATGTTGTCTATCAGTTGATATCTTTTGCTCCGAACTCTTCTCCCGTTTACCATTCCTTGTATATATGTATATTATATTCCTTCTCACTAATCTCCTAGAAATATCGCAAATTAACAAATTAGGCCTACATCGGAATAAAAGGAATCAATCAATGCACTCACACACCTACTGGCACTTATGCCAGAAATAGTCTCATGTATGTGTGTGTCTAGGCCTATATAGATATATTCTTATTATTTATGTACAATGGCTGGAGAGGGCGTTCTGCGCTTATAAGACCCTAAAACGGCCTCTGGTTTAAAGCCAGAAATGTCAATAAGCTTCTACTACTCTTAAAAATTGTCAAATTAGAAACACGATTTTGTTTGAATTGAAAAGTCTGTGTCACTAGTCCTGGGATACTGAATATTCTTGTATGCTGTCACTCTCCACTTTTCTTCATGTTTCCAAAGTGGCACAGATTCTTTCACTTTTTCAAAGAAGGTTTCGTAATCCATAGTCATGGATTGATGGACGTGAACAATGTTTATATTACTTGCACTCTTCTCCATACCCATCCATTGCCGAGGAGTGTATACAGTATCCTGCTTCATCTTCTTTAACTCTATTCGAGCAAAATCCCTATCGCAGTGTAAATAGGAGTGACCTTTTGTCTCCCTCCACAACTGTGGAGTAACGATCAGTGTGTCTGACCGTGAAACCAAGTGGCCCGGGTTCGAATCCCGGTTGGGGCAAGTCATCTGGTTGAGGTTTTTGAGGGGTTTTCCCTCATCCCAATGTGAGCAAATGCTGGGTAACTATCGGTGCTGGACTCTGGACTCATTTCAGCGGCATTATCACCTTCATCTCATTCAGACGCTAAATAACCTGAGATGTTGATACAGCGTCGTAAAATAATGCATTAAAAAGACATGTCTCATGTATTGAAAACATCCACTTTCCACTAAATGATATAGATATTTGACAACAGTATTGTTTCAGTTTTGAGCTGTACATGCATCAATGAAAATATACAGTTTTTTTACACTCGGTCAACGTAATGTTTAATAAAATGATCCAAAAAAGAAACTTTTCGCGGAAATACAATGTAACAGCTGATGCGGAAGCAGCTCCGCTCAGCAAAAGCGGGTGGAGGATGTATACTTGTGTTGTTCTGGAAGACAGTCGCGCTCACTACAAGTATCTGCGTTGGGAGTCAGAACAACTTTTATTCATGCCTTTGTGATGTTTTGATTATCATCATTCGAGAATCATGTTTGAAAATGAGAATTTTTGTGCTGTTCTGAATGTCATATGAAAGCTTATGGCAAGACGATTCCAGTGATACCCATAACTCATATAGCGTCAAAATGTGGATTTGTGCTGTTTTGGAATTGATGGCTTCAATTCCCTCAGAAAGTGTTAAGTTCGTGTGTCAACACGATTTTCTATCAAAAGTTCCAGGATTCAGTGAACAGTAACTGTGATCTTAATTCAACAATTCGCGAGTTTATCAAAAATATTAACACTATTGCAAAATCTATAAATGCCATCCGATTCTTCTAATTCTTACCGAAGGTATAAAATTCATGCGTCTACACAGTTTTCTATCGAAAGTTCTAGGTTTTAGTGATCAGGAACAAAAATATTTTTATTTTACACTTTGCTATATTATAAGATGATCAAACTACATTAAAATTTATAAAGTCCATCCGTTTGTACTCACTTTTTTTTCAGAAAGTGTTAAATTCATTTGTCTATACAATTTTCTATCAATCGTTTCAGTGTTTATTTTATTTTTTATTTTATTGGGTTATTTTACGACGCTGTATCAACATCTAGATTATTTAGCATATAAAAGGAATGAAGGTGATAATGCCGGTGAAATGAGTCCGGGGTCCAGCACCGAAAGTTACCCAGCATTTGCTCGTATTGGGTTGAGGGAAAACACCGGAAAAAGCCTCAACAAGGGACTTGCCCAGACCGGGATTCGAACCCGGGCCACCTGGTTTCGCGGCCAGACGCGCTGACCGTTACTCCACAGGTGTGGACAGTTTCAGTGTTCGGTGAGGACGAACAAAAATGTGAGTTATGTACCTTGCGATTTGTATTTTGCGGGATTTTCAGACACGAAAAGTTGAATAAAAATGATAAATTACAACCGATTCTTCTAAGGCCTTAAAAATGTTAATTTTTTTTATCTCTCCACACATTTGTGTCAAAAGGTTCATGGTCAAATGCAGAAGAATATAAGTTTGTCAATGTACATAGCTATACGAAATTGGGGAGGAAAAAAAAAACATGTATTTTAGGGACTAAAACTCGGTATCTGTAAAATGTTAATAAAACCTACAAATTCCAACCGATTGTGCTAATTCTTTCAGAAAGTAATAAATTCTTGTAGTTACACGGTTTCCTATCAAAAGGTCCAGGGTTCGATGAAGAGGAACAAAAATATTTAGGCTATTCTACACTTCGCGATTTTATGAAATGTTGAAAGTATAATGAAATATATAAATTCCATACGATTCTAATGAGTCTTCCAGAAAACGTTAAATTTATGTGTCTGCAAAATTTTCTATCAAAAGTTTTAATGTTCGATGCAAGTCAACAAAATTATTGAAACTACAGTTTTTCTCGCTTGTGGAATATTCAACGCTAATAAAATCTATAAATTTATATTTTTCTTAACCGGTTGCGAACGACTCTAATCTGTCCCACTGAGCAATGCGATAGATGATATTCCCAAGAACCTTTTCCACACATAATGGACAGATAGGCTTATGTTCACCTTTATTTACAATTTTATGACCCTTCTATGCTCCCAATCTTAGCCACACCAAACTCGCTCTACTAGCATTGCTATAAGAATTTATATACTGTCTTCTACCCCAGTTAAACATGAGGTCTGATTGTAAATGCAGTCAGAACTTTTTCGAGCATTGGATCTCAATCTCTTGCCTCTCGATATCAATTAAACGCATATTCTATTATTTGCTCGTTATTCCCACAACCAACCCATTCGTATATGATCTACCACTCTTAGAGGTTTATACAACTATCATTTTTGCCATCTCTTTCTTTGTTGAAATCTTTAACAAATCGTCCGTACAAGGGGTTAATCCACATATACATTTCTCCGCCAGTACTTGACCACTCTGTTTTTCATGTGAATTTCTTCGATTTGAAGTCCAAACTCGTCTAACACACCGCTGTATTTTTTCCAATGCTAAGTAATCATTTTAGGAAATCCGTTTGTATTTTATTAAATTTTCCCGCATTTTCGCAACCCCAAATTTCTGCTTTATATAATATAGATGACATCACACAATTCCACTAGCTCTAATGTTATTGCAGGAATATCTGGTATTTTAGTGATTAATTCCATTACTTCCCCTCTCTTTTTTATTTATTTATTTATTTATTTATTTATTTAACCTGGTAGAGATAAGGCCATCAGGCATTCTCTTCCCCTCTACCAGGGGATTACAACTACAATATTAGGAATACAATTACAATTATAATTACAATTAATATTAAATTTACAAATACAATAAAAATCAAAGTACTAAAAGATTAACTGATTAATAAAAGCTAGACAGTTTATTGTAAAAGTTAAGAAGAGAGATGTATTTCTCTCATTGATTAAGTACAAATTAAACCTACGCTAGGCAGTAAGAAAATGCTTAATAAGTTTGCTTTTGAACGCTACTAAATTCCGACAGTCTCTGATGTCACTGAGTAGGGTATTCCACAAGCGCGAGAGCGAGATTATGTATGATGATGAATACGATGATGTCTTATGTGTTGGTATGGCTAGTATGCGGCTATTTTGCGTGCGTGTGAAGAGATTATGATATGATGACAGGTAACTGAAACGGGAGGCAAGGTAGTTAGGTAGGTGTAGAAGTGTGAAGGACTTGGAAAAGGAGAACAAGAGAATGAAAATTTCTACGTTCTTTAAGCCGTAGCCAGTTTAGAGTTTGGAAGGATGGGGTAATGTGGTCAGCGCGACGGACATCGCAGACGAAGCGAACACAAGAATTATGAACACGTTGTAATATTTGCGACTGGTTGATATTGAAGTCAGTCAATTGTTATTCCAGTTTAAATGCGTATCAAAGTAAACTCCAAGGTTTTTAACACAGGAAGCAAAAGGGATTATTGTGTCGTTTAACTTGACTGGAAGAGCAGGAGTAATGTTGCATAATAGACGTTGATATCCCACTAGGATTGCTTGTGATTTTCTTGCATTGAGAGTCAAACCAAACTTTCTGGCCCATGCAGATATAGATTCAAGGTCCTCGTTAAGATTGTGTATTGCGTCATTGAGTGAGTCAGGGGTTGTATGGATATAGGCGTTACGTTATGCCAATATGCTTAGTCCATCTCCAATTCATTGAAAAAGTAACCCCTAAATATATGAAATGATTAACATTTTGCATTGTGTGCCCAGCGTATGTCGATGTCTCATCCTTGCTATATACAGATCCATTTTTAAAAGTAATTTTCTTGGTCTTGTCTGTATTAAAAATCATACCTCATTGACTACAGTAACTCTTCTAGTAGCAACAGTCTAATTGATCGAGATATCAAAATCAGATCATCTGCATATAAGAGTGAAGGTATGAGGATCCTGTCTAAGATTAGTGCATCATATCCGATCTTACCGACCATCTCTGGTATGTCGTCTACAAATCTATTAAAAAGAAGGGGTGAATTTATGCACCCTTATCTAATCCCTCTGCGAGTAACCACATTTTTCGAAACTTTGTAACGATCGTACTTCATACAAAAGTCCATTTTCTCGTATATTGCTTATACAGCTTTAATCATTCTCGACGACATTTCCGTTTTCATTTTGTACACTTGGTCAAAATGAAAGTGGCCTGCGTCTGAGAGACTAAGTTGAAATCGGGTATTTCCGTGAGCGCTCGGGACAGCCAGGCTTTGTTCAAAAGATTGCATATATTCTTCTAGTAGTTATAATGGGGAACACAACTACAGTATTAATCACTATAATCTTCCAAGAAAATAATTCATATACCGGTACGATATTTAAAACAGACAGATCGTTCAGAATGTTTAAACAGTGAATATTGTAACACAAACATTATATACAGTATAACAGGTTCTCAAGTGAAGTACGACCATTGCTCGTTACAATGCCATTATGACTGCAGTAAAACTCTTAGGGCCGATTGTATAAACCATTTAATCTTAGATCAGAGGTTAAATTGATCCTTGTTCTAGCTGAACTTGGAATTTTGTGTTGTATAAAGTCTAATCTGAGATTAATTTGTCTCAAACTAAAGTCAACTTTGACTGAAGAAATTTCTCCGATTAAGTTAGATGATCTAAGTTCAGTTAGGCCTGTTTGAAACATACGAGTGGCAGACTGTGCAAATAGAATAACCATTTAATATTAATAGATATGGTAGTTACACTTATATATATATATATATATATATATTTTTTTTTTTCAATTTCTTGCCTAAATACACAAACAATCTTATATTTTATAAGACTCTATCGTGTACAGCAGTATCAAATAACATAACCTATAATTATATTATGTTTATAACAACCATTAATTATTAATGATTGTGATAGGTACATTCATAAATTTTCAATTTGTCGTTTTATAAATCTTTATTATGTTTAGCAGTATCAAACACCATAACATGATAACAATTTGGAGAACAGTCAACCTTCTTCTTATTGTCCGCCATTATTTACATTGCACAAATAAACCAGTGTCTCCAACAGTGTGTACGGAAAGTCGCCAAAAAGTAGTTGTAAAGTCGCTAGATTTCTCATTATCAACAAAGAAAGATTAAATTTTGTCACTATGGGGTGCTAAAATGTTCGCTAAACCCATATTTAAGCAATACAAAAGTTAAAAGAAATTGATGAAAGAGTGATGGAACGGAGAAAAATTCTCTCCGGCGCCGGTATTTGAACCCGGGTTTTCAGCTCTACGTGCTGATGCTTTATCCACTAAGCCACGCCGGATACAATCCCGACGCCGTTTAGAATCGTCTCAGATTAAGCTCCATCTCTTGGGTTCCCTCTAGTGGCCGCCCTCTGCACTACGTCATAGATGTCTATGAACGCAGGACCGAAGTCCATACATGTGTTGAGGTGCACTCAGATGAGTGACTGATTGGCCGGGATCCGACGGTATGGGCGCCGTCTTAAATCACAAAGTGATTTATTACGCATATCATATATATTTTGATGTACCGAAGTACATATGATATTTCCATGCAGATATTCTGCGTCATCACATGATGAAAGAGTGATGGAACGGAGAAAAATTCTCTCCGGCGCCGGGATTTGAACCCGGGTTTTCAGCTCTACGTGTTTGCAATCACCACACGTAATTGAGATCCTGTGAGTAAACAAGTATGTTTTATTTCTTTTCATTTATTTATTTGATTATTTTCACATGCTTATTTGTGTTATTGTTAATTTAGCTGTTTTATAATTCACACTACTGAGGAACATGTCGAAAATTATTAACACCAAGCGTTTCCTTCAAAACGAACTTATAGAGAAGTTCGGAAAGGAATATTTTCTTATTAAAGGAAAAAAGCACTGAATTTTGCAAATTGTTAAAAAGTATAAGTACAGACAGAACTCGATTCTTCGAAAATATTAACTATTTTTAACTGAAGGAGAAGTAAGACAAAACGAGGAAGAAATGGAATGTGTTGGTGGAATGAAAGAGTGAAACGAGAGTATACCCCAGAAACGTCAGTTTTGAATAATTTCGAGGAAAAATTGTTCCGGGGCCGGGCATCGAACCCGGAACCTTGGGTTAAACGTACCAACGCTCTACCAACTGAGCTACCCGAAAACTCTACCAGACACCGATCCAATTTTTTCTCTATATCCACAGACCTCGAAGTGGGCTGACAACCAACACTGAGTGCACACTAACTCTGTGTGACTTAAATTGTGGTTTTCTGTTAACGAACAATGACGTGTATTATGCAAATCACGCTTTCAAGGTGTCTGGTAGAGTTCCCGGGTAGCTCAGTTGGTAGAGCGTTGGAACATTTAACCAAAGGTCCCGGGTTCGATACCTGGGCCCGGAACAATTTTTCCTCGAAATTATTCAAATCAACTTTACAGGGAGTTATACCTGAAAGCTTGATTTGCAACGTCTGTTTTGTCCATCACATATTCCTCCTAGACTTGACTGGGAATCGAACCCGAGTCGCCTGGATGGCCAGCGCGCTAGCACTGTAGCCAAAGACGCGGCTCATTTTAACTCATTATTCGCCCTATATACGACCATTGTTCCAGGTCGACAGATTGTGGCAATTATGAATAAGAAGCTGACAGGCTGGCGAGGTCCCAACCCTAAGACGAGTACGTGATAAATCGCAGGTTTCGGATCTCAAAGTCGCTAAATTCTAATCAGCACAGAGACCCTCAAGACTTCATCCCAGTCTATTTTTAAATACTGCATATGACAGAAAATATGAGGGAGATCTGGGGCATATTAGTGGAATGAACGAGTTAAGCGGGAGTACTTCTAGAAAAGTTCTCTAAAAGTCTGCCACAAATTCCATCACGACCATGCTGGGAATCGAACCAGCGCGCATTACCACTGAGTTACAGAAGCGGCTTAATAAATTCTTTGTGTGTGCGGTATAGGACCTTGAATGCAAACAATTCTCCTTCGTGAAATGACGACCGTCACTAATCTTACAGTACATACTCATAATTAGCAATGGGGGATAATAAATCCATGTTTTAAAACAGGGAGACTAATAAAATTAACTGGTTTAAAATTTGCTCTAAACAGCGGACTGTGTTCTGCAATCCATCCCCAAATAACCTTTGGAGTTGATAGAACGCCCTACATCGTGATCCCGTAAAGAATGCACCACACCTTGAGACTTAGTGGGAGAAAATAAAGAGGGGGGAATGGGTGTCGACGATTTCTCCAACTCCTTACCTTCTCTTTCCACTGCAGAGTGGAGATGCAGTGACTGTGAGTGAGTTCAGCGTTGTAGTGCTGTACTGTTGTGAGGAGCTTAGCAGTAGAGCTGCAAACGTGAGTACTCGAGCGAGTGCATGTGGTCATTTCTTGCTACTTCTCATTGTTCAGTAATCGAGTACAAACCAAAGTAGACATAAACTTCAGTGAAGTTGCTCGTCTTTACATACAACTTACGAATATAGTGTCGTGTTATAATAGACACGTAAGAGTGTAACAATAGTCCTATCAATAGATTTGTTTTTAAACCATCTCAATTTCGCATTTGAAATTAAGGTATAACGAAACATGTAATTTGTTTATTGCTACAATAATGTTGATAGCTAAAGTTTATTTTCAGCTCATGAGCGTTGGAAGTGATTAGAAATAGTGATGGTGATTATGATGATGATATAATAATAATAATAATAATAATAATAATAATAATAATAATAATAATATAATGTTGTATTGTCAGGATACCAATATCTAATACCTTTTTCTGATCTGGCTGTGGCGTGTGATGGGAAAGTTCAACACACGCAATGTCTTGTATTGTTTCTTCTTCGTTACCTAAAATCTTTTAAACCAACTCCTTTCTCTGCTTTAGTTTATATTTCTCAGATCGCATCTGTATTCACGTTGACGGTCTGTCACAGTGATTTGAAGTATTGTCATTAATAGGCTACTTTGTTTTAAATTATAATTTTCAAATTTCACATTAAGTACAGACACGGGCTTTAGTTTGGGACTGTAGAGTTTTCGTCTCTCATAAATTTCATTTCTAATAATTGGGACTGGTCAAAGTCATTTTCAGTGAAATGTAATAATCATAATCTAGCTCCAGTTTAGGATTAAAATTGTTCCTTTTGTTGTATTCCCTCCATTTTCTAAACCATGACGGTGAGAAATTACAATTATGAAATCTATGAAGAAATATCCCCAGCTTTTTGTTATCAGGGTTGCTGATATTAGGCCTATTAGAACAACCAAAAGCACTACAAGAAGGCATATTGAATTCATAATAATTCCGACTGAATGAAGTTAAACTCACGGTAACAAAAACATTCTGAATTACTGCATTCGCGCACGTACATATTATGCAATACAAGCAGTAATGGTATATGCCCTTAAATCTGTCAGTAGAAATACAGTAAATCTATTAATATATATAATATATAATTAATGGCAAACCTGGACTATCGGCTCAACAATGTCACGCAAACACTTCTACATCTGATTGTAAGAGAACGCGGCGGAAGGAGAATGGAATTAAGCCATTATTGAATATGTTTAATCGGAAACTAATTTACTAGAGGTAATAAGTTATTTTGTGTTGTGTTCTCATTTAATAATTAATTAATTAAGTGCATTTATTGGTACAAAATTATACAAACTCATGTACACAAGGTCCTTCTCACGAGCCTGTATGGCCTTTCGTTCTAAAGAAAACAAAAGAATACTACTAATAATAAAATAGTGAAACAACAAATTATTATTATTACTACCGTTATCATTAATTATCACAATTACAACTAATCTAATTTCATACCAAATTTCACAAAAATAATAAAAATAAAATAAAATGAAAGGAAAAAGAATACAGTGAAACATATAATAGGCTATATAAACAGTTAAATTCAATTCCTTATTGAAATTGCAATAAATAATCCAAGTAATAAATATAAATGTAAGACATAAAAAACATATATACGCGCAATAAAAAGCAAATAGACAAAAAAAAACAATAAATAAAAAAAAAACAATATACCTTAATTACCTTATTCGCTCAGTGTTGATACTACTCATTGCAACACTAATTAATAACTCTTCCCCTTATTTCTCGGCCCCCTCCCCCTCGGCCAGTTCCACCCTCAGCTGTCGAACTTTTGTCATCAATTTTTCCACATACTCACAGAATTTAGCGTTATTTAATATATCGTATGTTGCCAAGTGCCCCCTGCTAGATGTAGTGAAGGACTCTAATCTGAGTTCGGCTCTTATGAGATGTAATTTGTTTTATTCAGTAATAACCTATGTTTATTAAGCTTCCTCTCCACTTCAGAATTCAATTCTTATATTCATCATTCTCGCTTAAGATCGTGGACAAAACCTTATGCCTTACAGATTAGATTAGGTGGAGAAAAGAATTGACTTGTTTTAAAATTTCGTACTTATTGCTCTGAGGAAATTTATACCTACGATAGCCGTGGTGAAAATGCGTCTCGCGAGCATACCGTGGCTCGCAAAGATAGCTGTGCATTTCTCTTGCTTCCTATCTCCCTCAACCCTCACCCTCTCTCTCACTGGAGTCAAACTCCGTTCCATTTGTATTTGTCTCTGACCTGCGAGTGGCGTCGTCTCAATGTCTCTCTCGAAACTATGTACCTCTATAAAAACGGATGTTTGAAGTAGGATGGGAGGACGCATTTTTTGCTGCCAATATGATGAGAACATTAAATGTATGATTTGTTCACAAGTGTTACGAGGAAAACGGTTGTATAACATAAAACGGCATTATACTACATATCACTCATGAAAAATTAAAAGGTTAAGTGTTGTTGTTATTATTATTATTATTATTATTATTATTATTATTATTATTATTATTATTATCTCTGTACGTCGATCCTTTTTCAGCAGGTGTACGAATAATGCGTTTATATCTTCTATTTAACTCGCAGATTTACAATGTGAAGTTAAATGAAAGCTAGATGTAAGGACTTGACAAATGTTGAACTTTTCAAATCTTTGCCAAAAAATAAATATCCGAAGTTTCGTTCTTTCGCTTGCTCTGTTGAAGCCATGTTCACTACAACTTACGTTTGTGAAAAATTATTTTCAACAATTAAAAGAGTAAAAACCTAATTTAGACTACGACTGACAGACAATACCTTCGTGATCAACTACGACTGGTAGTAAGTGACATTATTCCTGATTTTGAAACTCTGTCGCAGAGACATTTTGTAGACAGTTAATAGGTTGTGATAATGTGTCCTATGTTTTCTTGTTCATTTCTTTCTTCGTTGTATGTACTAAACATTAGTTTGTAGTCTTATACTGTATAAAATTATATTTCAGCGCTTGACGTAAGGAAAATGAAAATTCGTTAATAAGTCAGACAGTTGCTTCACTTCCCCTTCGGGTGTCCACCCCCTTCCACAGGTGCTATGCATGTTGCAGTTACACAGTGGCTCGGCGCACGATGACATTTTCGCCACGGCTGACCTACGATATCCATTAGCATTATGCCAAAATTTAAAGTTATGCTGTCTGAAATTTTATGTAATTTTTGTACTCAAACCCATCAAGCGAAGTTTGTCATCTGTAAGTGGCAGTGCGATCAGAGAATTTAAAAATGTTTTTGAAATTTTTTTCTCTCTAGTAATTTAATCTTTACTTACGTATAGTAAATTATATAATGCTAGGGTAACCGTATAGCATTGCGTCGTACCTTATGTAATTAATTACTCTGGCTTCTTTAGAAGTTTGAGATTTCATCACTTACTCTAATTTTAATCCGACTGTTTATAAATAAATTCTGGAATAGTCCAATTAAACATTTTAATATTTTAGATTTTAATTTTTAGAATTGAATTATTTTTCAAAATTATTTATTTCATTGGCTTCAAATGCTTTAAAACGACGAAGTTATATTTAAATATATTACTTATTACGTATATTCATGGTTTTATTGCTTAAATGAGTTGATAATGGAGGGTCCGTATCTATTTCTTATGAATCATGCTTTCTCTTTAATACAAAAGTTATTTTTACTCGGATATCTTCAGCTACACGGAATTAACTCTGTACGCTGGCGTTGACTGCGGTGAAACATAAGAGAGCTATTTAAACAAAATAAATACATAATTAAAGGTTTTTGGAATAATAATAATAATAATAATAATAATAATAATAATAATAATAAGAGCAATAATAATAATTCCATACAATACACTACACGAACACTTACACATCCACTCACCCTAGTAGAAGAAATAACTCTCAACAGATACACATCATGTACCGCTTGACCGGCCGAAGTGGTGTGCAACTAGAAAATGTGTCACAGTCCTGCCACGTAAAGTGAATTGGGTAGGCATTGGATACATACAATAATAATAATAATAATAATAATAATAATAATATGTACAAAAATATACTTGGACTTCTCCAGATGGATTGACACATATCAAATAGATCACATCTTAATAGATAAACGAAGACATACTAGTATCGTAGACATTCGATCATTCAGGAGGGAAGATTGCAATTCTGACCATTATTTGGTAATTGGAGAATTAAGAGAAAGACTATTAGTAGCCAAGCGAGTAGAGCAACAAGTTAATATTAGGAATTGAATATTCCAAATTTAAAGGACGGGGAAACTAAGCAACATTAAGTCCAAATTTCAAATATATTGCCGTTTTACGAAGTTCCGACGAAGTTGAGGAAGAGTTAGATGTTAATAACGTGTGGGAAAATATCCAAGATAACGTCAAAATTGCAGCTGAGCAGAGCATAGGTTATTATGAAACTAAGAAAAAGAAGCCGTGGTTTATTGAAGATTGGTCCATTATGGTAGAAAGAAGGAAACAAGCAAAATTGAAATTCTTACAGGACCCAGTTGAGGCAAATAGGCCTAGAGATAATTATTTCAATGAAAGACGGGAAGTAAGTCGTACACTTAGGCATAAAAGGAGAGATTACTTGGAGGAAAAACTGAATGAGATAAAAACAAATAGTAAGAATAAAAAACATTAGAGATTTATATAAGTGCTTAAAGGAATTTAAAACAGGATATCAATCAAGGGTATACATGATCAAGGTAGAGAACGGTGAATTGCTTGGAGGCTATCATTCAATCCTGAACAGATGGAAGAACTATTTTGGGCAACTACTAAATGTACGTAGGCCAAATAGAAATGAACGCGACGAAATTCGCATACAAACTTCTGAGCCATTTATACCCGAACCCACACTTTCAGAAGTCGAAATTGCGATAGAAAAGCCGAGAAAGTACAAGTCTCCAGGTATCGATGAAATTCCAGCAGAATTAATGCAAGAGGGTGAGAGCGTATTGTCTAGCTAAATTTATAAGCATGTACTTGCTATTTGGGAAAAGGAATATGTATCAGAACAGTGGAAAGAGTCCATTTTATTGTACCTGTTTTTAAGAAGAGACATAAGACTAACTGTAGTAATTTTCGAAGAATATCACTTTTGTTGATGTCGTACAAAATTATGTTCAATATTCTGTTTGAGAAGATTAACTGCATATGTAGACGAAATTATTGGGGATCATCAGTGTGAATTTAGGAGTAATCGACTATTGACCAAATTTTTTGTATTCGACAGATATTGGAGAAAGAATGGGATAAGGATACAGTACATCAGTTATTCCTAGATTCCATAAAGGCATATGACTCGGTTAACAGGGAAGTTTTATGATATTCATATTGAATTTTGTATTCCTAAGAAACTAGTTCGATTAATTAAAATGTGTCTCGTGAAACGTACAGCAGAGTTAGTATAGACCATTTTCTGTCGGATGCTTTTCCAATTCACTGCTGGCTAAAGCAAGGAGATGCAATACCACCTTTAATTTTTAACTTTTCTCTAGAATGTGCCATTACGAAAGTTCAGGATAACAGAGAGGATTTGCATTGAACGGGTTACATCACTACTTGTCTATGCGGATGATGTGAATATGTTAGGAGAAAATCCACAAACTGTTAGGAACAACAGGGGGATTTTACTGAAGCAAGTAAGGAGATAGGTTTGGAAGTAAATCTCGAAGAGACAAAGTATATGATTATGTCTCGTGACGAGAATATAGAACGAAATGGAAATACAGAAATTGAAAATTTATCCTTCGAAAAAGTGGAAAAATTCAAATATCTTGAAGCAAGAGTAACGAATACAAATGACACTCGGGAGGATATTAAACGCACAATAAAATAATATGGGCAATGCGTGTTATTATTAGGTTGAGAAGCTTTTGTCATCCAGTCTGCTGGTAATAAACCTGAAAGTTGGAATTTATAATACAGTTATATTGCTGGTTGTTCTATATGATTGTGAAATTTGGACTCTCACTTTGAAAGAGAAACAGACGTTAAAGGTGTTTGAGAATAAGGCTCTTAAGAAAATGTTTGGTGCTAAGAGGGATGAAGTTACAGAAGAAGAGAGAAAGTTACACGTCACAGAACTGCACCTGGCATAATTAAGAACATTAAATTTAGATGTTTGAGATGGGCAGGGCATGTAGCACGTATGGGCGAATCCAGAAGTGCATGTAGAATATTAATTGGAAGGCCGGAGGGAAAAAGGCCTCCTTTGGGGAGGCCGAGAAGTAGATGGAAGGATAATATTAAAATAGATTTGAGGGAGGTGGGATATGATGGTAGAGACTGGATTAATCTTGCTCAGGATAGGGACAGATGGCAGGTTTATGTGAGGGCGGCAATGAACTCCGGGTTCCTTAAAAGCCATAAGTAAGTAAATAAGAATAATAATGATGATGATGATAATAATAACAATAATAATAATAATAATAATAATAATAATAATAATAATGAAATGTTTTGACTGTTTTCTTTAATTTCTTGCTTACGATGATGGTTTAGCATTATGTATTTTTTAAACGTTGCATTATAGAGAAGATAATGGTTGCTTTTAGTCTCATGCTATACTTAAACGATAAATTATATCACTGGTCAACAGTGATTTTGTTAAATGTACTATTTATATTGTTCTTCACCTGTTGATTCCTAAAACGAAGTCAGAATTTTTCTGCCACCTTCCATTTTATTTTGTAATTTTAGAAAAATTGATTTATTTTTATTGCTATATACAGTCCTTAATATGCTACTGGAAAGAAAGTATTTCAAACAAGTTTCACAACCCATGTTTTCTTTGACCTAATTTTAAGTGTGGTAAAAGTATCTTATAAAGTGAAACATAGGCCTACCTCGAAATACAGTGAAAATCAGAAACAATTTTTGTTACGTTTGTGGTTAATTAACTTTGAAAGCACACAAGTGAGTTTTACTACACTAGTTAAAAGAGATTTCGGATGTTCTTTTGATTGCAAAATAGATGAGGACAGGAAGTGGGCTCCTAAAATCTGTTGTGCTCCATGTAATTCTATTAGCCTAACTAGTTGGCTAAAAGGATCCCGTGACATGCCTTTTCTAGTTGCAATTATATGCCGGGAACCTAAGTAACATTGAACAGACTGTTACTTTCTAGCAACCACAGATCAGAAGATTACAGAGAATTTGTCAGCGAGCTTATTCAGAACTATAACGTGATGGAGTGTAATATGTTTCTCAAAATAATTTATTGGATTCCCAACTTTTTTTTCTTTTTTCAAAACCTTCAGATAGCGGGCGACGAACATGGGAGCGTTTTCATCAGAATTTTTCTGAAACGGAAAGGCGCTAACAGGAAAAGTGAAGCCCAAATATTCTATCAGAATACTGCTGGACACTCAAAAGAGATGTTTCTCAAGCCAAGAATAGCCTAAAAATCTATTTCACATACATTTTAGGTAAATAAATATGATTTTATGTTGGCCTAAAATGTTACTAGAATCAATACTAGAAAAGTCTGAAGTACATTTCGTATCATTACTCAAAATTTTGAAAACAGATCTGAAATCAGCACGAAAAACGCGATAAGAATCACCCATTCTTTATCCTTTAACAAACAAATGTTTAATTTTGTTGACCATATTATTATTCTTTGTACGGAGGAGGGACTGGAAGGCTAGCCCGCATTCTCGAATAGGCTTATTGTGCCTTACGGCCTGTTTATTGAGGGTTGATTGTGATTTTTTTTTGTAGATATTGTTACTTAGCTATGTGGGGCCATCTGACGATTGTGCCATGTAGACTCAAGGGTCTCATGAAAGTGCCTTTTCATTCACCTTCCGAAAGCGTACTGCGATTTCTCAGAATAATTCCAGCTGTTCTCCAGTGACAAAACATCACGGCGTACTGTGTTAATATTGAAATTATGATGAATATTGACATTGAGAGTGACTATCGGATGATGTAGGCAATTAGAAAAGAAAGAACCCTTAGAAAAACCCTCAGGAACCTTGGCTTTGTCCACCACAAATAGAACTCCTCCATCAACGAAATTCGAACCCGAATCCTTAGTCATCGTAGGTCAATTCTCTCCCAAATGAGTAACTAAACAGTTATTTATTACTTTTTAAAATGTATTTATTTTGTTTAACATTAATAATAATAGTAATAATCCGTGGCGCTACAGTCCAGGAGAGGCCAAGACCGACCAGCCGGCTGCTGGCTTCACGGCCACATGCCGTAAGCAGAGGTGGACAATCATCCAACCAGAATGAAGGTAACGTGTGGTTAACACGATGAGCCCCCCAGCCGTTATAGCGGGTTTGCTTAACCGGATTTCGCTATCTCTCGTAGCTCCCCAAGTGCATCACGATGCTGGGTAGGCACCGATCCCATACACTGGCCGAAACTTCATGATAAAATTTCTTCCCCCATAAGGACTCGAACTTGCACGCATTCCGTAACGCTAGTCCCAGGCAGGATGCCTTAGACCAAGACGCCACGGCGCGGGACTTAATTAACATTATTGGTAATTTCTTCATCGTTACTCTCATTGTTAAGTTATATAGTTTATTAGGGTCTTCTTTGTGTTCTATAAGAAATTTCTTTTAAATTTGAGATTGTTATAAGTTTTTTTATTTCAGAAAAGTAATTTTTATTGTATAGGTACTTGGTTCTTTTAGCCGATATTGGGTAAGTAGGAAGCTTGTTTCAATAATAATAATATCGAAATTAGATGAAGATTTAAGCCACCAAATGATGAAATCATCAGATAACAAAATAAAAGTAGTCATGGAAGAAAATAAACAGAAAAAAAGATGACTGAAAATCGTGTTATATTGGCCAGGACACAATTAAATTGAGACAGATATCTGAGGAAGCAACATAGTCTGTATTGAGATTCTATGTAGGCATTTTGGAAGAACTACAAGAATCACGAAAATCGCCCTCGAGAACCGCTTGAACTCGCAGACCGTACTTTTGAACAGAAAGAATGTGGCAAACAAATAAACATAAGGTAGCTTATATATTTCATACTTGTATAAGCCTGATGCTTGCAGAGTGATGAATTGACGAGAAAATCCTGTGTGATCTAATGAACCTGTTTTACTGGCTTTGTGTGAGAGTAAAACTCTACCTCTAGGCTTACGCTATTTGTAATGAATCTCACAACCTCGCGGGCTCTTTGTTTAGAACATGTTTGCGCTTGGAACGTTTACAATATCGACATGGAATTTGTCGACCACTTTCTCCGTTGATACAAAATAACCTTGTGAGTTGATAGAGCGTAGCATGAGTGCATCGTAGCAGGAAGGAAAGTCTCGAAGTGTTTACCAGTGACAGCACAGACTCTTGTTTGTGGATATAATAGCATATTTTAATGATTTCTTTCATGCATTAAGACTGATCTCGCGATCCCCACAGTCGTTTCCATTTCATTTTATTTGTTTATTTTATACCACAGACCTTACATCATCATCATTATGACTTTGAGATGTGGGACAACTCAAAAGTTATACAGAAATATACAATACATAGCAAACAGTTTAATTAACTTTACAAGTATAAACAATTAATCATTTGAGGTCAAAGTAAGAGTGCGGATAAATTTTGTTAATTCTATTCTGAACCTTTTCTCATGTCACTAAAGAACTTTAAGGAAAATAGACAATGCTCTGATGACCGTAATACATGAATAGTGAACTCCCTTTTCATATGTCACTAACAGATTGTAGATGAAGGCCTGATTTGTATCTTGTACAAAAAAAGAATGTTTCGATTAGTCCTAAATCTATCTTGGTTTTTGGCAAAAAAAAAATCATCAGGGGAAGAATTTACTCATAAGCAGAGTGCTGCGTAGGGTACCGAAACGCATTGAAAGTTACGATCGCATGGACCACTGTGTTGTGTAGATCGAGGGGAATGGGAGATTGAGAGTGCAGCTACTCCTTGTTTCAACATGTAAACATTCAATCACAATAGGGCACAAAATAAATGTTCACGTTACATATATAATATAGACAGTGCATTTCTAGTACAAGTAATTGTCTAACATTACATGTCTCAATTTACATTATACTGTACAAGTTTTAACAATATATCGTAAAATAATCATTTGTGTGTGAGCAGAAAAAAATATACAGTACTTACATAAAATACATTTTTTCACAATTCAATGTCCGAATTACAAGGTACGTTCAAAACGTATCAAAAGAAAAGTATCTCCTACTTTCACTCAAAATAACTTTTTGAAGAAACGCTAAAGGGATATTGACATGTACCAACATTATACACATTTCGATTAAATTCTTTTTCATGTTTTATGTCTGATTTTGATGTTGAAAGCCAGTTTTGACTGTATAATTAAATATTTTTAATGTACAGTTATCCTGAAAAAGAATGAGACGATTCTTGGTCGTCGGAAGTTAAAGTTCTACAGCGCGGTTCACTCGATATCGACGTAGGGATACATAACATGACAGATAGTACAAGAATTGTTACAAGGACCACAACAAGGACAAGGACCAGAATAAGGATCACGAAGAAGACTGCCATTTAAGGCCAGGATTTCACAACATAGCTCGAGTCCCAAAATATCATTGCTTCACTGTACCGAATGGCAAATGCCTGCTAAGGGATCTACATTCTGGACTGCTGCTATCACTGTCTTGTCTCGGTAGCTCATATAGTAGCGTGCCGGTTCCATTGTATAACCGAAACGTCTCGTGTTCGATCCCAGGTAAAACTTTTTTTTTATTGAGGTGTAATTAATTTGTTCAGAGTTCCTCGACTGTCTAATTTGTCGAAAAATATGGAATAATTTATGCCCAATTTCTGGGTCTTACAAGTGGGCTGAACCTCGTCAAAAAAAAATAAATCTTACTTGGAAGTTAAAAGTATTCTTCCTCAAACAAAAATCATAAGAAACAAAAAGAGACCTGTTAACTTAAAATCTTGTCCACATGCCATCAGCTTCTATTACAGCTCTAAGTCGATCCGGCATGGATGTCACGAGATTGTGGAATAAGTTATGATCCCCGGCGAGATCTTCCCAGGTGTCAACAACTTGATCCCACAATTCGTCTCGATTTCGAGGGCGTCGGTGGGCATAGGTGGCTATCCTTCTCTTTTTCAATTCCGCCCATAAATTTTCGATGACATTCAAATCAGGTGACTTCGGAGGCCAATTAATGATTTCGATCTCGGGTCTCCTTTGAAACCATCTTTGAATGCTTGCAGCATAGTGCACGGGATGGTTATCCTGCTGGAACAGCAATGTTCCTTCGGGAAAACGTTCTCGGGCGGAGGGAAGGAATATATTTTCCAGAATGTGCTCGTAAGTTTCCGCATTAAACCGGCCATCGATGCGTTCTATAACGCCAGGTCCATCGTAAGACATCCACCCCCAACACGATATGCTAAAGCGCCCCGATCTTTCACGTCGGTGCACATAGCGCTGATCATGTCGGAGACCATCCTCACGATAGACACGGACAGGACCTTCGTAATCACTCGAGATGGTTGTTTCGTCGGAGAAAATTACATTTCTCCAATCGAAATCCACTCGATTGGTAGCGAAGGCAAGACGGTCGACAGCTTGTGCTTCCCCCAATATTTCCATTTGCGCAGCCCTCCGGCTCCTAATACCGCGGTTCCTCAACCTGCTGATCACAGTCTGTGAAGAGCCGGGAAAGTTAGATGCTGCTCTTATTTCGTTAGCAGTCAGATAGGGGTCCTGTCGAACTGTCTCGAATAAAAGAGCATCCTCTTCCAATGAAGAAATCCGCGGACGCCCAGGAATAGGGCGATTTTCGACCTCCCCAAAATTTTGGTAACGATGAACCCATCTCGCGGCTGTACTTCCAGGAACACCGACCAAACGGCCAGCAGATCTAGCCCCATATCCAGCCTCAACTAGAGCTATAACTCGCTGTCTCATGTCACGTCGGTTCGCCATTACGATGAGAAATGAGAGATGACGATAATACTTTAGTGTAGACAATGACTATTTAACATGATACAGAATTATTGAAATAAGAGGCATCTTGCATAGTAAGAGTTAATAAATCAACCCTAAATTAAATATCTAAAGAAAAGGATATAACAGGAAGTCCAATTGTTGCGAAACTAATCAAATTAAATCTAATTACATTAAATAAACAAACCCCAAGTTATGACACCACATTGCTACAACTAAATTGTATGTTATTAACATAAGCATTGAATAGGTCCGTGGTTGTGCGTTGGACGACAAAACCAATCATCGAAAATTCGAATCTTGCCGAGGAATGTAACTTCTTGCTTTTTATAATGTAAATCAGACTTATAACTACAATCATTCATATTTCTTATTTATGAATATTTATAGCCAACATTGAATTTGTAAAGAAAAGACTTTAGAAATCTCATATGGAATTTGTGATCTGTAGTGACATAAACATAGATTATCTCTCGGAACTTTTCCGTAAAAGTAAATTAAATTCACTCCTTGAAACTGGAAACCTTATTCGTAGGGTCATTTTCCCATAGCATACAAGCTGAAGTAACACAGCCATTGATAAACGTTTTGTACACAGAATTAGACTGAATTCCTATTCGACAGAACCTATAATCAATGGCTTTCTGACCATGATAAACAAATCCTATGTGTTTCCAATGTCACTGAACAATTTCAAAATATTAATTTAAAAACTAAGAAAGGATCGTAATTGCTGTATCTAGTGATTATTTACATTTATGTCTACAAAATGAATCTTGAAAAAACATATATGATACTGGTACTACTGATATTAAGAGTAAATATATTGAATTTTTCACTTAATTTCATAATCACTTCAGTGGATGTTCTCCACTCAATGTTGTGAAAAAATTCAAAAGTTAAAACATGTAGATAACGCAGGGACTTCAAAATCTCATGTATTAAAAAGGAGAATCTATATGTAATGAGTTGCAATGTAATGATCTTCATGTTCTTAAATACTGCAAGAAGTACAGTGTAATTTATCAAAAATTATGACAGAGGGAAATAGAATATATTTGAGTAGAAAAGTACAAAATTCAGATAATGGAATTAAACCTATTCATAATATTATTAAATTTAAACTTGTAGATATCCTAAGAAAGAAAATATTTTTTCATTAAAACCAATGATTATAAAGTAGAGGATCCCAAATCTATTGCAAATTCTTTTAACGTATTATAGTATATAGTACAGAAATATTATTGACAACTTAAACATTCAAGATTTTGCAAAAGATACTGCAATTGGTTACTTAACAGATGTATTTAATAATTATTATTAATATATGTAATTAGTCAATAACTGCAACAGTGCTTATACATTCAATCATAACATGAATAAAATTGAATGCAAACACGTAGATAAAATAGTTAAAATTAACTGCAGGGGTGAGAATGAAATAATCCAAAGCCATACTTTTAACAAAAATTGTTTTTTGCGAGTGCATTTCTTACACATATGGGAAAGCTATTAATAAATCATTGTAATAATTACTCAACAAATGACATAGCCTAAGGACTCTAAACCTTTGTAAAAGTTTGTCTATTATTATATATTTTTTAAATTTCATTTTAATTGTTAGTTTTTAATATATATGCATTTACATTGTATATATGTGTGTGTATAAATGCATTCATTAGATTAACGTTTATAATATTATAACTTGTAATTTTGTATTGTTTGCGATCATTAACACTTAATCTCAGGACTTTGTAAAACTATATTTCAACGTGACTTAGCTATTTCAACGTTATTTAGACAAAAAAAAATTGTTGTGTAGACTAAGAATCGAACTCGCACTCTTCTACACAACACGCAGAAGTCTTACCGTCTGAGCTATGGAAACGGCATGAAAGCTTTCCTTTCTGTGCGGAGTGTCGATCTAGTCATGAAGGTCCATTGTCGATTTAACTACACGATTTATGTATATATTTATCTTTTATTTACGTAATATTATCATATTTTTTGCAGTTTTTTAATTGAATTTCGGAACGATGCTAGTAACAAACCAAATAGCCTGAATTTAAGTAACTCAATATTCGTTATCTTGTGTATCGGTGCTCTGGTCTCCGATCATGCGCAGTGTCTTACATCTGAAACTTAGGAATATTCAATCGTCTCATCCTTTTCCAGGGAAACTGTACCTTTTGGTATTACACTGTTTTTCGAAGAATCGAGTTCTGTCTGTACTTATACTTTTTAACAATTTGCAAAATTCAGTGCGTTTTTCCTTTAATAAGAAAATATTCCTTTCCGAACTTCTCTATAAGTTCGTTCTGAAGGAAACGCTTGATGTTCATAATTTTCGACATGTTCTTCAGTAGTGTGAATTATAAAACAGCTAAATTAACAATAACACAAATATGCATGTGAAAATAATCAAATAAATAAATGAAAAGAAATAAAACATACTTGTTTACTCACAGGATCTCAATTACGTGTGGTGATTGCAAGGATCTACACCAAGCAGAAATAGAAAGGCAGTAATGTAATTTCTTACGAAACCAACTGTACTCACAGTCCCATCCCACCCCATGAGTCATGACGTCATGCATACTCCGTGCATTCCAAACTTCAGTCTCGCGAATTGGTGACCCTAGGCCGCAATCAGCTCATAATATATGGGCAATATTTCTAAATTTTGTAAAATCATTATTATTATTATTATTATTATTATTATTATTATTGTTTATTGATCTTAAAGTTTAATAAGCAAGGCCTCTGATATAAAGTATACGGTTTTCCTATTGGCAAAAACTGTAATAAACCCAGGTAGAAGAGAAAAGGAAATGTTTGTAACTTTGTCTTGAGATTAAAGTTTTGTAAACTACATGGGATCTGAAAGAATCTAATAATAAGGCCAGTCATCAGGCTGCTGAACTCACACTTTAAATAAACTTACAATTACAATTGTACAGAATATGTAGGTGACAGAATTACTTACTAATAACTAATGACTCAGCAAAACCGGTCCTTTAGCACGCTAACACCGCGTGCATAAGAAGAGATGAACTCCCGATGTTTGTGCCGCTGGAATACGGAACATGATGTAACAGAGACGAGGTTAGAAAATGAGCGAAACTTAAACATTCATCATGTGGAAGTTTTTGTTTCCTGATCTTACGGGCCCGGCTCACATCATCATTTGACTCTGTTTATTTTCTCATGAGTTGCTGCGTTTCATCTGTAGACCACGTACAGTACTTTCATTTTAAATCGACATGTGATTATGCCGGTGGCAGCGGGTTCCATCTCGAACACTTTGAATATTCATTAATTCGTAGTGTTCTGCCTAAGGACAGGTCTTTCACTCCAAACTCAGCATTCTCCAGTCTTTCCTATTTTCTGTCTTCCTCTTAGTCTCTACATATGATCCATAAACCTTAATGTCGTCAATCATTTATGATAGATATTTCTGTCACGAACTCTTCTCACGTTCACCATTCCTTCCAGTGCAGCCTTCATAATGCAGTTTCTTTACAGCCAGTGACCCAGCCAATTCCTTTTTCTCTTCCTGATCAGTTTCAGCATCATTCTTTCTTCACCCACTTTTTCCAACACAGCTTCGTTTCTTATTCTGTCTGTCCATTTCACTCGCTCCATTCTTCTCCATATCCACATTTCAATTGCTTCTAGTTGCTTCTCTTCACTTCGTCGTGATGTCCATGTTTCTGTCCCATACAATGCTACACTCCACACAAAGTACTTCACTAGTCTCTTCCTTAGTCCTTTTTTGGATGTCCGCAGAAGATGCTTCTTTTTCTATTAAAAGCTTTCTTTGTCATTGCTATCCTTCTTTTGACTTCCTGGCAGCAGCTCATGTTACTGCTTGTACTACACCCCAAGTATTTGAAGCTATCTGCTTGTTCTACTGCCTCATTTAGAATTCACAAGTTTACCTTCTTCAGTTTTCTTCCTATGACCATGGTCCTCGCCTTGTTGGCATTTATCTTCATCCCATACTGCTCACAGCTGTCATTTAACTCTAGTAGCATTTCCATTAGTACCGTCTCCTCTTCTGCTGACAACGCCATACCATTAGCACTTTATTTTTCTTTCTCCTACTATCACTCCTCCTATGTTCTGAAAATAGTTCTTCACTGAATCGTCCAAGCAGATGTGCAACAAGGTAAGTGATAAAGTGCATTCTTGATGTACTCCTTCCGCTATTTCCCTTCCTTCTGACATTTCTTCTCAAATTTATTTCAGCTACACTTACATTTTGTAATATCTATCTTCACTTTCACTGTTTCATATGAATAGCCTCCTCTCTTTCCAATCCACATCAATTTTCTTTAGAATCCCCATCAGTTTATTCCTATCCACTGTGTCAAACGCCTTTTCTAGGTCCACAAATACTATATACACTTTCGCCGATCGTTCGTAGCAGTCCAGTCCCATTTCTCGTATCTTTTCCCTTCCTGAAGACAAACTGCTCTTCCTCCAATTATTCTTCCATCTTGGAATATAAAGTCGATTCAATATTCGTAGAGAATCTTCTCTAAGTGTGATATCACGTTCATAGACCTGAACTAGTTACATTTATTGGCATTATTATTCTTCGGTATTGGAAGCAACACTGTCTCCGTAAAATCTTGAAGCCATTCGCGTTTCTCATATATCTCGTTGCATAATGATGACAGAATTTTCTTCTTGTTTTCTCCCAAGCATTTCACGAATTCACTGGGGATTCCATCGACTCCTGTTGCTTTCCCAATCTTCAGTGCTAGTTCAACTTCTTCCCTTAAAACTGAAAATCATTCTTCGTCTTCTAATAAGGCTGCTTCGTCTTCTACACCCAAGTCATCTGGACGATGCCCTGTCTCATATAACTCTTCTACATATTTCGTCCATCTGTTCAATATTCCTGGTTTGTCAGTTAGTTGATTTCCGATTTCGTTCTCTTATCAACCACATAGGTTTGCTGTTCTTATAGATGTGAAATGCAAACATATTAATTTTACTTCGCGGTACATTAAATTATATCTTCCTTTTCTATCTAGATCCTCCATTTCTTTATACTTCTTTTTGATCTAGTTTTCCTTTGGCTTATCAGTTTTTCTTCTTAATTCTTGTGAAGTTTCCTGAATTTTCTTCTACTTCTTCTGTTTTGATATTTTTCCATTTTCTCCAATATTTTCCCTGTGACCCAAGACTTCTTCATTCTCACACTTTCTGTGTATCCTATTGTTTCTTCTGCTGTTGTCTGTACACAGCTTTTTAGATGAGTCCAGTACTCATTACTATTCTCAGGTGTAGATTCTAATTTAGCGGCTTTATCTTCAAAATTTGCTTAAAACATAAGTCCCATTGAGAGACAGTAAAGCTGGATGGTCCATGTCATAGGTGTACTGCACTTAGAAGAAACATATGCTTATTTCTGAATGAGAGAGCTCCAGCGAACGTACTAATCTTTTCTCGCCCCATAGAAAACTCCAAACAATAATTATCATCTTCTCCTATTAGGTTTATGCGAAATTTCACCGACTCTGTGTGAACTCCTGCAATTTAAATTCTTATAAAACATAATGATGATGAAAATAATGATGATAATAATAATAATAATAATAATAATAATAATATACTAATAATAGATCTTCTCATAGGTACAAGTAATTTCGGTTTATTAAATTTGGTGTTTTATAAGATTTCACGGATTTTCTCTAGTTGGGAAATGAAATTTACATGACGCTAAGGTTATTATTGCATATTGTAAGCATACGACAGTCGTCAATTGTTAATACAAAAATATGAAATGTAGGTGGTAAAATTTGAGGTTAGAGTCCTTCTAAAGCACTATTGGAAACAAGATTATAAAGCTGCTGCAGCTGCTCAAAGACTATGTGAAGTTGACAGTAAAGGTATCGATAGTGAGTGCGTAGCACAATGATTATTCTAGCGTTTCAATAATGCAGAAGGAGGCATTAAAGATTTACAACGTCCTGGAAGACCTAAAGTATGGAATATTGAGAATACACGGAGAGTTTTGAAAGAAAAAGAAAGCACTTGCAGGTTGTCAGAAGAAATTGGTGATTCAAAAGATATAATACATAGCCACATTAAGATGCTTAGAAGATCATATAAAAGTTGAAGATCTGTGCATTATAATTGACACATGAACAGATTCAACAAAGAGTGAATATTCGTTTTAAGTTTAACAATAATCCTATAGATGATAAATTTATCATTAGAATCGTCACATGTGATACAAATGGATAATTACCGCCACCTTGACAACTCAAAATAGTGGCTCTATCCACGTAAGTCTACCAAAGTCGTCATTAAAAAAAAATCTGTTCTGCCTCAAAGTAACGTTATGTGTTTGGTGCAATTTTGAATGTGTAATTCACTGGGAGTTTGTCCAAAAGGAATCTTTTTACTCAAAAGATAGAATGAATGAGTTGAAGTTTTGAGTATTTCAGTGTTTTCTTTTCACAAATTATTATATCAGAGAAATAGTTTATTAGTCGCTGCTCTAGAGTTTTTGAAGCATTCAGGTCCAATTGCTGTTGAAACTGTATTACAATTTATAAATAAAGTTTGGAACTCAACAATGCCTGTATCTTGGAAGAAGTCCATAATAATTCCAAAGCACGCAGATAACATAGATAATTATAAACCCACATCACTGACGAATATTTTAGCTAATAGTATAGAGTGAATGGTTAGTTCTCGTTTGACTTGATATTTAGAAACAACAAACCATTTGACATCAAACCGAACAGGATTCCGAAAGTTTAGTTCAAAACTCACCACATCTTAAATTTATCACAGGACGTGAAAGACGCAGTGGGTAACAGAAAAACGACTTTGGCTCTTTTTGTGGACTTAAAAAGGTGCTTACGATAACATATGGAAAGCCAAATTATTAGATAAGTTAACATCGTTAAGAATTTCTGGAAGAATGCTACACTGGATTTGTGTCTTCACACACCAAATATTTTGTGCAAGAAAAATAAAAACTACACTAAGTGAATACAGACAAACAAGAAAAAGGAATTCCACAAGGTGCTGTGATAAGCCCATATTCATTTAACTCTCTTAGTGTCGACCCCCTTTGTGTAGTATTATGTGAAAAATACCAAGTAAATTTACACAAGTGAACCGTTCCACTAAACCTTCCTTTATGCTCTTAGCACAAGACAACAGAGGTCTTTGTCGTCTGGAGAATAACAGAAAAATGGAAACTATATCACTATTAGATCGTGATCGGCGCTTCTAGCAAAATTATGAAATGTCGATTCACTCAAAGGGTTAATGTTACGTATGATCAACTTAACTATATGATGATGGATGAGTGGAACGGAGAAGAATTCTCTCCGGCACCGGAATTTGAACCCGCGTTTTCAGCTCTACGTGCTGACGCTCTATCCATTAAGACACACCGGATTCCCATTCCGATGTCTGATTGAATCCTCTCAGTTTAAGTTCCACTTCTTGGGCTCCCACTATTGATCTACCCTCATGCACTGCGTCATAGATGTATGACAGTGGCACAGTGTCCACGTTGTGCAGAGGTGCACTCGTTATGAGTGACTAAGTGGCCGGGATCCGACGAAATAAGCGCCGTCTTAAATCACTGATTATTTTTCGCATATCATATATTATTACGATGTACCGAAGTACATATGATATTTCCGTACAGATATTCTGCGTCATCATATGATGATGGATGAGTGGAACGGAGAAAAATTCTCTCCGGCACCGGGATTTGAACCCGGGTTTTCAGCTCTACGTGCTGACGCCCTATCCACTAAGACACACCGGATTCCCATCCCGATGTTGGATTGAATCCTTTCAGTTTAAGTTCCACCTCTTGGGTTCCCTCTAGTGACCTACACTCATGCACTGTGTCATATCTATCTCCTTTCATCCCTTGGGCAAGTCCATGTGTATCTTCTTCGTTTATGTTGTTGGAATAATGTATTTCCAACAATCATTCCAATTCTTTTACAGAAATTCACCAAATATTTTCCTCTATCGTTTCTTTTTCCCAATCCGTATTTTCCAACTGTTCTTCAATGTTTTCCTCTTATAACTGCGTTCCAGTCGCTCTTTAGGATTAGGCTTGCTCCCTTCTTCTCCTTCTCAACTAGCTCTTCTATCTTGTCATAGCTTTCTTCCACTTCCTCGTTTGTTAATCCACTATGTGGCATATAAACTTGCATTAGCACTACGTCCATTTACTTCCCTTGTTTTCTCACCATTATCATCCGGCCATCTACATCACTTTATCTTTCACACGAGGTCCTATTAATACACCGACACCATGACCTCCTTTGCACTCACCATTTGAATAAAACAACCTAAATTCATCTCTCACCAACTCACCACTATTTTCCCACCTAACTTCTGATATTCCCATCACATCCACTTTGTTTCTTCTTATTTCTTCCTTCAAGTTTTCCAACTTACCTGCTTGCAGAAGAGTCCTTACATTCAACGTTCCGATTATCAATCTTCTTTTCTTCCCTCTGTTGGATTGCTTCATAATGTGTCCTTCCCCAGCATCCCCCTCCCGGACATCCGAATGAGGGGAATATTTTACCGTGGAAAGATTCATCAAGCCAGTTTGCAGTTTTTCTTGAGAAAGATAAATGCAGTAGCTTCTTGTTGCTTTGCGCACACCACTCTCACTTTCACATCTTAAAAAGATCCCAGGGGGCCCCTGCGTGGAAGTGAGAAGAGTGGATTTGACTGATTAGACTCTCCGGACTTTACCGAAATTCACCACAAGAGTTAAATATGAGTTGTATCAAGGTTTTTGAGCCGATCAGAGATCGGGAAGCCCCAATTAGCCTTTGCCCCCCTGCGAAATATAGCTAGACCAACCAAGTTATGCAATGAAACAAGAGTTGGTGGGGAAAAAATTCATGTGAAACGTAACAGAACGGACAATATTAACTGGAAAAACGAAAGGAGAAGATGTTTTTATCCCACTTATCCCTACGATAACCAGTGACGTGCCTTTCGATCTTAAGCAAATGCAGTTTCCAGTGGAACTAGCATTCGTAATGACTAGGAGTATAATAAACGTAATCAAATATAAGAATTGTGACTTCCTTGCAGACATTCATTCAATCCTGAACAGATAGAAAAACTATTTTGGACAACTACTAAATATACATAGGCCAAATAGAAATGATCAGGAAGAACTTCAAATACAAATTCCTAAACCATTTATATCCGAACCCACACTTTCTGAAGTGGAAATTGCGATAGAAAATCTGAAAAAGTACAAGTCTCCGGTGTCGATCAAATTCCAGCAGAATTAATACAAGAGGGTGAAAGCGCAATATCTAGCGAAATTTATAACTTTGTACTTGCTATTTGGGAAAAGGAAATTGTACCACAACAATATAAAGAGTCCATCATTATACCTACTTTGAGAAGAAAAAGAGGACTTACAGTAGTAACTTTCGAGGAATATCACTTTTGTTGACATCGTACAAATGTCCAATATTCCTTTGAGAAAATTAACTCCATACGTAGATGAAATTATTGAGGATCATCAATGTGGTTTTAGGCGTAATAGTTTGACTATTGATAAGATTTTTTGTATTGCACAAATATTCTAGAAAAAATGGGACTACATGAGCACAGTACATCAGTTTCAGGAAACTTGTTTGATTATAATTGAAATGTGTCTCACTGAAACGTACAGCAGAGTCCGTATAGGCCAGTTTCTGTCTGATGCTTTTCCAATTCACTGCGAGCTAAAGCAAGAACGTGGACTATGGCCTTTAGGTTTTAACTTTGTTCTACGATATGCAATTAGAAAAGTCAAGAAAAACAGAAACGGTTTGGAATTGAACGGGTTACAGCAGCTGATTGTTTATGTGGATGACGTGAATATGTTAGGAGGAAGTTCCCAAACGATTAAGGTAAACACGAAAATTTTACTTAAAGCAAGTAAGGATATAGGCTTGAAAGTAAATCCCAAAAAGACAAAGTATATGATTATGTATCGTGACTAGAGCATAGTACAAAATGGAAATATAAAAATTGGAGATTTTTCTTTGAAGAAGTGGAAACATTCAAATATCTTTCAGTCTCCGTTCAAAAAAGCTAAAAGTTAGAATTTATAAAACAGTTATAACTTAGTTTGCGCCAATACGAACAGTATTTAAATTCTCGCACTGATACTGTGCGTGTACTTATCGTATCCAGGGTGAAATTTGTTTATCTGAGCTCATTGTTGTGTTGTTATTACATAATATAGTGAAGATTTGCTAAAATGGTTCTCACAACAGAGGAGAAAGTGTTTATTTTGGAGCATTATTTCCTGTCACACGTAGTGGGGCGTCAGAATTGACTAAGCTTGCGCCACGTGAAAGAGCAGTACCAATAACGATTTAACAATGCGGCTCCAAATAAGACAATGTTGGCTATCGTCGAGAAGTTTCGTCGTACAGGATCAGTTTTATGTCGCCTTGCATGTTATAATGACATCTTGATTTTCAGAGTATGTTTGAATTTCGGTACTCTGTATGACCGGAACAAAGGCTAAGGGTGTTTGAGAACAAGGTACTTAGAAAAATATTTGGGGTTAAGAGGGATGAAATAACAGGAGAATGGAGAAAGTTACACAACGCAGAACTGCACACATTGTATTCTTCAGCTGACATAATAAAATTAGGAACATTAAATCCAGACGTCTTAGATGGGCACGGCCACAGTCGACTATAATAGAAGGTCGGAAGGCTCAACTTGGCAACACTGTGTCGTGTACTCATGTCAGTCATACTTCTGTCATACTTCACCAACAGAACCAAAGAGTTTTGAAGTTACTATCGAAAGAGAACAGTTAAAAAGTTAATCATACGTCGTCCAAGGAGTCAGTACAATACATTACTTATTATGGATAGATATATACGAGTACATTTTGCAATAAAGTAAAGTTATCGTTTTATATAGCTTTAAAATTTTGAATGAAGTCAACTCGTAAAAAAATTGCTGCATTTTAATGCAAGGATTCGTCAGGGATATATCATGTTTTCATTATTTTTCTCGTTGTTTCCCACATGCTGTAGTTGTATATTATTTTATAAAAATATTCCATTATACTATGTAAAAAAATTGAAACATGTAAAATTCATGGGCGTGTATATTAACACATTTTGTAACATTGTACTTTGTTTAGGTATAGGACTACGTTGGCTATCAGCCAGAATTAATGGATTAATCTAGTTAGGCTAGGCCAACTTTTTCAAACTTCAATAATGTCAATTTATAAAAAGTCGCTGTAGAAAATTTACAAGGAGTCATGTCTTTACTACTATTAGATATTTTTAACTTATTTCCAACATCTATATGGCAGTTCTGTAATTATTGTTTATGAAAACATTATTCCATTACATTACGTGCAATACTCAAACACATACTGTACAATTGCTAGAGTGGTTTGCTGGCAGCTGTGATATCATTTCTTGTATTTGACTACGTTCATAATGAGTGAAAGAATTTTCTGAGCAAGTTCAACATATTTCAACCCACATTGGCATACATTATTTACATTTACAAAGCCAGTTTTTGAGAGTAACTTCAACAATTTTTTTGATTTGCATATTTCCACATCGATGAATTAGAGTGCAGTAGACAATTGTTGCAATGTAAAGTTAAAAATATGAAGATGATGATAATAATAATAATAATAATAATAATAATAATTATTATTATTATTATAATAATAATGGTTTTATTTAACGTGGCAGAGTTAAAGTCATAGGGCCTTCTCTAGCGCTGAAAGAGTAAGTCCTCTCGATTCAAAGTGTCAAAATAAATATCTTGATTTTGGTTTCTTTCACTACCAAATAATAAATACAAAGAGAACAGTGAAACTTTTAGGGTACCTTGAAATAGGCATAATCTGATATGCTCAGAACTAAAAAAAAAATCAGGGTCTTGGCTACCTCTAAAAATGGGCTTTACATCTAATATTCCATTTCTTTCGGTTATATATCTTCTGCTGCTTCAAAGGTTTCTGAGGACCATTTTATAAATCCATACTTGGTTGATTTTATGTCTGAACTTTAAAAGAAAAAGTCAGCATAAATTGTAGATACTCTTCAATACGCAAAACCAAGGATTAAATAGTATACCACGTGTTTCTTCAATCGCGCTCTTGAGAAGACTGATGACTGACTCGCATGTTGCCAAGTTTCTGCCTTCCAACTTTCTACTATAGTTGATCATGGCAGGGCATGTAGCACGTATGGACGATTCCAGAAATGCATATAGAGTGTTAGTTGGAAGGCTGGAGGGAAAAAGACCTTTGGGGAGCCCGAGACGTACATGGGAGGATGATATTAAAAGTGATTTGGATATGATGGTAGAGACTGGATTAATGTTCCTCAGGATAGGGACCAATGGCGGGCTTATTTTAGGGCGGAAATGAACCTCCGAATTCTCTAAAAGCCTTTTGTGAACTGTACGAGTAGGCTGTAATAAAATAAAGGGAAAGGACTGCCGCTCAAAGTTGTAGGTATTAATAAAGGAACTCCATGTTTTCCACATTGTCAACTATGTAGCTTTCTCTCGAGCTGGCATATATATATATGGTGTTTAAAAAATGCGGGGCATAATTTCAGGTATGTATTTCCCACATGTAGACAATCAAAATAGTTCATTACAACATGTGTCCGGAAATGCTTTATTTCTAAGTTATGGCCTTCACAACATAGAAATTCACCGGAACGTTTTTCTTTCCGCAGGTCGTTGCCGTCAAAGGAGACATTAAGAGGGCACTCTGACAGTTCATTCCGAGGCGAAGGTTACATTCAGTGTTGTGTAGGCGTTAGACTGTGCGACATGTATTCAAATCAAGAGCTGGCAGAGATCACTTCATGTACGGTAAGGCGGACGGCAATGCTGCGCTGGCTCGTCGTTTGTACCAGGAGAGGTACCCACAGCGACAATGTCCAGATCGGAAGACATTTGTACGTCTCCATTACCGTCTGTGCGAGTATGGAAAATTTAACTCTCCTGGTTTGGGAAGGGGACGACCAAGATCTACAACTCCAGAAGTAGGCTGCAGGAGGAGATTCTGGAGGCTGTGAACATGACACCTCTATCAGCACACGAAGGGTAGCGTTGCAAGTCAATGTTCCTCATACGACTGTCTGGAGACTGTTGAAAGATTGTCAATTGTATCCTTATCATTTGCAACGTGTACAGGCCCTGTCACCAGCAGATTACCCTGCACGAATTAGGTTCTGTCAGTGGTTCTTGCAGCAGTGTGGTGTAAATCCGAACTTTCCTGCTTTAGTATTATTTACAGATGAAGCACAGTTCACACGAGATGGCATAACAAATTTCCACAATCAGCATGTATGGGCGTATGAAAACCCACGTGCAACTGTTCCATCTCATCACCAGGTGCGGTTCTCCCTCAACATGTGGGCCTGTATCATTGGTGATCGATTAGTTGGACCCCATGTACTTGTAAACAGACTTATGGGGCAGGCGTACACAAACTCCCTGGAAAACACCATACCTCATGTTTTAGAAGACACTCCACTGATCAATCGTCAACACATTCACTTCTTGCATGATGGTGCTACTGCACACTTCAGTCGTACGGCTCGCCGGTACTTGGATCGAAGGTTTCCTGATCGATGGATAGGTAGAGGTGGCCCAATTGCTTGGCCTCCACGCTCACCTGATCTGAACCCTCTCGATTTCTACTTGTGGGGCCATTTAAAATCATTGGTATATTCGTCTCCGGTGCCTGATTTGGAATCCCTTCGGAATCGAATTGTGGCATGTTCTGAGGACATACGCAATACTCCTGGAGATTGGGATCGTGTTCGCAGGTCAATGAGACCTCGATGTGAGGTCTGTATTCAAGCAGGAGGTGGACATTTTGAACATTTTCTGTAATGATAACGACCTGCGGAAAGAAAAACGTTCCGGTGAATTTCAATGTTGTGAAGGCCATAACTCGGAAATGAAGCATTTCCGGACACATGTTGTAATGAACTATTTTGATTGTCTACATGTGGGAAATACATACCTGAAATTATGCCCCGTATTTTAAACACCCTGTATATATATATATGCAATAGAGGGGAAAACAAATAATTTTACGCATATATAAATGCATTTTGATGATACTTTTGCCATGATGCTATGAGAATATACCTGCACCCACTGAAAAATAGTAGTGTATTAATTATAAAATGTGACATGAAAGATAATGATAGCCTATTTTGTCCCTTTAAGGGCAATGGCCTCCTTCTAGAGGGAAAGCTCTATATTTTGTAACGCGGTGAAGTAATCCGCGTTAGTAGTTGTACTTGATTTATTTCTTTAAAACCATTTTCGTTCATATTCATAAATGTGTAAATGCCAAATTATATAAATATACACTTAGGATAGTATATACCGTATATCATTATTTTGCCAATGTAGTACGTTAAGCCTAAAGGAAAGGATAATTTCTGTAATATATTATACGTCTGAAAAAGATTATGTTGTATCTGTATTCTGTATAAAAATTATATAATTAATATGTTCTCAAGTCTTGAGGTGTCATTTTTCAAGTCATATTATATAAACTGATATTAGCGGGCATAGAGTGGTCGACTGGTGAAAAATTCTCCAATACAAATTATATATATATATATATATATATATATATATATATATATATATAATATTGATTGATTGGTACGACCGATATAGGTGTAAATTTTAGCTCAACCTGACACCCCAAGGGAGTCAGATTGGGAACAAGGAAATTTCCATTTATCGTCGCTGTCTTTGAAGGACAAGTGAAAGCACACATAGCCATGAAATTACGTGGAATGTATGTCAACTTAACTTCAGAACAATGTAGAACCACAGTCTACTATATACAGTGACGAAGCTTGGGGTGATTTTTTGCAAATCTCGCGGTAGTTGCTAGCCGCTTGGAGCGCTGTGAGTACTAGGAACAATAGACTGTGCCACAGCCATCGTGATCTAATACCGGCCGTAAGGCAGACCATGTAACTCGCTTAACCCGATCACGAAGGTCGGCGTTTCAACCATATAAATTAGTTGGAATGCATAAACATTAACATATGTTTCTCTAAAATGTAGTGTAATTCCATTAATAAAATTTAAAACAATGATTATGAGACACTTCAGACAGTTAAGATGTAATATTATTTATTATGTGAAAATTACGTTGTTCATATGTGTAATACCTGCCTTTATTTCGATTAAATATTGCGAAATTCTTGTACATTCATTTATGCACGATTCAATAATTTTCAATTGCACCGCACGGATATTTAGATATGTTGAAATTATAGGTTATGTTTACTGTACCAATTGCCTCTTTCTGTTTAAATTTAGTGATCTCCAATGCCTAGCCATTCATATGAAAATTATAGGTTACGTTTACTATATTTAACTTATATTCCTAAATTCGCAATCATGCATTATAATTAAGCATAATGTCATGTATGATACCCCGGACATTCAATTTGTCTGTATTTTAATACTAAAATTGAGTACTGAATTATTGTATTTATCTACTACTTAAGAGATGAAGTAACACAATTGTACGTACACTAATTTCATAGGAGTGGTATGGTAAATATTTTGTCTAAAATTAAGGAAGGTAGATGTACTAAATTGAAATCCCAATATAAATTCTTTTTTATTAAACCTCAAAATAGCTTCCATTCTAAACTTGAAATGTTGACGCGAACAGATTATGTTAACATGTAAAATTCTGTTCACATTAAAATAACACAGTTTTGTAATTATTTCTGCAACATATTATGCAACAAGAAGTAAACGGAACTTATGGACAAATTACACTAAATAAAACTTAGCAATAATAAGCAATGAAGTAATAATATAATATTTCACTGAGCTCCATACACTGAATTAGAAAACCCGAACAAACATTACGGCCTGGTCTAGATCGAAAAAGCATTGACTGTGCCGTATTTCGCATTTCTGTGAAAAGTTCGTTATCGGTTGTAATAACTGTAAATGGCTAAAAAACAATAATTTGAATAATAATATGGGACAAGGAGACGTTTGTAGTACTATAAATTGTAAGAAAAATAGGTTAGAGTTATCCTTCTGAAAGATCCAGGAAGATGAGTTTATAAAATATAATATATATTTTATGAAAATAATATATAAACCTTATGTATTTCATATTTAAATAGTGGAAGGAAGGTGTTAATTTAAAAAAAAAAAAACACGATATCGAAAGTACAATACATTTTATGGTCTGCTAGGGAAAGAGTCTGTGATGAGGCGATAGTAGCGATCCTGGTGGTGAGCAGTTATCTATGGATGCATATTTCAACTGTTTACCTTTGCATATTTAGTAAGTATTAAGCTTCGTGACTGTATATACTAGACTGTGGTAGAACGTTAAGCCAACGCTACCCTGGCGTGTAGGAACTGTGGAGATGCGTTTCTGTTTTGATGAACTTCAAGACAATGCTAATATTAAAAAGAAAAACAGTTGAAAGCAAGGCACTTGATATCCATCGCTGTGGCGTAACGATTAACACGTGTGACAGTGATATGAGAGGGTCCGGGTTCAAATCCTGGTTGGGACAAATTACCTGATTGTGGTTTTCCCGGATTTTCATTAACCGGTTGAATCAGAATTGCTCGGTAACTTTCGGCGTTGGACCTTTGACTCATTTCGCCATTATTCATACAACAGCCCGGTTAAGTTAACGGTGCGGCGTGCTATATTTGTACAAGAGAGCGGCCGTACGGCTATCCAGTCATTCACAGAATGGGAGTAGTAAGCACTATAAGCCTCAGGCTGCAGTGCAAGCCTTCGGACCCCTTCTCCGTACAAGATAAAAATACGCACTTGATGAATTATTTTCTTTACGGTACTTGGTCTTCAGTTATTTTAAATTGAGTTAACCCTGGCATGCATTTTGGCTAAGGAGGTAATTAATTCTTAATACAAGTGACGCTATGTAAAGATTCATCTTTAGTGATTAGGAAAGCTTAGTAAAGACAATTCGTTTTGATTTTATGTTGTTGAGTTGCCGAGTTCTCCGAAAAGAATAGCAATAAGTTTAATTAAATATGTAAGTGACGCTATGTGAAGATTCATCTTCAGTGACGAGGAAAGTGTGGTAAAGACAGTTCATTTTGGTTTTCTGTGGTTGAGTTGCCGAGTTCTTCGAAAACTGTAGAAATCAGTTTACAGTACAACTCCAATTCTGTATAAAATCCTTCACAGAAAGAACACACCTCTTTTGGTTCGCCGAGGTTGCAGCGATGCAGGCGTACTAGGAAAACGACCTATAATCATGATAGTACCACAAATAAGTACGCAGTGTTTCATGATGTAACATTTCGATGATGTTAAACAGCAACCTCGTATGTTAAAAAAATGAACACAGTGAGATTTCACTTGAATCCCATTAAAGAAATTTGCCGAACTTTCTGCAAACACATCTTGAGTCAAGGCACGGATACAAACTCCACAAAAAGAGATTTAAATACCCTCTTATGTCAGACATTTGTTTCTTATCAAGACATTAATATATTTCTTCGCTTTCCTCTAAAATTCAAATTTTTTATATATCAAGATACGATGTTGCTTTTCAACACCATCAATTTGCTTTAATACTAAACACAAATTATGTCTTCATATGTCAAATATAGGCTACAGTTTTTTCTTTTATGATCTGTAATATTTCTAGATCTTCTGACTGAAGTTGTGGCTGATATGTACCTCTATTATCTGGCAGTACATCTCACTTGACGATATGTGTCAGAGGAAGAATAATTGTTTGTATGCATCTGAAGTCTGATTAGTGTAACATGTAGCTAATCGGCGATGTATGCAATGGAGGGGAAAAGGAACAGGCCAACCTACCCCATTATCTCCTGGCTAGTTGCCTCATAAGTGGTGCTTTTTGGTATCACTTGTGAGGTTCAGACCTGTCTTCGGATAGTTGACTAAACAACAATATTTTTAGGACTGAAAGTGTTCCTAACAAATTTATACGTAAAGTTTTACTCTGCTGTTAAAGAAAAATGAATATTATTTTACAAACGGCTCTGATAGGAGTCGTGCCTGCAGCATAATGAGTGGTGAATTTTACATAAAGGTTTCTTTATTCAGAAGTCGCCCTTTCGACTTCATATGTAAGTAATTTATTTCAGCTTGTTTTTGGAGTTTCAGTGGAAATTTTAGCTCAGCAGGTAGCGACATTGTATATTGCATGGGAGTAGTAATTTTGTAATTACTTGCGATGTGTTTAAAGTTTTCGCCATTTGCAATTCGATGAATAACTTGCAGTTTCTATTGTATGTTTAAATATATGTCCGCTTGACAGACATCGCTTACCGTCTATGATGTGCTGGTGGCATAATCATTGTTTACTAAGCCACGGTACACTTAAACCATTCACAGAATTGAAGTTTTACTGCAATTAAAAATAGAAGCAAAAAACAAACCCCGAGCAACGCCGGGTGCTTTAAGCTAATACCATATAAAAATACAGTAATACAACTGTTTAGCAATATTATGTTTAGCTTTCTATCTTATTGACGAGGTCAGAGGGGATTTCTCCTTACAATGCGGAAATTGCACAAAGGGAAATAATGTGATATTCTTGTAATGCACGTGCAAATGCAAAGACTCAAGGTTGGTTCACAATAAACCGGGAACGAAAACGACAACGAGAACGAGAACGGAAATATTGTTAAAATAAATGCATTTAAATGTGAGTATTCACAATTAACTATTGTGAATGCTCACATTTAAATACATTTTAACATTATTTCCGTTTCTCGTTCTTGTTGTCGTTTCCGTTTCCGGTTTATTGTGTACCAGCCTTTATCTACACAAGGTTAGCAGAAAAGAGACTGTACTTATTTTTTTTGAAAGATGGGACATGACAGGAGCGTTGCGATTGGAAAAACAACTGAATGTCACATAGCGTGGTAGGCCTGTTGCTATGGTAACAACGGTTGAGTTGCCAAACTTACCGTTCTCACGTGGCGAGTGCTTAACAGCTCTCTTGGCGAAATTTATTGTGCACACAATGTTAGCATTGGTACGTTTCGTGTTTGATTCTCTGTCAATTTTTGTATTTTTTTTTTACCTTCGCGTCAATTGTCAATTAATATTTTAACGTCAGCCATCTTAACGTCAATTGCTAGCTTCCATCAGCTGGCGACATGGTAGTCCATATTGGCAATATAGCACTGTAGTTCCAAGCTCCGCCGCTGAACTGTCATATCCCATCTTTGAAAAAAAAAAAAACAAATATAACTCTTGTGACATATGTACAGAGATATTTAAATGACAAGGTCGTCATAAAGATAGCCTCTTTACATACCATGAAGGTGTAGGGAGGCGTGAGAACAGGGATTCATGCTTCTATTGCCTCGGCACTAGAATGAGGTGCTATAGTCGTTAAAAAGCTTCGACCGCCTTTTACTCTCGCGAAAGACCCGGTACCGGTACTCAAATTTATAGGAGGCTGAGTGCTTCCCCGGGCAATTTTGGAAATTTTAGGAATTACAAATATTTCACTACCACTTTTTAATTGACCGAAATTAGAGTTACGTTGGTTAACAGAAAAAAAAAAACGTGTAGGAGTTGAAGTTAGTCATTTTTACTAATATTAAAACGCTAAACATGAAAAATGGTCTGTATTTTCTTGACTGTTTCTCTCTTATAAGAAACACAATGCGAGCAGCTTCATTCAATTTTCGTAATTTTCAGAACTGTGATGGACTGTATGTTTTAAAAACAACGTTTTAATAGATTGTGGCAGATTTTATTGCAAGGTTATTAATATACATTCGTCAGTTATTCTTTTAGGCATTTAGCTGGACATCATCATCATCATCATCATCATCATCAGCCGGATAAGTAATATGCCTAGTGTCCTGTTACGGTCTTCAGCCATTTTCGGAATTGTCGACTCACACTTGTGGCTTTTATTCGCCAAACACCTATTTTGTGTAGTGTGCAATTTATAGTTTAATTATGTTTTAGAATTTCCGTAATATATTAATAATGAAACATTGTTGTGAGGGCTTAAATGAGAGATATTATATGACGTTAAAATACGTAAACTTTGCGAAAGTCTATTAATAACTATGATAAACTTTACTATATATCGGAATAAATTACTTTCAAATAACAATAAAACACTAATCTTAATCACCAGGAAAGCGTACAATTTGTATTTTTGGTGTAAAGAAAAAGACATGGTAACACATAACCTTATTTTCTCTTATCTGTTTTACAATTATATTTAATCATTCATATTGTTCTTCCCACGGCAGGTCTTTCACTGGAAACCCAAAATTCCCTAATTTTTTCTATTTTCCGCTTTCTCCTTAGTCTCCGTCTATGATCCACGTATCTTAATGTCATCTCTCAACTGATACCATTCTTCTGCCCCGAACATTTTCTTCCGTTCACCAATCCTTGCAGTGCATCCTTCAGTAGGCAGTCTTTACTCAGCCTTTTACCCAGCCAATTCCTTTTCCTCTTCCTGATCAGTTTCAGCATTATTCTTTCTTCAACCACTATTTCCAGCACAGCTTCATTTCTTATTCTGTCTGTCCATTTCACACGCGCCATTCTTCTCCATATCCACATTTCAAATGCTTCTAGCCGTTTCTCTTCACTTCGTCGTAATGCCCATATTTCTGCCCATACAATGCCACACTTCACACAAAGCACTTTACTAGACGCTTCCTTAGCGCTTCTTCCAGATATCCGCAGAAGATGCTTCCTTGTCTATTAAAAGTTTCCTCTGCATTTCTGTCCCCAATTTTATTTCCTGGCAGCACCTATGTTGCATTTCATAGTACACCACAAGTATTTGAAACTGTCCACTTTCTCCAATTGCCTCATTTCGAATTCGAACGTTTACTTTCCGATAATCATGGTCTGTGTCTTGTTTCCATTCATCTTCATCCCATACTGCTAACAGCTGTCATTTAGTCCTAGTAACTTGTCCCTCAATATCATTTCCTCTTATTATTTCAAAGTCTTGTACTGTATGTGTAGCTATTACCGCATTATTATTATTATTATTATTATTATTATTATTATTATTATTATTATTATTATTATTATTATTATTATTATTTACGTTGTTCTATAGTCTTCTTTGGATAAGTAATATTTAATAACTTAATAGAAAATAGAATTTTAATAATTTATTATCCGTACCATTACAATGTGAGTAGAAAATGAAAATGCCATAGCCTAAATGATTCTACTTATATCTTAATACAGTTTTTAGACCACAGATCATTTCTTCCTTACATCTCTGTTAAAAATGTATAACTTAGGTAGTTCAGGAATAGAAACGGTAATCAGAAATAAAACGAACGCGAGTACTAGAAGATACTGCTGATGAAATGAAATTTCATTGTGTTTGTGACATTGCAGAAAAGCACGTTACAGCAGTGGTGTTAACGTTTATTTTCTATTTGCATGTTGGAGAGATATTTAACAAAAATCATATTATGAAAAACTTAAAATAAATTACAACTTTCAAAATAGGTGCAGATACGGTATTTGCATGAAGATCGGCATAATATGTAATTTTGCGTTATCGATATACACGGAGGAACTGGAAAATCAGGTTGGATCGATTTATTCAAAGTCAGTGTAAAGTCCTCTTTGTCAGAGTTTACCGTGAGCAGAGAGACGAGACACCTGACATTTGGCAGCCTGAGACCGTGCTTATCGTTACGACAGAGTAACCTTTCAACGAGACATCGGTAAAATTGTTTCTCAGTGGAGTCCCGTTATAGACTGCATAATAATTGCATTTGTCGCCATGCTATGTTGGCTTGACATTGAGTGTTATGCTTTGCCTCACTGTTATCTACGATAATAAACCCATCGAAATAATACATTATACAACTTACCACGAATTTCAATAAAAGAAATACCACTCTACAAAATGAACATTAACCTATTTTATATAATTATAGCTGATCAGGCTTTAATAACCAATTCAAAGGGCAACGTACTGAGGGAAATATTCACACTACAAATGATACCAAAACAATTGGGACTGAATTGTAACTGTAACAATAAAAGTTGCATTTTTAAACTGAATTCAAAAGGAAGCAAACTACATATTCTTGGAACAACTGGTAAATATTTAATTACCTCGACTGCGACATATAAGGAAATAAAAATATGCTAATAAGAATTATAAAACGTACACATATCTTAGGAATACTAAACACTCTGAGACCTAATTTAGGGGGAAAATTCTAGAATGAAAATATACAATAATTGTATGCTGTATGGCAGTTAAATTTGGACTCACAAACGAAGGGATAATAATGGACTGAAATAAGCTGAAATGAAATTTTACAGCAGGATTAGAATAGAAATGATGAATTGTGTAATAGTTTAATGTAGAGCCAGAACAAACACATTAAAATAAATATGGAAATAATTGTATTCCAATTGTTTTGACAATAAACAAAAACAATTCCTACAGTAATAAGAGGTTATAACCTAACGGTCTTGCTAATAAAAACTCTATATTAAGACGTTTAACTGTCTTATACTTATATAATGAGTAGCTCATTTATACGTCGTGTGTAAATTCCTTACTAATAATCACTACATACGTCGTGTATAACTGTTACACAGCTACATCATAATTTCGTCATTACTTCATTACGAAAGGTAATAGAATATCTGAGGTGCTCTATTGCATCCCGTTGAGCGCTCTAGTGTGCCGTGTTAAGTATCGATAGTACAACTGGCTCTGATCGATTACCACACTATATTTTGGTCAAAGAGTACAAGCTACAGCAATATTATTCTAATTATTCTGTGCTCTTTGGTTTGTTCTCCTGTGGTTACAAGGCAACCATCATCATAAAATGACAGTCGATACGAACAGCCGTTAGAGGGGCGGTCATTTTTTCTCCATATACAACGCTTAAACAAGGGGTTTCGTGTATATAACTATTGCAAAGCAATTCCCATTGTATAGTTACAGGCTGTTTATACATCAATCGCTTATGCGTGGTTTATTAGTAACGTTTTCTGTCTCAACTCTGCATAAGTCTCGTATAAAAACTATACACGGTTTATTAGTAACACCGTTAAAATTTGAGTTGCAGGCGTAATGGAAGACCTTCACATAGTGAGCTGGATGAAGCCAAACTGGATCTTAATTTGACTGGTAATGATAATGGCAGTCATAAAAATAAAGACTACAAATTAATATATATATATATATATATATATATATATATATATAGTATATTAATGATAAACATGTAGGCCTATTGCTTGAAATAATTTAAAACTGAACCAGTATTTTAATAAGGAATAAATAATATAATTAGAGGTTTTTATACTTAATGAGCCTGTAAAGTTTACTGTAATAGTTATGAATATGTAACAGATATTAAGCGCACTGCTAATTAGTTAGATCGTCGCATTTCCACTATGAAACTCAAGATTGAAAATCAGAAAATTCAAGTGGCATTTTTGATGCAGGAAGATGTGTTGCTGCAGAATGTCTAGTATGCTCCAATTCTCGTTGCCATAATTTTACTTCGTTTCCATGAGGCATATTCCTATCCATTCAAAATTACGTAGCCGGAAAAATCATCGCTTGAGCCGCGAGATAGAATATAGGCTACATAAAAATACAAATTGGTAAAAATAGAGAGGTCACTGTTCAGTAAGTTCTGGAAAATGTATTTTTTCGACACTGAGAAATATATGACATTCTTCGATGCCTTACATGCATCAGAAGATTCTGTTTAAAATCTTTGCCGTTATTAGCCCCCTTTTACCGACTTAAAAGTCGGTGCTGTCTAGGCGAGGGTATAGTCCACTGTTGTAGAATAACTGTTAGTACGTCTGACTGTCTACTCTGTCAGGGTTGAAATCTTGGTCGGGGCAAGTTACCAACGGTCAGGTACTGCATATACAAGCCTAAAAATATTCTCAGCATAGGAAAAATGTTACTGAATATTTTATAGTAGGCCTATGCGGTTAATATGCAATTTGTTCAGAATTTTTAGCATGTGGGCATGTCTCGTAATCTTATATATAAAAGTCAATGTGGCTATGTATGTATGTATGTATGTATGTATATATGTACGTATGTACGTACGTACTCTATACAAATCTACATGCTTTGGCCGATATTTGCCAAAGTTTGCACATTTAACCTTCATAACCAGGAGAAGAACATAGGCTACATTAAAATTCTGCAAATGGAAGTTAAATTAATAAAAAAATAAAAAATTAAATTATATGCGATCAAACATTCATGTATAATATTAAAATGCAATTTTCTATAGTAAATTATTCTTTATTATTGTCTGTTATATTCAACATCGACTTTCACGAGGCCATGGAAATTATAACACGAAATTAAATAACATTGTTGTTACACATCATGAAGAATAAAACTAGATAATTCATGCAATAAATATCTTTACTCAGCCCAGGAACGTATTATGAATTTCTCAATGCAGTTGTACATAGTGAGCCGACTGTGTTTTATCCAACTGAATTCTTGAATTCTTTGAAACCACAAGGATTGCTACCATATAATTTAATAATTAATATTGAATCACCAATAGTACTATTGTGAAATACTGAAATTATGCAATGAAACAAGAATTGGTGTGAAAAAACTCATTCAGAACGTAGTAATAGAAGTGACAATATTAACTGGCAAAACGAAAGAAGATGCTTTTATCCACGCATTCTTATGATCCCCACTAACATGCGTTTCGATTTCAAGTAACAGCAATTTCAGTGCGACTAGCATTTTTAATGGTAATATTAAAATTAAGCTCAAGGACAGTCGCTCAAAGTTGCAGACATTAACTTAAAAACTCCGTGTTTTTCACATTCTCAACTATATTTTATACAAAGAAGTAGAAAAAAAAAAGATTTTACACACATCAAAAAGAAATCCAATGATACTTTTGTCATATTGGTATTGTAGTATGTGAATGTAGCCGACTGAAAAGAACACTGTCAGGTCAGATAATAAAAATAAAAATAATATCATACGTCTCTCAAAATATTGTTGTTAATGTCCGAAAATGTGTTACTGCGAAATTCTAACTGTATAATCACGTTGCCATTGTAGTATGTTATGCGTTGTGGAAATAATCTTTTAATTTCTAAAAAACTGGTATACGTCTCTCAGAATATTAGTCTCTATGTTAAAAAGTGACTTATTGCGAGTTTATATTGTATCTGTATTCTGTGTCTGAAATAAGAATTAATGTAGGCCTAATATATTCTGAATTTGTGAGATATAGTTTCTCAAGTCATATTTAAAAAAAATAGGCGTGCACCAGTCAAGGGGTAAAAAATCTTCCAATATAAATTAAATGATATATGTATATATTGATTCTTTGGCATGACCGAAAAGTCTAACAACCAGTTCAATTTAAAAAAGAAGCAAAAAGAACAACTCGGGCAACGCCGGGTGCTTTCAGCTAGTAAGAGAATAAAGAATGAGTAGACGAAAGAAGGATAGAAACAGATAATTGAATTGCAAGGAGAAATAAAAACTAAGGAAAATATATGGATAATAAATAAATTAATAAGTAAGTAAATAAATAAATAAATAAATAGAGTACTTCATTATAACGAAAGAAAAGAAGAAGAAGAACGTATGAACATAAGAACGAAGGAAACAAAAATGGAAGGAAATAAAGAGAGGAGTGAAATTAGGAAGGAAAAAAGAAATGGAGTAATTGAAGGAACAAATATGAAAAGAAAGAAATTATGAAACAAGAAATTGAATAGACTAGAATGTTTAGAATGTTTAAAATGAAGTGTTTTATTTTCGCTGTCAGAGAAAGCGAAATGAGACAAATAAGAGTGGAAAGTAAAAAATGTAAGAAGTAAGGAACACATATAAACTGAAGGAAGAAAGCATTGGTTTATTGGAACAATCGGCAGAGCTCTTTTCTTAACACTGTCACGCTTCAGTGTTAACAAGGCTCCTTAAAGGTGAAAGTAATTTCTCTCATCATGCAGCAAACTTTCTCTTCATAGCCGACAAGGTATACCGTGAGCTGGTTGCGTAACAGAACAGGATTCCTCACACAGTGTTGAGTAACACTTTCGCACATTCCTACGCATTTGTGCTTGGCCCATATAGCCTAACCCTAATCGCCTTTACCTTCCTTTGTAGTTTTATTGTTAAGGTCCTCGGATCGAAGTCCGTGGCCAGCATCTCCGGTGAAAACGGTAATATTCTTTGGAGAAACTCCAACGCCAGAATACAGGCGCAGCTTCAAGGATAAAAATAAATAATAGATACAGTAAAAAGCGAATGTCGGGTACGGATATATTACAATAAAACAACAAGCAGTCCGTAATCTCGAAGGTGCACATTCAGCTAATATTCACAGCCTCTATCCCAGTCAAAAGTTCCCGCAAACTATCAAAATTCGTTTTCGCATCAAGTGGGAAAACTTAGAGCAGCCTACTGAATTAACTCAAATAGTTACATTTTTTTCGAACACATTCGTTAGTGTAGGGGTCCAGTTCCAATCAGCGAATCTCAATGGAATCCACAGTAGATATATTACATAATGTTTGTGAAATTTTGTGAGAGGTACTTTCATTTCTCGCCACAATTCGACAGATTTCCTGTTAATGGTTACCATACATAAGATAAATATTTCAGAAAAATTTCACTGATACTATAGTGTCCACAAATCTCATTCACGGCATTGGACGCATGCTTGAGGTTATTAGTGGACATGGGGATGAATGGACAAATCACAGTAGCAGGTTAGAGAAGATGAATGTGGTGAACGTGACACATATGTACCGTATATCGTTATTATCAGATAGTGTATGCGGGATGACTTAGGAAAAGTGAAGTTGTTTCGTATCGGAGTATATGGCACGTGCCGCGTCGTTCGTCTTTTGTGTACCTGGCGAGTACAGCAGCGTACATAACGAAGGAACCCCGGTCCACATTGTGTGCAGTTATGTTATCCTGCTCAAGTATTTAGTACGAGTTGAATAGTGTAGTGCTGATCCATTCATAATGTCGAAGTCAAAACGTTAAATTCGCTTAGAGATGCGAAATGCAATTAAAAAGTATGAGTGACATTTTATGTATTCACGAAGACAATATCGTGTGTAATGTATGTAAAATTGAAATAAACACCAGAACAACTCAGGCTATAGAGAAACATTGCAATAGTACGTGGCACAGGAAATGCGTTGAAATGAAATCTGAGGAACCATCATCATCATCATTAGGCTATCATCATCATCATCATCATTAGGCTATCATCATCATCATTTAGTTGTGCGGGTCTAAACGACACGTGCAACATGATGCTCAGTGCAAATATTCCTCTAAAGAAATTGAGTGGTCCCCATTTTATAGTTTTTCTTCAGAAATTCTCTCGATACAAAAACTGTTTAAGCGATAGGCGAAGACGATTCAGCTTTGACAACTTACGAGAATATGTCGTCGTTTACTGCAACGCTGGTAATTGCATCAATGATGACGAGGACTGAACCTTGCAAAGTATGTACTACAGTACGTTATTTTTCTTTTCCTTCTGACTGTACGGAGATATAGTAGCATGTTGACGTCGTCTGTTTACGTTTAAAACTTGTTGAGCCAATGGTCTGAATGAAAACAATGTAACATAGTAAATGTACACCTACATTCAACGATGTCATCCCGCATCCACTGTCTAGTTATTATACTTCCAAGCCTCGTCTGTGGGTCAGTACTAGTATGCCGATTTTCCATTCAGGCAGCCGGGTTTTATCTCCTGAATGTTCGTGATGAATTTGTGATGGGCAAAGCTGATATTGTGGAGCATTTTCCTCGGGGTGCTCCAATTTTCCTCTTTCGTTCCACTAACCCTCTTCACTTCTCCCTGTTTCATCCATCATCCACAATAGTTACAAATAGGTTGGGTTGTACTGGTTTCCAATCCTGGTATAGGTTATAAATGTTTAGAACTCCGGACCCTAGGATTCTAAAGTCTCGTCTCGGGTTGGGATCCTACCTTAAAAAGCTGAGGCAGGATTGTCTGCCTGTCAGCGTCGGATTACTAATGATATTCAATGGCTACTTTTCGGAATTCGAAAATAACTGGATATAGTACGCATAATGGGTTAATACGAGCCGAAGTGCCTGAATCTATGCGAATTCGACCCTTCCAAGAAATAAAGAAGGAAAGAAAGAAGGAAGGAAGGAAGGAAAGAAAGACAGAAAGAAAGAAAGAAAGAAGGAAGGAAAGAAAGAAAGAAAGAAAGAAAGAAAGAAAGAGAGAAAGAAAGAAAGACAGAAAAAATAAAACCATGTTCCACGCGTTTCAAATCAGTTTCTCTGTCATGCTGCGAAAGATATTTATGCTTGCAGTTTATACAGGGACATCATTTTATTTTACTAACATTTCTGATATTAACCTGGCTATACCTTTGGATCAACGGTTGCTAGCCCCTTCCACGACTGGAGTTCGATGGCGTAATATACAAACAAATCACTTTACTAGGTATAGGAGGGAAGAAAAGTAGTTCATCCATTTACGTAAACTAGGAAATATCACGCTTTTGAGTTTGATAATTTTCATTGGGTTTTTGTTTAATCAGAATACAGTACAGTATTAATAGTGAGTGTTTTTACTCACGAACTGAGCTGTCCATATGGACGTATTCATTATGCAGTGTATATTATGCTGTCTATAACACATTAGCGTACACTAGGGCCTATAGAGAATGAAGTTAAATTGAAAAATAATCATAATATGGATATTTAAACACATTTTTCAAAATGGTGGCGGTTCATTTTGATACAGGCTTCAGTTCTAATGTGTTAATTCCAATTACCAGTTTCGTCCTTCGTACTAGTAACTCATGTTGAAATAATTCTGTAGGCCTACCTACTCTGTAAAAGAGTACCTTACGTGCTGTAAATTCAATCTTCACTTCTGCTCGATCCGAAAAGATAAAATTACTCAGACATGCTATCTACTGTCCGTCCAAGTGGTTATGTCGCAGGATCGAAGAAAGGAGGGAAATCACGTGACAATTAATTACTTAACGAGGCCCTTTTATTTAAGTTATTTTAAACAGTTGTATGGGTATAATATTACGTAGATGTCCAATTCCTAACAGAAATTAATGTTCTCAGAAAAGAGCTAAGACAGCCCAGCCACTAGCCTTTACAGAGAGGCGAATAGAAGCTGGTGGGGAAAACTGGAATGCGACGTAGGCAAATGGACGACAGTACCTGTGCGAAAATGATGCAATGTTGAAAGCTCTTTCGTCATTGGAAAACGCGAGCATATTTTTGGAACGTACTGTGATGGTAAGGTTACTATGACTGTATATGCGGTCTTAGATCTGTGTGGAGGACGGTTGAACTTCATTAGTAGAAGGGGTGGGAGTGAAGTACATTAAAAAACTCAGGTACAATAAAAATTGAAGTAAAAATAAAATGATGTCCCTGTATTATTGCACTATTATTAAGACATGATTTTTTTATTATTACACTATTACCCGGCCACCGCCGCTATTCAAGTGGTACGTGGTTCTATACCTGACGTAGGCAATGGGAGATCTTGATCATTTGTAAATAGAACTGGATGGTTGTCCGTTATTTTATAATTGTCTTGTGATGTCTCTGTGGTGACATAGTGTTGTGCCAATCTCACAATCAAGGAGACCCACAATGTGTAGATGCTTGTTATGGATTGAGAGACAATACCCTTTCTCTCCTACATTGTACAGTAGGCCAAATGTAAGTCGGTACTGTAGGGAATATTCTAGCTCGTTGGTTGACTCCAACGGACAGTATGATGCCATGATTTCACCCTAAACACTACTTTGTGCTTATGTTTCCCATCTTGAAATAGTCTTCTTTTTCCCATGTCACTCCTCCAACCCTGTGCGTATTATAATGCCAGGAGAGGATGAACCGGCGATGTCCTCTAGTGTCGCTATCCAACACAATTAGTTTTGCAAACTTACTGCTAAGCTGGAGATTTTTCTCCACACGTTTTCCATTTCTGCAAATAAGGTAATATTTTATTATTAATAATTTTAAAATATTAATATACAACATAAAACTGTTTTCTTGGAAATCTAGTTGTAGGATGATCCTCAAATTCTAAATTAAATAATCTTCTCTGTATCACAATCTACACTGATGACCAGCAGCTTTGACCTATCAACTTGTTTTCTCGCACTACAGTGACATTTCATTCATTCATTCATTTATTTTTATTCCATAGATCTTACATGAGCAATGAAGCTTTAAGATGTGGAACATGTCAACATTTTACAATATTACAATTACAATTTTTACAAATTTTTATAGTTTTACAATTTAGTAATTTTCTACAATTTTTACAATGTTGTACAATTTTTTTACATTTTGGCGAGATGTAGTGAGATGAGATGAGGTCCGAGGATTCGCCAAAATATTACCCGGCATTTGCCTTTTCGGTGGGGGAAACCTCGGAAAAACCCAACCAGGTAATCAAATCAAAGGGGGTAATCAAATCATAGGTGTTGATGCCAAGGACTCGCCATAGACCATCCGGCTTCAGTCCCACGGCTGTGGAAAACCTCGGAAGAAACCAAAGTCCAAAGGGGGATCCAACCCAAGCCCGAACGCAGCTCCGGAACAGCAGCCCAGCGAGTCTGCCGACTGAGCTACATCGATGGCTCTACTAAAAGTATACAATACATAGCCAATCAGATTATTAAATTTACAAACGCAAACGATCATTCATAAGTTGAGCTATATTATAATACAAAACAATTTAATTAAATTTAAGGCATAAACAATTCAACCAGTTGTGATATACAGAAATTGATAATACATATCATGCAAACTACTTCAAATTACAAACACAAACAATTTATCAGTAGAGCTATATAGATTACTATTCAATTTAAAGCATATACAATTCATCGGCCAAAACTATACAAATATATACAATACAAAGTAGCATACTTTCATTAAGCTATACAAATTTGTGCAATTAATATCAAGTAGATTAATTCAATCTATAATCATAAACAATTCATCAGTTGAGCTATACATATTACCATTCAATTTACAGTAGGTCTATATACAATTCATCAGTAGAGCTACACAGACTAGTAATCATTTTAAGAACATATACAATTCATCAGCCAAACTATACAAACATATACAATCAAATTAGTTCAATTTACAAACTTATTTTCGTTAAGCTATACAATTCATATGAAGTAGATTAATTCAATTTATAAGCTTAAACAATTCATCAGTTGACCTATACAGTATACTATTCAATTTACAGTACATACAATTCATCAGTTATGCTAAACAAAAAATACAATACATAGTAAACAGATTAAGTCAATATAAAAACATATTTTAGTTGAGCTATATAAAATTGTACATGTCATTTAAGTAGAATAATTCAATTCACAAGCATAAACAATTCATCAATTGTGTAGAAGGTATGAGTATGTAGAAATTTGGTTAATTCTTTTCTGAACCTTTTCTCGTTGTTCTTCAAATCTTTAAGATAATTAGGCAGTGCATTGAAGACTGTTATACATGAATAGCGAACTCCTTTTTTAAAACAGCTTAGACTAACAGAGGGTAGATGAAGATCTGATTTATGTCTTGTATTAAAATGATGAATGTCTTGATTAGTACTGAATTTATCTTGGTTCTAAATATACAGCATCATTAGGGAAAGAATGTATTCACAAGGTAAAGTCAAGATTTCTAAGTTTCGGAAAATATTTTTACATGAGGTCCTTTTATGCACACCGGTCATTATTCTTATAGCTTTCTTTTGTAAAACAAAAACGTGTTTAGCTTCACACGAGTTACCCCAGAATATTAATCCATATTTCATTACAGAGTGAAAATATGCAAAGTATGACATTTTAAGTAAGTTTATATCACCAATAGTAGATAAGGATCTTAATGCATAACAGGCAGAGCTCAATTTACGAGTAATACATTCTATATGCGTTTTCCAGTTCAAGTGATTATCCAATTCTAAACCAAGAAACTTTGTGCTTATAGATTCTTTGAGATGAGTTCCATTTAATCGAATACTGTAGGAAACCTGAGCATTATTGTGTGTACTAAATTTGACTGCACTGGTTTTATCAACATTAAGTGCTAGTTTATTTGCATGGAACCATTCATTCATTAGATTCAGCACTGTATTAGAAGTGTTTATAAAATGATCGTATTGTTTGCTTGAAATAATTACACTTGTATCATCTGCAAATAAAATTACATGGGATGAATTGTTTATGGTCAAGGCTAAATCATTAATATAAACTAGAAACAACAATGGACCTAAAATTGACCCCTGCGGAACACCATGTTTAATAAATCATTAAAACATTTTAACACGAACATAATGTGCACGTGACTTAGCACGCCGCATCTACTCAGACAGAGGTGTGTTCTTTCATCGAAAGATATGTGGTTTGTTAGTGGGGGCGAATTGCAGGTTCTTGTATAGCTTAAGATGGGAGTGTAGGCTATATTACAGATATACAAGATAATGACATAATAGTTCCTTACCTATTTTTAGAACTTTTTTCTATGCAACTCTTAACTGTAACTGGTAATGTTTTGTTCAATATTCAAGGTTACTCAAAACAGTAACAGAGGCTATTCTGAAATGAGGGAATAATGATATTATGGAAATAGTTAAGAAATTGTGGAATCAGAATCGCACCGGATACAAAATTAGAGGGAATCAGCTTTTTGATCACTGTGTCAACCACAAGTCTTTCAAGATCTGCTGCAACAGAATTCTCAGTTTCATGTTTGGGGTAACTAACCGAACTACGACTGTGTTGCATTATTGCATCACGCATCATAAAGTAGAAGAAATTTATAAATATGGAGTGAAATGTAAACAAAGGAATGCTATACTGTCTGTCCGAATGGTTATGTCGTAGGATCGTTGAGACTGGAGAAATCACGTGACAGTTACTCGCTTAACGGTGCACCTTTTCTTTACATGATTAAATATTACAGAGACTTCCAATTTCATACAGAAAATATTTTCAGTAAAGAGCCTTACAGCCCAGCCACTAGCCTTTACTGAGGGGTAAAGGAAACGGGAGAGGAGAAACCGGGACGCGACATAACCACTCGTACGGACAATACCTATTTTTAGGAGTACTTCATAACGACTTATCTTGAATAATATAATTGAAATGTGTAAAACAACAAATGTTGTAAGGGAGAGATTTGTCATTTTTAAATAATTGCCAGACAGTTTGTATGTGTGAAGCCCCATAATCTACTCTAAAATCGTATGTTCAAATCTGAAGTGGAGTAGGCCCTAGTTAATGTATGCAGTCACAGTTATCATGAGTAGTATACATAATTTGGATGGAGAAAAATATCTCTCCTGAAACATTTTGCTCTGTGCATTTAAAACTTTATTGTTTTTTACACCCATTAGCCTGTCCGGCACACTTTAAGGGGCATTTAAGTGTAATGTAACTTATATTGGAAAGATCGCGAATGGGGAACTCCATATTATGATGGAATCCATGCCAAATTGTAGAGTGTGAGAATTAGATTCAACAAACCAAGGTTTTAGATCAGGAACTATGCATAGGTTTCAAGTTGTGCTGAATTTGAATGACCAACAGTAGACATCAATAATATATGTAGTATATATATTTTTTTTCTATGTAACTGCTTCAAGTTAAATGACATAATAAAACTAATGATTGCTCTTAAGAAAAAAAGATACACATGTAGGAAAATAATTGTTTTCGTTTCAATTCTCGCATTTTACTGCAAGTCATATCATGCTCATCCCGCAACGGTGGTCTAGTGGCTAGAGCGCTGGACTTATAATCCCGTGGATCCAGGTTCGATCCCTGGCGTGCCTCCAATTTATAACTTCTATTGAGCAAGCCCGTGGTCCAGGTAACACAGGTTTTTTTTTTTTCGGGGGCTCCGGTTCCCATGTGGCATTCCAACAAATCTCCATAATCTGTAGCGTAGACCAGCCTCCTATGACGCATCCTGGACAACGACCATATCGGTAAATTCGTCTACATAACTGGCTTCTTATGGGTGAATTACGTAAGTTTAGTACCCGCCACTAGTTAAAAAGAAATATCGTTCTTATTTAGGATAAGCCTTTATGAATTCTTCAAAGTCGTATGTCGTTTAAACATTTTTTTCTAGCTTTTTTCGTTTATACACCAAGACCAATCTTAATTATTACTGTAGAACTGTCGCGAATCGCCTTTCACTTGTTTATTTTTGTATAGATTTTCTTCAACATCATTACTTGTATGTAAAATGACAAACTTGTACTAAATCCCGCTTCGGTTTAAAGAATTCGCTGTGTTTACGCAGTCACGTCAAACACAAAATTAGAAAAATGACACATTTCCTTCTTTCATAATTTTAGCACTCAGTACCTTCTATAATCATGTACGTTATTCCAATTTCCTAAACTTTCTCCATAATAATGCATGAAAACAAAAGACAACTTACTAATTCAGCTTTATTAGTTTCATATTAAAATAATTGGCATAATCCGTTTACCATTTACGTTAAACTGAAATATCTCGAGATCTAATGAAGCTAAAATAATGTACATGGGCCTATAACACACGGAGCATTATACATTATCGATTTAGCCAAAATTTACATGATTCGGTCAATTTGTACCAAAGTTATGGTGAAACATCCAAGTTCAACGAATCAAGTAACTTATGGCTCAATCGATAATGCGTAACGTCCCAATTGTTTTAAGCCCAAGTACGTTATCGTAGCTCCATTAGATCTCGTGATACATCAGTTTAAGTAAAAGGTGAACAGATTTGCCAATTATTTTAATATACAGTGCTTTCATTTCAAAACTTCCCAGTCTAATTAACTAATTATTTAAATTGAATTCAATTTAAACAAAAAACACGTCAATTTAGATATTGAGGGGGGAAGTCTGAAACCAGGCTTAATTGCATTTTCGATTTCATCCCCATCCCCCAGCTAACGTACTTTGAAATTTCAAATGGCATCCCTATATTTTTATAGTTAAATATGAAATAGCATTCAATTGTTTATACACGTCCTTCATTTGTTTTAATTTCTTTTGTTTCCTATCGTCGCCTGGCAATCTGGATTGTTGTTATTGTTGATTAGAGCTGAAGAAAATAAAGCTACAAAAACTTATTGAGCAATTCATGTAATGGTTGTGTTTGTATATTAAATTATTTTAACATGGTATATACCCTTCAAGAGAGAACATAAATCATCCTTAATGATTAAATTGAGGAAATTACACAAAATAAGCTGTGTTTTAATCCTACAATTAACTGATAATAAGAAAAATACAGGTTGCCAGGCGACGATAGAAAACAAAAGATGCGAAAACAAATGAATGAGGTGTATAAACAATTGAATGCTCTTTCATATTTAAGTATAAAAATATAGAGGTGCCATTTGAAATTTCAAAGTGGGGGTGACTTGAGGATGGACTGTGAAATCTAAGATGAAATTAAACCTGGTTTCAGACTTCCTCCTCAATATCTAAATTGACGTGTTTTTTTTTTTTGTTTAAATTGAACTCAGTTTAAATAATTAGTTGTTTAGACTGGGAAGTTTTGAAATGAAAGCCTTGTATAGAAATTATTATTATTATTATTATTATTATTATTATTATTATTATTATTATTATTATTTTATTAATGCTATTTTAAGTCGTGAAATTGAAACTGTCTTGCGGCATGGATGTTTGTGTTCCGTTCTTGTAATGCTTTGCGGTAATCTCGATAAAAATTTGATTTTTGTCTAATGTTAGATAGAGGTAGATCGCCAGAATAGTCTTATAGGAGTCCATGAACGCTGACTGGTAAAAGAACAGTAATCATCTTCTAGAAATTTTGATCAAAGTGTAGTTTTGCATCACAAGCGTTGCAGTGTGTTTCTTCTTCATCATCATCATCATCATCATCATCATCATCATCATCATCATCATCATCATAATATCTGAAGAGAGGAATAATATGGGCAGTTCGTACGTAAAGCGTTTTGGCATTCCTATTCCCACCAACATACCTACTATGAACTTAGTTTTTTAGTGGTGTGCGAGTTCCAAAGCAGTTGGGGAGATAAACATATTAGTATAACTTCCTACGAGAGGGAAGTAAAGCTGTATACGTAAAAGAACTTAGTATCTGATAGAGGGCTCCAGAAAAAATTAACTAACCCGAGTTGAAATTCGACGTTGATTATCCTCTGCTGTGGAAAATGTCGATAAATAAAATCCTACTGATAAGTGAGTCGACGTCACTTCTTTGCTAAGGCGCATACAGATTTGAGTGATCTCCAGCCGTACAGATAGGTGTACAACTTCGTTAATATAATTGAGGTCTATTATAAATAAATATCCCAGAAATGTCTTCCAGAAAATACTGGATACCGCACAAACCTTACTGGAGATAGTGACTTGAGTGGTGTAAATTCAAATTCCTCAAAGTATGTAGATAGGCATCAGTAATGTGGTGACACTTTTATTTTCTTCCTAAAACTAGGCCAGACGATAATCAGGAGGAATGAAGGATGCATTGAGGAAATGCATGCTTCGTGAGAAACTTCGATTTTCTCATCATATCCCCAGATTAAGTATACGTAACTTGTAATAACTCCGCCTTTTTCCCGAGCGTGGAATTGTTTTCTCACTCTCAGTAGCACAAAAATAAGGCTTCTTATAAATAAAACCATACTTGAACAATAAGAACATGCGTGTTATTGTGAGGACAGGTTCATTTAAGCCCACTTAATTACAAGGGCGTGTCCTGGAATTTTAAAGGGGATTCCGCTTAACTCAATTTTTTAAATGTACATTGATCGATAGAGATAGCTCTATACCAAAGTACTAGATCTGTTCACTAGTTAACCACAAAAAATTGTACTCAAAATAACGCAATAAAGAACGTAACAATTAAAACATAAAATTAAAATAATAAACTATAATTCACCAATATTGATGCATTCTCTGGAATTTTCATGGAAAATGAAGAAATGGTTAACACACATTTACAGGTGATGGTGAAATAATTGCAGCTGAAATATTCAGTTTTATACTTAGTTTATGCAATAAAGTATTTGCCTATATACACATCAAAATTGAGAGAATAATTTGTATCAAATTAACGAAATAACAGTTTATTTAAATGTGAATTCTGCTAATCAATTTTCAGTACAAAATTCCTTAAAATGAGGGCAATGATTTTAGTTTCAAAAGCAGTTCTTTTTCAATTAATAATATCCCAAGGGAACTTAATATTGCTTGTGACTGAGTTGCTCTGATATAATTATGTATTCTTCTTAATGCTGGTACAATTGTGTCCGGTACTAACAGACTTAGTGAATTCACTGAAAATATGAATAATATTGAGATTAATATATGGTATTAGTTCATATTCAGAGGAAGATTAGAGAGCAATCATCTCATCTCTTAGCTTAACAAAGTCAAATAATTTAATATAAGTATGGACTGGCATTAAGTTTATTTAATGGTCTGTCAGGAAAGTTAGACTTGTAAGAGGAAATCTGTCTTCATTCAGAAGAGCATAAATGCGAGCTTAGTGATAAAACCAAATTGCTATTGAAACAATTAATTTTCAGACCCAATATGTATAATAAAGTTGTGTTGGTAATAGATTTGAAATTAGCAATGGAAACCATAGTTTCAAATAAAAGAACTACTATTAAAAATATAATTTAAATAAGAAAATTAATTTAAATTCTTGAAAATGCGAACTGGAAAATATGCATTCACATGTTGGCATAAATGGGGAAGCTAACGCTAATGAACTAGCAAAAAAGACACAAGATCTATCATTTAACCAAATCTTAATTACACAAACACTAGTTAACAAAATCAAAGCTAAATCAGAGACGGAAATACTCCATAAAGCCAATCAGAAATCACACAGTAGGAAATGAGCAGAAATAAGTGCATAATGAGAGGCAAATAGTAAGAAACTCACAAAATAAGACGCGGGAAACTTCCAGTTTAATACAGAACAAGACTGCCTTCCAACACACCTTTGTAGGCTAGGAATCTACAGGACAGAAGAATTTATATTGTGCAGTTCACTAGGTTGGAAAAGGAAAATGTTCTCCAATGTACAGTTGTCAAAAAAAAAGTGGCTGCACTCGTAAACAGCGAATATTTTCTGAATCCACTTCGGGTCACTGCGATGTTACACGATGCATGTGCTTGTAGAAGCAGTTCCGGAACTATGGAAGTATTCCATATTGCTCATACCTGCGTCTCGTAGACTACCGATAGAGTGCTTGCTTAATGATTCGAAGGTTGTGGGTTTGGGCCTTCTTCAAGTTCTCATTTTATTTTTTTATCGTTCTTTAGCGATATAAATAATATTCAAATTATCATTTATATTCTGTTATCGTTCTTTATCGATATCAAGTTATTTATATTTTGTTATCGTTCTTTTAGGGATATTAATAATATTGAAGTTATAAATTTTTGTATTCTGTTATCGTTCTTTAGACATGTATAAATAATATTCAAGTCATCATTTTTGTATTCTGTTATCGTTCTTTAACGACATGAATAATATTCAGGTTTTTTATATTCTGTTATCGTTCTTTAGCGATATAAATAATATTCAAGTTATTTATATTCTGTTATTGTTCTTTCGCGATATAAATAATCTGTATTTTATGTAAGTAATTATTATAATACAAATAACCATTTTTCTTTGTAAAATAGGTTATTTTATTTAAATAATTAAATATATATTATGTAATATATTATAATAATTAAACAAACCGATATTTATAATTTATGTTCTGTTATCGTTCTTTAGTGATACTGTATAAATAATATTCAAGTAATTTGTATTTTTATCGTTCTTTAGAGACATAAATAATATTCAAGTTATAATTTATATTCAGTAATCGTTATTTAGCGATATAAGTAACATAAATTTAATATTAGGTATGGAACAATACAGTTGCATAATACTGGTGTTAGTTTTTCTTTTTATATTATTACATTATACTATCTTGAACCACAATAAAATGAAAAAGACTGACGAGGAATTGAACCTGAGACGTTAACATCTAATTCCGAATTTCTTCCGCTGAGCTACGACGGCACAAGTGTGTAAACATTTGCTGAAAAATTGGCCCAATCCCCCTACAAGATTTTCTGATGATATGTAGAAGCTAGTCCGGATGTGGGAGGCAAAGGCTAATTGGGATTTCCCGGTCTCTGATCGGGTCAAAAATCCTGATAGAACTAATATTTAACCCTTGCTGTGAATTTCGGTGAAGTCTGGAGGGTCCAATTAGTCAAATCCACTCTCCTCATCTCCACTCTTGGGCCCCCTGGGATCTAATAAGATGCGAAAGAGACAGTGGTGTGTGGAAAGCGAAGGGAAGTTACCACATTTATCCTTCCCAAAAAAAACTGCAAACATGAGCAAAGGAGGCTTTTGATAGAAAAAGGAGCATCTTCTGCGGACCTCTGGAGAAAGAACTAAGGAAGAGACTAGTGAAGTGCTTTGTGTGGTGTGTTGCATTGTATGGGGAAGAAACATGGACATTACGACGAAATGAAGAGAAACGAATTGAAGCATTTGAAATGTGGATGTGGAGAAGAACGGAGCGTGTGAAGTGAACAGACAGAATAAGAAATGAAGTTGTGTTGGAAAAAGTGGGTGAAGAAAGAATGATGCTGAAACTGATTAGAAAGAGAAAAAGGAATTGGTTGGGTCTCTGATTGAGAAGAATAATAGACGACATTAGGATATGTGGATCATATGCGGAGACTAAGAGGAAGGCAGAAAATAGGAAAGATTGGAGAATGGTGGATTTGCAATGAAAGACCTGCCCATGGGCAGACCACTTATGTATGTATGTTCAGAATGCCTGGAATGTGGTGTCTATGAACAGTCGCTATTTGCAAAGACTAGTAGATTCCATGCCCACTCGACTGCAAGATGTGATCGAGATATGTGGAAGATAGATTAAATATTGAATCGTGGCTTTTTGTTTTGTTTTTTGAACTCTTAATTGTTTGAATGTTCTAAGGCAGGCGCCAGTAAGTTTGTTTTGTTTATGCCAGCGTTGAGAATAAAATCTTTTTTCTTTCCATTTGCAGCCACAATGCCATAATGGTAAAGTCATGGCATAATACATTAGTGAACCTGATGTTAATTACTACAATATTCGTAAAAGAGAAAGAAGCAATTATGTATATTTTGTCTCTCTCTCTCTTAAAAATAAAACAAAAAAGAACATCAAACGCACGAGGTTGTATTCGAACGCAGAAACTCACGAATAAGAGGCCGGAACGCTACCATTACGCTACCAAGTAACACACAGAATTCTTCAATTATAACTGTAGATATCAGGCAGCGTGGTCCAACAAATGTAACATCTCCTGTCTCCGAATTGTAGCGAAGATACCCGAAGGGAACTTTGCTTCAAGAAAGCGGCCACTTTTTCTTTTGACAACTGTACCAAACTCAGCAAAGAGATGCAACAAACCAAAAATCTGAGTGTCTCTAGTAGAAAGCAAACAACAAAATGGATTAAATGATTTCAGATATAGCCATTGAAAAACAACCAACACTAACAAGCTGGTAGCATTAAGTTTACCGCATGCATTGTGAGTCTGAACCAACCGGTGGTTTTTGACAGCGGGAGACGAGTGGGGAAGGAATATTTTCGCAATAGTTATCACGTTTCAATGCATGCGTTGATATGCACAATTACAGACTGATGGTGGCTAACAACCACTGGTCCACACCTGTGGAGTAACGGTCAGCGCGTTTGGCTGCGAAACCAGGTGGCCCGGGTTCGATTCCCGGTCGGGGCAAGTTACCTGGTTGAGGTTTTTTCCGGGGTTTTCCCTCAACCCAATATGAGCAAATGCTGGGTAACTTTCGGTGTTGGACCCCGGACCCATTTCACCTTCATCTCATTCAGACGCCAAATAACCTTAGATGTTGATGAAGCGTCGTAAAATAACCTACTAAAATAAAAATAAATAAACAACCACTGCGTATGTCTGTCTGCAAGTGACGAGTGGGGAGGAAATGCGAGCTGCGCGTTGAGATCTACAGCTACAAACAAGGCACATGGTACCTATAACCCATTGATTAATACGTACGTCAACACCCACTCCAGTTTTGAAACCTGGTTCGCCTATGTAATGTAACAAAACTCTCTTTCTTTCTTCATTTTTGTCGCGCTCTTCCTCTTTTCTGTTGGGATTGCCCGAGAAAATGTTCTGCTAGCCACTCCTCGTTTTCTTCTAGAATCTATACAGATTTTTATAATCAGCCTCGAATAAATTCTACGTTTTTTTCTATACTTTCCCATTCAACCGTCACTTTCAAATAGAGTCAGCTACTAAGGTAACTTTTAAGAACTAGAGTGCTTTCTCGTCGCACTGAGTTAAATCGTTTTTCAATCATATAAAAATGGAGGGCTTACTCTGGTGATTACTCTTTTGAGTGCAAATTTTCATTTTTGGAATTAACACCAATGAGAAATAACATTTTATTTATCTAATTACAAATATTTCCTTCATTTTCTAGAGTGATGAGTGTTTGCTCGCGTTTATTCATATCACTCAATGCCTTCCACTACAGAACGGGACATTTAATATACAGAGTGTTTCTAACTTAGATCGAAAAACTTTGGGATCGGATAGGTAACCTTCTTTAAAACAGTTTTTGTTAAGGAAATCATGGGCTGGGACATTTCCTTTGAGAGCAAGAGAGGTTTATGTCATGACATGGTTTGATCGTATAGGAAGAAATTGAAGTAACTAGATACGTGAAAAGTGAATAACCAAATCGTTAATGATATAGGGACAATTTATTGACACCAATATACAGAAAAACACTAAGAAAACAAACCGAATGTAAAGGAAAAACACTCACTTCAGTCTTAAATTGGCAGTATGGATCCATTGCTTTATTGTCTCATCACTACAAGTGCTGGAATACACGTCTATTGACTTCCAGACAAGCATTGCATCGACGTGCCATACTTTGTCGTACCCTAACACCCTAACAAAGGCGCTAGGCATTTCCCTGAATTCAGCTACTGCGCAGATAATGCGTGTTGCAAGATCTTCTTCAGAGTCAACAAGGGTTTCATCAACCACAGGCAGTAATCAAATTGGGTTAATGCATGATACCGATCTCAGGGAATAAACAAACTGTGTCGAAGAATGATACTGCGCTGACGGAGTAAACAAACTAGGTAGTAGCGTTAAACCTCTCTTGCACTGAAACAAAGCGTCCGAGTCCATGGTTTCCTGAACAAAAAGTGTTTGAAAGAAGGTTATCTAACCGATCCAAAAGTTTGTCGGTCTAATTTAGAAACACTCTGTACATCAGTGATGTCAAAGCAAGCGCATTTTTCTGACCTTGACGTCGTGCGCAGGCATCAAGCGCTAGGTAGGGGGAAAGATTATGTATATGAAGAAGCAGTCTGTTGGATTAAGAAAACAGTGGTGCACAAACTGCAAACAGAATGTGAAATTTTATGTCGTTATTTTTATATGGCTTCTTTCTGTTTGATATTATCTATATTGTCTGTGAAACAAAAGTACTAACACTAATTTCTTAATATTGTAATTGTGTTTTAAACGTTAATAACATAATAAAGAGTTAAGAAGGAATATTCACATAACAGCTATAGCAGTACAACTATATTGTACTAAGTGAATGAAACACATCATTCATAAATAAAGTGATATCCCAAAGAAAGAGGTTTGAGTATGACATGATAAGTTGGAATTGATATTGATGGTATCTTTAGTCTTATAAAAGTAATCAATAAACTAATCAAAACAATATTATAATACAAAGCAAAGTTACCTAGGTATAATATATGTTTTAACTGTAATATTCCATAACAAAACTCTTATCGCATTATGCTTTTAAGGTGATATTGGTGCTCAACTTCCTATCATCAGAATATTAAATTATTTCTCGAAATCTGCTGAAGCTATAGAGCTGACTTTTTTTACAACACATGCGCACATATCTTCTGTTTATGTTGTAACAGTAGTTGCTTTGTTAATTCATTTCCTTACAAACATTTTCCATGCGAATATTTTCAAAATTTTCAATACACTATCTTCAGTAATATGTATGTACGATAGCCTATATTAGATTTACGAAAACATTGTTTCAGTACCTGTAAGGCTACTAAATAAACATATCTAAAAGTTTTACTTTTCTGTAAAAGAAAATTGAGAAAATATTCCTTTTAAATAAAAAAGGCAGACTTGTGATAAATGAGCATTAAAATTAAAACTTACATTCTTATAATGCATTTATACTTCCCAGACAAATCCAAAAAATTAGCATGGATACAGTTTTAATAAGTTCTTTTCCCTTTATCCATTGAATCAGTGCTGGACATCCTTGTATATAGCTCGACCGAGCGGTATATACTACCTTTTCGTCTGTCTCTTTCCTTTCCGTTGTAAAGCGCTCTGTCTTTCCTGAGCTCTAAAGCGCGCGTTTGCGCCTATGGGCATCAGTTGACATGGCTGCTGTACATGATAAGGGAATTTGAATGAACTTGGAGAATTTGCTCTACAAATCAAACACAGTTAAAGAAGAACATGGAACAAATTCGTTATTCTTATTCTTATTCTTATTCTTATGGAGCTGTGTCAGATTAAATATTAGTTATATTGGGAGCAAAATTTTACCTGGAGAATCAAATATAACAAACAAAGAATTATATCAACAATATAAGGAAGCAGAAATATCCACGGGACACCTTCAATGAATGGGAGATTTGAGCCTTCCTAAGATGGCCATGAAAGGAAAGATGTTTGGAAATAGACATGTTGGGAAATTTTTGAAAAGATGAGTCGATGTAGGATGGATAGGACTGAATAGAGATCTAGAATTTTGAAGGCTAAGGCTCGTGTTATTCGAAATGAAATATATTTATTATTATGGAATTGAATGTTAGCCGGCCCGGATGGCTCAAGCGGTAGGGGCACGGCATGCCCCTATCGCTTGGTCCGAAGAGTTGTGGGTTCGAGTCCCGCCTCGGGCATGTGTGTTGTGTTTGTATTAGTGTAAGTAAAACAAAGGCAACAAATGAAAACGAAAACAGAAAACAAAATTGATAACTTTGGTAAACGGCCTCTGGCCGGTCTGAATTAAAAAAAAAATGTTTCATTGTTGTTGTTGTTGTTCAGTCAACTCTCCGAAGATAGCTCTGAACCTCAAGTGATACCAACAAGACATCACTTATGAGGCTGCTAGACTAGGAGGTAATGCGGTAGGGTGGTCAGTTCCTTTCCCACCATTGCATACATCGACGATTAGCTATATATTACACTATTCAGACGATATTCCACTTTTGTTCAATATATTATAAAATTATGAAGCCAGTTTCTATCTGATACTTTTCCAATTCACTGCAGGCTAAAGCAAGGAGATTCACTATCACCTTTACTTTTTAAATTTGCTCTAGAATATGCCATTAGGAAAGTCCAGGATAACAGAGAGGGTTTGGAATTGAACGGGTTACATCAGCTGTTTGCCTATGTGGAGGACGTGAATATGTTAGGAGAAAATCCACAAACTATTAGGGAAAACACGGGAATTTTACTTAAAGGAAGAAAAGAGATAGGTTTGGAAGTATACCCCGAAAAGACTAAGTATATGATTATGTCTCGTGACCAGAACATAGTACGAAATGGAAATATAAAAATTGGAAATTTATCCTTTGAAAAGGTGGAAAAGTTCAAATATCTTGGAGGAACAGTAACAAATAGCCTATAAATGACACTAGGAATGAAATTAAACGCAGGATAAATATAGGAAATGCCTTATATTATTCGGTTGAGAAGCATTTGTCATCCAGTCTCTTCTCAAAGAAACTGAAAGAATTTATAACACAATTATATTCCCGGTTGTTCTGTATAATTGTGAAACTTGGACTCTCACTTTGAGAGAGGAACAGAAGTTAAGGGTGTTTGAGTATAAGGATCTTAGGAAAATATTTGGATATAAGAGGGATGAAGTTACAGGAGAATAGAGAAAGTTGCACAACGTAGAATTGCACCCATTGTATTCCTCATCCAGACGTTTGAGATGGGCAGATCATGTAGCACGTATGAGTGAATCCAGAAATGCATATAGAGTGTTAGTTGGAAGGTCACTGGAGAAGGACCTTCGGGAGGTCGAGACGTAGATGGGAAGATAATATAAAAATCGATTAGAGGGAGTTGGGGTATGATGGTAGGGAATGGATCAATCTTGCTCAGGATAGGGACCGATGGCAGGCTTATGTGAGGGCGGCAATGAATCTCTGGGTCCCTTAAAAGCCATTTTTAAATAAGTATATACAATTATGAAACTTGGCTATAAAGCCGATGATGGTGATTATATTGATGATGATGTTATTGAGAGGAAAATGTGTAAATAGCCCACACCTGTTTTCATTTGTTTACTGTGAATAGTAAGGTCAATAAAATTTGCTGAATTTTCGCTCTAAACTTATGTAGCACAATCGCAATACCGATAATTCTAATTTAATAAAATGATTCACAGAAACACTCTTTGTGCATCATGGTATAATATTTTGTTCAATAGATTTAGCTAAATGCGTCGCAAAGGTTACACGTTACACACAAATATTTCGGAAGTGGGGGCATATCTGACGTTCATGTCACCAAAATCATACATAGCACATACGTGCATTAATAGAAAGGCTTTTACATTTAAAAATATGTCATTTTGTAAAGTCCCTTTATAATCGATGTTGGTATACTCTTCCGTGTATGTATTCATTTCTTGTACTTACAAATGGCTTTTAAGAAACCCGGAGATTCATTGCAATATTAATCCTGTCCCTACTATCATACCTCATCTCAAATCCATTGTAGTATTATCCTCCCACCTTCGTCTCGGCCTGCCCAAAAGTCTTTTTCCCTCAGGCCTTCCTACTAACACTCTCTATGCATTTCTGGATTCACCCATAGCAACAATTGATACTAGGTCAAAAGATCCACAGAAAAATATCTATGTAAAAATCTCCACAATAATAAAAGTTCATACTCATAAATGAGGAGTCACAGAGGAAAAGTCAGTGGAAAAAATATTTGAGTTATGTACCAGAATGCTAACGGCTGGCACAAACGAAGAATTGAAAACAATCGGTGTGGTACAAAACGTAATTTCTCGCATGTTAAACAAAGGTTTAAAAGTGCGATGCAAAGCAAACTGTCATATCTCTGCAGTTCCTTATGGACCAAACTGTCACGTCCAGAACAAACTTAGAAGTGAGCAAATATTGATTCCTAAAGTCTCAAAGTATCTATTGAGATGTGGGAAAGTTTCAGGGGATTGGACATGAGTGAAAACTACTTGAGAAATCTAATCAACTGTCTGTCAGATGTTCGTGCGGGTCAAAATGGCATATATTCATAGCTGTGACTCAAAATGTTACAAATCTATAATATTTTTTTCCTCCAAAGCTGAAACTGTAATGGTTTGATTTCTTTCCTTTAGCCCAATTTACTTCCTAAGACCATCCCTACAAATGGCATCACTTGTCAAGAATCTGGGGCACCTCATATAACGAGAATAAAAAATAAGTTCTACTGGAAATTGTGAACCCTCGAATATGTGACGTTTTGCACTGTGACTCCTCAAATATCTACAATAATAAAAGACCAGAATTCAAGACTTAGGCGGAATTTAATGTTTAAAATATGGCTTATATAAATGTACAATTTTGGTAAATGTTCCGAAATATCATATAAAGACATTTTGTTACATTATTACATTTTTAATTGGTTTCATCTTCGTTTAGAGTTTCAATGTATCTTTTTAGGTGGTATGAAATTTCTCTAAGATATGGAGGAATATTGTTCTTTGCTTTGTATTGTGGGTATCTTCGGACAATATCTTGATTTGTGGTTTATTTCCTATAGAAAGGAGCTCTGATGTTTGTATATCCGGATATCCGGCTTGGAGCTGGGAAATAAGGGTTTCGTTGTCATGCTGTTCTTGTTGAATATTTGAAAAAAAAAAAAAAAAAGAAAAAACCTCCATACACTCATATGATGGATAGTGACAGTTTTTTTTAAATTTTAAATTGAATCCTTCAACAAAATTGTTTGCTCTGTGCTTTTCCTGTAAAGTTCTTTCATTCACATTCAACATAGGAGGAGGAAATACAGAGGGCATACTTCGTCTCCTTCCTCGACCACGTCTACCGCTTACATAAGACGTATGATCGACGTAATCGTAAAAATCCACCAGGTCTCCATGCACATTTTCATACATGGAATCGAAAGTTTCTTGGATATCTTGTAAAGGAACTAATGGTATAGCCACTAACTGTAACTTATCTGTTCTCGGAGTTCGTGTTGTTGAATGCCCATATATCTTTGATGGGCGATCATAAGAGTACAAGTCAATTTTTGGCGAAATTGAGATATGTACAGTTTTGTCATCATCAGCTCGATATCTATGTCTGGTAAAAAGAATACAAGTCAAAACCTGCTGTAGAACGCCGCATTCTCTGATGCACATAACAGTATCTTCAAAATCATGTACGATGTTAAACAGTTTTTTTGCTCTTCTGTAAAATAAGGTTTTTTGACTTGTACTCTTATGATCGCCCATCAAAGATATATCTCTCGCAATCCAAGACTGACGACTTAACAATCCACTCACTCTTGCATTTTGGAAATATCGTATTGCATTTATATTTGATAATTCAAAATCCATATAAAATAATTTTTTTGTCTCGGAAAGAAAAATTGTGATTCTGATAGTATTTTTTTCCTGAATTGTTATTTTTAACGTGCTCAATACATTCTTCCCATTTGTCTTTACCATATGCTGCGAAAAGGGAGTCACACAATCGTTACTTTACGTTAAGTGGGGACCCAATTTCTGTTACAAACATCAAATTGAAAAGACAGGAGACAACTGACTAAACATTTCAGTCTGTCCCTTGAAGTAAATTAAATCAATCAAAACAATAAATGCTTATTTTTAAAGCTTGGTTGGGTTTTGAAGATAATGTTTATGTACGCACTATTTGATGGACCGACAGCAATCAGACATAAACTTAATAAGTGATGATATCTTGTTGACTCATCCTTTTAACATGGCTTTTTTTTACATAAAGTAGAATATATTTAGACGATTTCATACAATACAACTACCCACTTATCTCTTCAAGAAAAAAAGTTTATCGCTGATCGATTTTCTACCTCAAAAACATATTTTCTCACACTACAGTAGTATAAAACAAATCTCAATTAAGAAGTCTTACATTTGTTATATTACGGAGACTCAAACACATGAAAAATCTGCAAACAATACTCTTCAACATGCAGTTCTTCTTATTAGAAACTATTACTTTTTGAGTTATTATCAAGTATAAAAAATGCGAAAATATTCTGCTTCATTGAAAGTCTACGAAAGTAACGCCTTTTTCCGTTATTTCCTGAAAATTAGGAAGGAGGAGGTGAATAGTATATTGTGTCACTCTTTAAGATTAACGCATGCGCAGACCAACGGAGTTTACTAAGTTCTTCCCCTATAGCATATTAACATATATATTTTTCGTGTAAAAATTCTTGATTACGTTTGTATGAGTAACTATCCCTTTATGAGGGTGCATTTTTAAATAAAATTAATAACGTATCTCCTTTTATGAAACTTTGTACAGAAGTTACAAGTAGCAGATATCTTATGTACAAACTCTTACTGCGATTATATAGAAGGAACTGTCCTTTACAGGGGTGCATTTAAACAGAATTAATAACTTCTCTTTTATCTAACAGATTTTATGACAATTTATACGGAAGTTACTAGTAGCGTATATTTTTCGTGTACAAACTCTTGATTACGTATGTCTAAGAGGAACTACCCCTTTTTTAAAGGTGCTATCAAGGAAATTTAATAACCTCTTATATTAACATATTTTACGAAACTTTGTACAGGAGTTACAGGTAGCATACATTTTTTCTCAAAGCCAACTAACTTGCGAAAGACAGTTCTTCTTTCGAAGTTTCTTAGACAAGGGATTCTATCAATTTGCGCTTAGTTTTGGCACTATCTCCATGAAAAAATTTACGTAGTATTCCTACTTTTGAAAGTAGACAGTAGGCTGTTGCATAAAATGGTTTCGATAATATTGTGATACGTGTAGGAAATTGTACTTCACAATTAGCCAAATCTGGGGTTTCAATAAAATGTATGCTATTTCCTACTCAAATGTTTTCAGAACGTACGAAAATCAGGTTTAAAATAGTTGATTGTCCATTTGATAGCTTTAAATGTGGTTGCCCTGTAATCTAAATATTTTCTGTACATAATCACACAGTTCATTTATTGTCACTTTCTTTCCCCGCAGCACTTCAAATACTTTTATGCGCGACATAATTTTACCTGAAAGAAATTTATATTTCGATGTAATATAGATAAATTACATGCAGGAATTATTACATAATGAGAACGAAAAGAAACATCTATAGATATATGGCATTTAATGCAATTATTACGTAGTATATTAACTTCAATAATATTAGGGCCTACATTAGTAAGGCCTGCAATTGTTACAGTATTGTGAAGAATGGCATATATCATGTAAACCCGCGGGTTACCGTACCTAGCACCTTAAATGTTTTCAGTTTCAAGGGTAGTTATAAAGTAATACAAAAGAAGTTTCGTCTATCCGATCCGATCCGTTCATTTTAAAAGTATAGGGTAAACGTTGGTAATTTCGTGATAATTTCATGAAAACTAATTTAAAATGCAGATGTGTAAATATATCCTTATTCCGATTTTTTCATTTAAAAGACGATAACTTGCTGTACAAATCTGGAGACATAAATAGATTGGATAGGTTCTTGAATATGTGCCAAAAACCACTTTTACAACTTAAGCTGAAAGGTTGGTTATTTCGTGATAACCTTGGTAATTTCGTGATATTACATTCATAATTTCGTGAGAGGTAGAAGAATTGTGGAAAAATTCATTAAAGTCAGTCAAATGAAATTCTCATTTATTGTTACAAGACTTCAAACATAGTAATTCCGTCTAATATTCATAGCAAGAAAACATAAAAATACATATCAACACATAATAAGAATGAAATCAAAGTAAAAATTGAAATTGAAAAGGCATCTTCTTTGCCCTGAAAGGGTGAACACTTTTATTACGGACTTTACTATAGCCTATATTACTAGGGTAACTCCAAAAGAAATGCATAACGTTTGTTAAAAATTATATTTTTATCCTACAGCTTTGCTATTGTCACAGAATGTAGATGCATCCTTAAGGAACAAAATGCCACTTTTCCACATAATCCTTGTCTCTTTCAACTGCCTTACGTAACCTAGGAACGAGGGCCTGTAGACCAGCACGGTAAAAGTCTGGACCAACACGTCTGAGCCACTCTGTAGCAGCGTGCACAAGGGAGTCATCTTCTAACCTCGTTCCGCGAAGGGATCCTTCAGTTTACCAAAGAGATGGTAATCGCACGGTGCCAGTTCAGGACTGTAAGGCGGATGTTTCAGTGTTGTCTATCCGAATTTTCTGATCTGGTCTGTGGTCTTGTGACTGACATATGGCTGTGTATTGTCGTGCAATAGCAGAACATCCTGCTTCTCCCGATGTCGTCGAACACGACTCACTCGAACTTGAAGTCTCTTGAGAGTGGCCACATACGCGTCAGAATTAATGGTGGTTCCGTGTGGCATGATGTCCACAAGCAAGAGTCCTTCTGAATCGAAAAAACACAGTAGCCATAACATTTCCTGCCGAAGGTGTACTTTTGAATTTCTATTTCTTTGGTGAATTTGCATGATGCCACTCCATTGTCTGCCTCTGTCTCCGGTCCAAAATAGTGGAGCCATGTTCCATCTTCTGTCACAATTCTTACAAGTCATCTAGCACTTATCATTGGCACTTAGCATGATAACAAATCAAACAGAAGCTATACTGAACCCATTGCGTCTCCATTTTCTTTTTTGTTATCACATCTTGTCTTCAGATTTCTAAAAATCCTATTGTAATACATTTTATACTATTTTAAAAATTGTAACACTTAATGCTCAACAAAATTTCGCCTCAAAAGCTAAGATTTCTATCAGTAAAGCTAAGCCTATATGGCGACTACAGATGTATCTAAAAATCCAAAAACATTTCCTAAAATTTCATGCAGATACAATAAATCTTTGTACCAAATATCATATGCTTACCTTTAGTAATAAGCCAGTAACGTAATTACAAACATCCACAAAATTTGTATGCCTGAGAAGTCGACGCAAACTTGCTCTCTCCAAACATAAAAGCTCACTGAAGCAACTACAATAGTCACACAAAGCTTAGGTGTATGTTTCTGGAAACTGGACAACATATGCAATCCCTTGGCGGAAATTTGGATCTCGTAACACAATTGGTTAGTTCACACAAGAGCAAAGAAAAAGTATCACGAAATAACCACTGCCACGAAATTACCAATGTTTACCCTATTTCAATATTCATAATGAACACAGAATTATTACTTTTCTTTAATGACTGCTAGGTATCAGCATGCACACACGAGTACCCGTATTCCATCCAATATTACGTTAAAGCATACTAAATATCTTAAGCTAAAGTTGGCAATAGTATTTTGACATTTAGTCCTTTAACATGTCGAACACTTCCCCTTCTTTCTTGCACATCGAGTAACTGTCTCGCATTACATGCAAGGTCAGTTGGCTGCAGGCCCAACTTCACGACAACATGGGGCTCATATGTCGCTGTTTATTGCAGTTTAGATTACATATTATGAAAGTTCGATATGTTTACAATACTAACTTATCTGTAGTAATGTCACGAGAGGTCTGAGATTTATCTGGGAAATCTCAAACCTCGAGTGACATTTATTAAGACTATTTCGTGAACAAAATAAAAATGTAAATAATATAACCCTAAAATTCGATCACAAAATGTTAATAACCTATTCAGACATTGTGAAGTTGAAATACTCGTAGATGAATATCGATTATGCAATAAAGAAATTAGATGTTGTTATTGAAATACAGGTTTAACAATGTTAATTACATGTACTGCACTTTTCTCTTATTATTATAACAGAAAAATACATTTTCATTATCTGCTGAATTCATAATTTAATTTAACAGTAACAGTGGGAACAGCTATATAGCAATGCTTATGTATTCACAGCGAGACATGTTGCTACACAGTAAAGCCATCTCTGTATAGATAGGCCTAATCAAAAGACGAATTTTATTAAGCCATACGGAAAGCAGTTTGGTCAAAGACCTTATTATTACTATGCAAGGTCTTTGGGTTTGATATGCGATGATGTTACATAAATTTGAACATCTGACTTTCTATTAATTGTTTCATTTCATTCACAAAAAAAAAAAACAAACAAATTTTATAGCCTTATAGGTTACGTTACCTGTGGGAGCAGGACCGATGTCAGCTGTGCCTTATTTCGACCATTACAATCAGTGCTACACGAAAGCATTTTTTTATAGCTCGACAAACGCATTCTCGCTGTAGTGTGTAACGGAACTAAAGCTACATCTACACAGTTCAATATTCCAATCGCGTATGCATGCAATCTGGGAAGAATATTGAAAGAATCGAATTTAAAAGGTACGTTCAATTAAGATGCCTGAAGATTTTGTGTCTGCATGGTGCGCCGTTTTGAACGTCGTCTTCACTGCGTAAATATATTAATTAATATTAAATATCAATCTTGCGTTCATTGTTTTAAAGTTCAAAGAAAAGTTTAACCGTGTAGTTGCATCTTAATGTATTCATGATCATCAATTTACGGGGAAACAGTTGGCGACAACGACGAAACAAAAGAACGACCATGCGATAAATTGATAGCGATAAATCTAGCTGCAAAAATTATCGCAAAGTGTGACTGTGATTGGTTGGAATTAGAAATTTCATTAGGTTAGACTTCATTGGTCGAAAATGGAATGACGTCATATAAACGAAATAGTCAATTAAATACACTTTCACGATAGTGACCAAAGTTAATTTTGTTCCGTTAAATTCGCATTTCGAACCACTGTGTTGTGCTGTGAATACAGAAGAGGTTCCAATGTCGACAAGGACAATAATAATAATAATAATAATAATAATAATAATAATAATAATAATAATAATAAAGGCTTCTTTTGCCGCTTCAACCAATTTTATCCTTTTGTCAACTCTCCATAATTGGAGTACTTTATTCTACAGAGCGTGACTTTGATCTATTTTGTGCTCCGTCTTTCTCTTGCTTTCTGGCCAAAGTATTTTCCGCTGCAATATGTTATGAAATGGCATTTCTGGAGGGGAGCACTACGACCCAGTACTGCGACCTTTGAAGATATATTGCACTAGCTCTCAAGCTAGACGAATTCCAAGACCGAGACGGCTGACTACACTAAGGTTCATTGAGTACCAGTTTTCAGGGAAGCAACCCTACTCTTCCCTAGGCCACTCCGTCCGTACGTCGCCTTCCGACGTACGGAAATGCTATGGAATTACGACGAAATGGGGAAATATTAACGGAATGATATGGGGAAACGGGAGAACCCAGAGAAAACTCCCAAACTGCGACCTTGTCCGTCACAAGCGTCACTATACCTGACCGGGGATCGAAGGCTGACAGCCTGAAATCTTAACACTTAGTCATTGCATTATGTCAACTAAACTAGTCCGACTTTTTGAACAATGATTTTTATTTTTTCTTATTAATAAGCTGTTTTCATTTACTCTCTTTAAACTTCAATATTTCACACTTTCTATCTTCATCTTATTTTTTACATTCTGCGTCACATCCACATTTCCGCAGCTTTAACCCTTTGCAGCATAGTGGTTCTTCAGAAGAACCGTTTTCTTTCTTTCTCTACAATTATAGCAAAGATGTTCCATCATACAACCACCCCTTGAGGATACATAGAGGTGCCATCTGTGTTTAATATTGTGTGCAGACTTAAAATGTTGAAAAAAACTTATCGAAGCTTTGTTATGATCCATGATATGAAAAACATAAAAAAAATTATGCTGCGAAGGGTTAAACGATAGCAATAATGATTTTCTTGTTTTTGTATTAAAATAATAATAATATCATTAACATATTTATTATTATAGCAGTGTTATCTACCGTCATCACAGTCTCCTATAATATAGGAGAGAAATTACTCACTAAATAATATTTCGTTTAATTATATTAACAAGTATCATGAATTACTGTAAGGTATTGCATTTAAAACTGTTACTTAATTCTAGACAGAAGATGGACAAATTCTGTGAATTATTATTATTATTATTATTATTATTATTATTATTATTATTATTATCTAAAATGTCCTTTACATATTCTCTTATGAAATAATGTCTAATAATCATGAAAGAGATATGAAGAAGGACCCATATGTACAGCACATTTTCTTGTCACAAGTTTTCAACTTACGAGGGAGCTCTCCAAAACATCGTACCGAAACTGCTTAGAGACTTTGTATGTAAATAATAAGGAAGGTGTAGGAATGAGATAGTTTTTTAACAAAAATAGTTTTTTGAGCGAGTTCATTTCTTACACATATGGGGAAGCTACTACTAAAATATTATATAATTTCTTCAACAAATAACAGAAATTATGCTGAAGAAATTATAATACTGCACCTAATAGCATTGGACTCTAAACTTTTAATACGCTTTCCTGTGAACTATTGTCCATATGGTTTAGGAATTAGAACATTGTTACCCTTTAGTTACTGTAAATGAAGTTTTGCCTCTAAAATTCTAATTGCCAGCAGTTCAATATGAGTCATTTGTGATTTAAACATTTCACAGCATTTAACGTGGAGCGAAGTTTGTGGGCTTTTGCATCATGTCATAGATGCAGAAATGTCCAACAAATAGGAATTCCGTATCGGTTCTATCTTCAGGAAAGGCGTAACAAAGAAATGTTCTCCAATCTTGATAACGGATCTAATACGTTGGTTTCCTTCGTTATGGAGCTGCTATCCGCGACACTAGATGTTTCTGCGTGTATGAAAAGATATAAAAATCAGTAGACCTGTGCATAATATTCTATTAGAAGCAAAGAAAATGTATCACGTCTTAGATACGGGAAAAGCTGATTCGCGTAACTTATAAGTCATAATTTAACAAGACTATTAGTTAGTGTCTTATTTAGTTGAACACTTGTAATTAATTCCCTACCCATTTAATGTCCATTTTGAAGCTACGTTATTTGTCTGTACTATTAATTTCCATTATATTATTACTTCCCTTATACAATTTTTAAAGTGTTGTTTAAACCTGAAGATTATGCAAGAGTGTCTTGTTAAATGTTAATCTATTTTTAATTCGAACATAATATCATAACTTTAAACGTACAATTTTAGCTATTTTAGCTCACTTGGATGGGAAATCTTGAAAGTAACATAGATTACTTACTTACTTACTTACTTACTTACTGGCTTTTAAGGAACCCGCAGGTTCATTGCCGCCCTCACATAAGCCCGCCATTGGTCCCTATCCAGAGCAAGATTAATCCAGTATCTACCATCGTATCCCACCTCCCTCAAATCTATTTTAATATTATCTTCCCATTTACGTCTCGGCCTCCCTAAAGGTCTTTTTCCCTCCGGCCTCACAACTAACACTCTATATACATTTCTGGATTCGCCCATACGTGCTACATGCCCTGCCCATCTCAAACGTCTGGATTTAATGTTCCTAATTATGTCAGGTGAAGAATACAATGCGTGCAGTTCTGCGTTGTGTAACTTTCTCCATTGTCCTGTAACCCCATCCCTCTTAGCCCCAAATATTTTCCTAAGAACCTTATTCTCAAACATCCTTAATCTCTGTTCCTCTCTCAAAGTGAGAGTCCAAGTCTCTCAGCCATACAGAACAACCGGTAATATAACTGTTTTATAAACTCTAACTTTCAGATTTTTTGACAGCAGACTAGATGACAAAAGCTTCTCAACCGAATAATAACAGACATTTCCCATATTATTCTGCGTTTAATTTCCTCCCGAGTGTCACTTGTATTTGTTACTGTTGCTCCAAGATATTTGAACTTTTCCACCTCTTCGAAGAATAAATCTCCAATTTTTATAGTTCTATTTCGTACAATAACATAGATATAAGGAGAAACACATTTTATATTTTACTGCACTCGGTAAAATTAAATATGGTAACAAATTAATATATGCATTGAAATGAATATTTAACCACTTAATTTATGTTATTTAAATATCTTGTCATTAGAGCTATAAAAATGAAAACAGCTTTATCTAGGTTAGTTCTTCTATCAATGAGAAAAAATACTGCGATCACCACAAAGTAGAATACTATTCGAAAACTCTTGAATGCACCCAAGTGAAGTTTTAGGAACTGACGCTCACGCCCAATTCCTTACCGTTCTTTTATGTTATACAGTGAAATCTCACTAATTCGAAGTCCATTAATTTGGAATTGGTGATAATTTGGCTTCCTTTATGTCGTGTAGTAAAACACCAAATATTGTAAGGGATTTTAATTTTCTTGCATTGAATCGTCCAAAGTCGACAAGTATTTGAGGTTATAGCATTTTATTGGATACTCTTATCATATTCATTTACTTTAATCCGAACTACCAAAAGTATTGTCAATATCTTAAGTTAAAAGAGATGCACCAGCAAATGATAAAAGAACCATAGGCTACAAAAAATTGTCTCAATCAAAAATAAATTTCTTCTTTAAATCATTATCAAAAAATGTTGGGGGATGACAACATTGCCGTGGCTTCAATATCAAACGGTGGCGGCTCTTCGGCTACTGTGGACCATAGCAATGAAGATTCAGATAGCGGCACTAAATGATTGGTACATTACTGTTCCAAATGTATGAAATTGCAATACAGAATTTTCCATTTTTATGTTAATATAACTTTGAATATTGTAACTTTAATCTACTTAATCCTACTGTATTGTTATGATATTTGTTGTCTTTGCATTAACAATGTAGTGCGCAGTGTTTCACATAATATCTAGTTTGCTGCTCATCTGGTTTTTATTTAACCACAAGAGTATACACGCACACTGTTATAGTCCTTAGAGAAAACAATTTTAGAATATAAAATATTTATATATTTCGGAATTTCACTAATTTGGACCCGATCTTTTCCTCATTAATCCGAAATAGTGACGGTTTACTGTATTTGATAATCCACTGTCCATTTGTGCAATCGTCGTTTGAATAATAATCTTTGCCTTATCGTTTCCAAAGTAAATAATGTGTGGCTTCTACCTTGATATAATCTAGGTGCAATATAGGTAGCCCCTAATTAACGTATGTATGTATTGGAAATACACACTGATGAGCAGTTGCACTCTTATAACGAACATCTTTCTCACGTTAATGTCAGTGTTCAATGTCCCAATTCTGTTACTGTCAGCTGACTAAGTCATTCAACAACTTTCTTCCACATGGTCTTCATAGAGAGTGACAAAGTTCAGAAGATTGTTTTGTGAGACATGAAAGACATAGGCCTATGTATATACGTATTTTTAATTATGGAATAATTATTAACTTAACCATTATGAAAAGATTAAGTATTATTTGTAAAGTATGGGATAGTTTAATTAATAGAAACCACTTACAAAAGATGTAAATGATAAAAAAATCATAGCTTTTGAAAGTACTTTCAAGACATGGAGCCAAAAAAAGACCACCATTCGTGTACATGATGAGCAGTTCTTTCTAATAATTAGAATAAAAAGAGCATAGACGTCACTGTTTTATAAATGCATAATGAAAGCTATTTCTAATAATTGGAATAAAAATGGGATAACAAGTCAACAATCACCTTTTGTAAATACATCCTGAGCAGATGTTTCTAGAAATTGACATGAAACGGTACATTGAAACTATTGGTCTGCAAAAATACAATGAAAATATCTTCATTGGATTATTAAACATAAAGCTAATATTGATATAAAGTTTCATCGGGTTCTAATATTTGAAGTGGTTGTAATACAATTATAATAAACTTCAACCACAATTTAGTGAAGGGATACATGTTTCGAGAAAATATAATAAGATAATATAACAAAACCATCATTCTCTAAAGTCATGATGAAGAACTGATTATAAAACTAGAAATAAAATGCAATACTCCAACCAAATACCTTACTATAATAATACTGACAGCTCTATATTAGCAGCATTGGCGTGAGTGCGAAATTTCGCGGACCAGACATCTAGCGGAGTGGGATGGAATTACGTCCACATATACAAATATTAACATAGCGGGATTCAGACTATTGTTTAAAACGTGAGTTACTAATGTGGAATATGAAACACTTAAGATATGTTGAATAATATTTAATGTAACATTATTATCTTATATCAAAGCTGCATATTATGAGAAATATTGCATACTTCATATTACTTTCCGTAATTAATTGTTACATATTTTTTCTTTGGTTTAGTGAGACAAAATCAATTCTGACATTAAGAATGAATTTACAATAATGCTTTATATAGGCCTACCCATTGCTGACAACTGCAAAGATAAAATTGATAGTAATCTGATGCTTGTAATAATTAATAAAGCCATGTGGAGAACAATAAAACTTAATTTGATAAAAACCTTAAAATTTGCAATACATGTTAACTTCTGTTAATTTATTAGGCCTAAATAAAAAAAGCTAATTTTTATTTTTCTATAAACACAAAGACAAAGGCAGTAGGCCTACTAAAGAATGTTGTTGACTCACGTTTTATGATCCCTCGGAAATCGAAAGTACGATTTGGAGCAATTTATAATGCTGTAATTGTAACAATTATAAACAGCACATATACACCCTGACATTTTAACACTAGTACTAATTCATAAAACTATTAACTAGCCAAGCAACAATATACATTGCAGTTGATTACAGCTTGTTTCGCGAGTATCACCACACCGCCGCCTAGGTAGCAGCACCAGCGTCGTTCGCACGTAAAACTGCTAGCTGTCCGGTAGTAAGGTATATGGTCCAACTATGAATTCATAAAACTACTACCAACATTATTATAATGAAATAACAAACGCATAGTTATTCATAAATTAATGATAAAAGGAAAAAATAGTTTTTTTTTAATGTTTTCCTTATGAAATATTAACCTAACAATTTGAAGAAGAATATGCATTCTAATTGCGATTCTTTTACACAGTAAAAGATTTAAAAATGTGTTATTTTAAATAGACACAGATATGAATGTGATTAATTGTCGGAAAATGAAGCTTTTACAAGTACTGATACTTATACCCAAATAGGTTTTTTGTTTATCCAGTATGAATTGATTTGCTTGCCAATTGTGCTGCCTTGCTAAGCCCGCTCCTACATCCTACACATCAAACATTCCTCTCAACCATTACATCCCTATACAATATGTCTGATGGCAGTCTGCCATACCTCATAGAACTCCCTGAGTCGTCATGTCTCCGTCAGAAGAAAGATTAGACCTTGGGGATGGAGTCCGAACCCTCTTTTGCATGTCTGTTAGTTGTATAGAATCCACCATCGCTGCCACATACCAATCTTCGAAAAATCCGGTAATAACACCTACCAGAGCTGACGATCGAATCGGGGATACCCTATATTTTTAGACAAAGATGATATGGAAATGAGAGTTGTCGATAGAGTTGTCAGAATGACGAAAAAAAAAAAGAAAAGAAAGGACAGCGAGAAAACTCCCTCTGCCTTGGATTTGTTCACCAGAATACAGCTCCGCCACTTCCGGGATTTTAATTCGTGTCTCCAGTTGTCGTGAGCTATCAAGACTCATGATATTTAAAATGGTATTAGCTTTCCATATAACCCCATTCTGGTAGTTAAGCTCATTGGGATCCGTACACGAATCCCAGGGCTGGAAAGTCGGCTCTGCAACGGTGCGTTCTAATTAAAAGTCGTAACGTGAAACGAATGGTCAATGCGTGAGAGTGCGGTGAAGGTTCAGTCTCTTTATTCATATGTAATTCTAAGCGAGCGACTATTTGCCTCAATCTGACCGCATTGTTTGTACCTTTCTGAGCTTTTCACTAGTGGAATAAGTGCCAAATACGTAAAAAAAGAATCCAGTTGTTTCCACAGAAAAGATTCTCTGCCAAAACCTCTTTGATGTCAGAAGGGCAATCCTTTGTTGAAACTTAACTTCATATGAAAGAAGAACAGTTTTAAGTTTGAATGATATATGTAGCGGAAAATTACGAATTATAATGCCGCAGATCACCGACTGAACGGCATCAGTTACACCAATGATGTCAAAGAAAGCGTATTTTTCTGACCTTGACGTTGTGCGCGGGCATCAAGCGCTTAGTATGGAAGAAGGAATAAGCAGCCTGTTGGATTAAGAAAACAGTGGTGCACAAACTTCAAACGGAACGTGAAATTTTATGTCGTTATTTTTGTATGGCTTCTTTCTGTTTGATATTATCTACATATATTGTCTGTAAAACAAAAGTACTAACACCAGTTTCTTAATATTGCAGTTGCGTTTTAAACGTTAATAAGATAATAAAGAGTTAAGAAGAACTACTCACATTAATTCCATAGCAATACAACTATATTTTACTAAGTGGATGAAACACATCATTCATAAAGAAAGTGATATCACCCCCCCCCCCGCAAAAAAAAAGAGATTGAGTATGACATGATAAGTTGGAATTGATATTGATGGTATCTATAGCCTTATAAAATCAATTAATGAACAAATCAAAACAATATTATAGTACAAAGCAAAGTTACCTAGGTACTGTATTTGTTTAAGTATAATTAATATTCCATAACAAAACTCATATCGCATTATGCTTTTAAGGTGATATTGGTGAACAACTTCGTATCACCACAATATTAAATTAACTTATTTTCTCGGAACCTGCTGAAGCTATAGAGCAGACATTATTTTTTAAAACATATGGGCACATATCTTTTGTATATTATGTAACAGGAGTTGTTTTCTTATTTCATTTTCATTTTCTTACAAACATTTTCTATGCGAATATTTTCAAAATTTGTAATACACTATCTTTAGTAAAACGTATTTACGGTATATTAGATTTACGAAAACGTTGTTTCATTACCTGTAAGGCTACTGAATAAATAGACCTATATCTGAAAATTTTACTTTTCTATTAAAGAAGTTGAGAAAATATTTTTATGAATAAAAAACAAACTTGTGAAAAATGTGCATTAAAATTAAAACTTACATTTTTATAATGCATTTATATTTTTCAGACAAATCTAAAAATTAACATTGGATATAGTTTTAATAAGTTCTCTTCCCTTTATCCATTGAATCAGGTTGGCCATCCCTGTACAAAGCTCAACCAAGCGGCATATACTACCTCTTTCGTTTGTCTCTTTCTTTTCCACTGTAAAGCGCTCAGGCTCTCCTGAGCTCTAAAGCATGCGCTTGCGCCTATGGGCATCAATTGACATGACTGAGTCACACGAAGATCTCACGTTTCCAAGCGCATTTCCGTTGGTTGGGACTGGATATGTACGTACGATTAGAGAACGAAGTCCGCAAGACATAATTTCAGTTTTCATATTTTGGGTAAGTTGGACCAGTTTATATCATGTGTAATGTTCTGCTCTTACCTATGAGACATTTCTGACTCAGTTTTGTTTCCGCTATCCACAAACTCACAAGGATGTCTCTGTAGTCCTCTCTGATTCATACCACACGAGTAGCACAAAATCTGAATGTGCTTCAGACAAAATTGCAAATTGTTTAGTCCCCGAATCGGTGCTAATTCGACCAGGGAGCTTTCACCTAAATGAAATTTGACCATGGTATGAGTCAACCACTGAAGAACCTATCCAAAAAAAATAGATCGAAAATAAAACTACACCAAAGAAAATTCACAATGTAATTGATTAAATAAGGTATTGTTGTTGTTATTGTCGTTTAGTCAACTGTCCGAAGAAGCTCTGAACCTCATAAGTGATACCAACATCACACCACTTACGAGGCAACTAGGCCAAGAGATAATGGAGTAGGGTGGTCAGTTCCTTTGCCCCTCCATTGCATAGAACACTGATTAACTACATATTACAATAATCTGACTTCAGATGTATACAAACAATTGGTTTTTTCCTCTGATATATCGTCAAGTCAGTAAGGTGTATTATAATATAAATATTTTTTGCAAAGTAAAGGCTTCAATACTCAATTTAAATTGCCATATTATAGCAACAGACACACAAATATTAATAACACATCCTTCGTCTTTAAAATTACCATACCTAGATAGTTAACTTTGCAGTGATCTATTCAAGTTCTTATAACTTACTGTATATCCCTTTTCGGGGTTCTTATATTCTTCGTCTTAGGCCTACATTAACTCTTGTAGCGTAGTGTGAACATCACATTGCTCATTCTTTAGATAATTTATTCGTTGGTACGTGTAGAGTTGGATGTTTTTTAGACACAATGTGATAAAAGCAGTTGTGTCTAGCTTCTGTGATATTGTTTGTGAGTGACTCATTGGCTGTAGCTGCTTGAAACTGATTGGAGGATACCTATGGAGCTTCAGCAGCAGCTCCACATCCTCTTGCAGTAATTTCAATGTAGCTGCCTCAAAATATTTGACAATATTTGTCATCCGTTTCGGTGTTATCGGAAGCACATCTCGCTCATACATCTCCTACTGGAACAACTGCTAAAAAAAAAAGCATTTCACCGAACAATTGTCTGATGGTGCATCATGATCACTGTATGCAGCCCGAAGGTCCAATCCTTGTATTTTTCTCTAGGTACTTTGTTTAAGATGGAAAATAAAAAGTCGTCGTGTTGCACGAATAAAAACACGTTGAAGTGTTCGGATTATACTCATTTCTGAGATTCAACTAACAGATCTAAATGATCTATGTTGAATCTTTCGTACACTACTTTTAACACTTGAATATAAATAATTGATTAAATGTCGATCTTACTCGTGTTAATTATGTAAGCATGTGCGGCTTACAACACTACAATGAAGAAGTGAACACAATCAAATACATAGCACAAGAAAATGTTTACAACCCAAACATAATAGACAACATCATAAGGAAGACAAAACAAAAACTCAACAAACACAAAAACGCACAAAACACAACACAAACACAAGAACACAAGAAATACATCACACTAACATACGAAAACAAAAACACACACGATCGCATCCTCATTCAGAAAACAGAAATACAACATAGCATACAGAACAGAAAACACACTACAAAGACATCTCAACACACAAACAACACAAACAAATAAATACAACCACACAGGCGTATACAAACTCACATGCAATAGTTGCGGCAGTTTCTACATTGGACAGACAGGTAGATCATTCCAAACTCGATACAAAGAACACATTAAAGCAATAACCAGAGGACACAATACATCTACATATGTCGAACACATAACTAATACCAACCACACATACAATAACATAAATACAGACATGGAAATCCTACACATACAACCCAAAAACCACAAACTCAACACACTAGAACAATATGAAATATACAGACACACTAAAACACACCCTAATCAAATTCTCAACACACAGATCAATTTCAGAACACACATACTATTTGACACAACTCTTCATCACACGAACGCACCCACACAACAGGCAGCGAAGTTGAGATGGCGCCGAGACACAGAAGGGTCTGAGGATGGTGTCAAGTAGCACCGAAACAGCTGTAAGCCGCACATGCTTACATAATTAACACGAGTAAGATCGCCATTTAATCAATTATTTAGATCTGAATGCTTCATAATGCTAAGAATAAATGCAAACATATACCGGTATTGTTGTCGTTGTCGAAATTAACTACTTTCTACTTTCAGTGGAAGAAAGGCATTTTCCTGCGACATAAAATGAGCTACAACTTAGCAAAGAACTGGTACTTTTAAATAATTCGTGAACAATTTTGTAAAGAGTAATAAGGTCACTGTGGGTATTAAGGCCCACCTAACGGATCTTTTATTATGACTGCTACTGAAGTTGGTTTAGAAATATACTAATGAGGTAATGTCTAAAGATGCTTATTTATGTAACAAAATACAAAAAAGAACAGACTGATATATCAAAATGTTTCCCTGTTATTCCAAATTTAGCAAATCTTTACAACTGGGCCTTATTTCCCGAGTAGTCTGTTAATAAGGCCCATGCCGTAGGGTAATAGAGCCCAAAGAGAATACATTTCAATTAACTCATCAAATTAGGAAACAGAGTTAATATCACAATAACATAAAGTGAAATGAATAGAAGCAACAATTACATGAACTGGAAAACCTGAACAATCGTATTTGTAAACAATAGTGACAATAAACTTCTGAAAATCTGAAACAGTGTGTCACAGAAAAAATCGGACTATTCCAAACATTTAGGGCATACAAGGACATCTTTATCAGAGGTAGTGAGGCCCACACAAACTTCATGGACCCACAATGAACATGATGCACACTGTCTCATATCCAATGCTTCAGCTGATTGACAGACAAAACAGTAATTACCAGTCCTTATTAATATCATGTCTCGACTGGGAGATATTGGTCTTTTTCAAGCCAATTGTTTTCGTTTTCTCAATACCTTCCTCCTTAGTGTTTTTCCTTTTAGGGGTTGGATTCTTATTTCCCATTCCTTTATTATTGTCTTTTTTATATCTTTCTTCTTCGCTCTCTTTGGTTACTTTCACAAAGAATTCCTTTGTAAGTGTGACTGCTTTATAATTTAATGCTTTTTTACTGATTACCCGTTTCCCCCTTGCTACTTTCTTCGGTGTGCTCGGAATAGTTGCGAATGGACCTGTTATCTTATCAGTATTTTTGATTTGTACTCCACTTGTGCTGGCACCCTGATGTCATCACTCTGGCTACCTTCTATCGTAGTTGATTGAGGTGTTGAAGGCTGGGAGCCAAATGCCTTATTTTCTATACCAAATAAAGATGATTCAGTTGTAATTTGTGAATGAGTTGCTGTTGGTATTTCTGACTCCTGTTGTTCCAGTGGACGTTCAGTGACCAAACTTGGAGCACTGTTTCTGGTATAACATCTGGCGCAAAAAGATAGATGCCAGTGGCTCGGAAACCATTGGCGACATTTTGTACGGTCATGCATTTATCCCAGACAGGTGTAAATATTGCTGAGAATCTCTCTTTATGTAGTCGCCTTTCAGGATGAAGATCCCAGTATCTGAGCAATGTTTCATCCCAATATTGTTCGAAAGATCTATAGACTGTTGTATCAAGTGGTTGCAGTTCACAAACACATAAGAGTAAATGTAATGTCTGCGAGCAAAGTAGTAATCTGTACGTAAATTATTTATATAGCCTACTTAAATTTTTTCCCTATATATTTATTTTTATTGTTGTTATTATTATTATTATTATTATTATTATTATTATTATTATTATTAAAATATTTGCAATCTGAAGTGGAAGTTCATACTCAACAATATAATTAACTTATTTAATCGTATTGTAAATTTTAATAGTTGTCAGGAAATCATGGAGATTTGGAAAAATTATTTTGTACCTGTATCTGGAACGATGAAATATCTCTCAAGCATAACATGCAATAACATTTTCAATATTATGAGCATTGAAATATATTATTACATTTAACTTTACTTCCAGTATTATAGTTTTGTCTCCTCAACAGTGTTTCGGCGCGTTTTCTTCTTGTTACTCCATTACTACCAACATAAGCTGCGCGCAAATTATTAGGCAGATGTTATATTTCCCCAACAAGACTACAGAGTGATCACTCTTCCTCTTAGCCTTGATCCGCGAATTTCAAAGTTGGGCCTTATTTCTCGATGGGCTTTATTATCCACTGGGACCTTACATGCAATGAAATGATACATTTTATGAAAAAAGGACAGTTTTGTCACATTTTACTTTTTCCACCACCTAGCCTCTCAATTTTAATTACTCTGAATGGACTTCTCTAACAAGACTGCAGTGAAAAATTAAATTTAAATTGTGGCTTATTTAACGACGCTCGCAACTGCAGAGGTTATATCAGCGTCGCCGGTGTGCTGGAATTTTGTCCCGTAGGAGTTCTTTTACATGTCAGTAAATCTATTGACATGAGCCTGTCGCATTTAAACACATTTCAATGCCCTCGACCTGGGCCGGGATCGAACCCGCAACCTCGAGCACAGAAGGCCAGCGATATACAGACTACGCTACCGAGGTCAACGACTGCAGTGAATGTTAATTAGTAAAATTTTAATTCTCCTGTTTCTGTTGGGTTCTGGTTTTGCGGTAGAGCGAAATCTCAGGACTGTAAGTGCTAAGAGGAAGCTAATTAATAACGAAACAGCTTTATCATTCTCAGTGGTATACATGGTAGACATATTCGGCAACAACTTAGGCTAATTAACAGATAGGTATAAGTAACACAATAAAATAGCTAGAGATAAAGATGCAGCGAGTAATATACTCAAAAAGAAACAGGGGAGAAGTCAATATTAACAGTTACTTAATATTGCATTTCAGTATTTACGAGTTTTACTAAGTTGGAAGATATCAGAAGGCCTAATTCGTAATTAATGACGGTGTAAATAATAATAATAATAATAATAATAATAATAATAATTATTATTATTATTATTATTATTATTACTATTATTATTACTATTATTATTACTATTATTATTACCATTATTATTACTATTATTATTACTATTACTATTATTATTATTATTATTATTATTATTATTATTATTATTTTCGATATATGGTGTCCACATCTCTTAATCCTCTGATTCAAGTATACCGGTTCTTTTACTTCATTTCCCATGCGAAGGAATGATAAAGGGATTTTTATGGCCTAGAAAAGTCAATCGCCCTCGTCCTAGTTTAAACACATGAATCTCTTAAATAATTTCCTCTTTGAAATTTGCATTAAACGAATATTAATCTACAACTTAATCGTGTTCCGCATTGTGTCATCCCTCGCAATAGAAGATCTGCTTCATTTTTCATCAAAACTCATGGAAACGTTGTTTTTTCTGCAGCCGTGGGTATGTTCTGCGCTCTAGACGAAAAATACTCTTATCGATTGCTTCCCAGTCATGTAAAAATTCAGAAAATAACCATATGTCGCCTAACTATTTTCTAGTTAGTATTGTATTTACTTAGCTAATCACTCTCTCCTTCCTGTTTTGAAGCGCTTGGGGATGCTTCGTGTCCCGCTCCATCGCCTATTAATATTATCCAAGAGGAGATATTAACTCATTATATTTCATATCGCACTACTTTCTGAGGTTCTGTAGGACTCCTGTGCCGCTCATTTGGTGTATGGGTCATCTAGAATTCACCATCACTGCCATCTACCATTCCGAGGAGCACCAGCCATAGACGAGGGCCGATTCGGCATCATGAAAACACAGGATATCTTTTTGTGGCGAGGGACGAAGATGATAATGAAAGGGAAACTGTGGACAGCGTCGTTGTTTCGACGAGAGAAAAACGGTACAAACTCGAGAAAGACCCTAACGATCTCAGATTTGTTCACTACAAATACTATTCCTCCATCGTCTGGATTTTAACTCGGGTCTGTGGTCTCCATAAGTCTGGTAACTGACTTAACCAGGGTGCTGAATGATGGATTGATAGTTGAATTACAGCAAGGCACGTAGAACGGCTAAAGTTATAAAAATACGTACCACTACACAGATACATATTCATTACCAGAATGACGAGTTCAGCAAAAATATAAAGACAAAAGATGCGGGTGGAAACAGTGGGAAACGTAATGACAAAATGCACATAATGAAAACCGTCAACTACCTTAAGCTCGGTCCAGACGCAAAAACTTTCTTGACGTTTTACTTGCACATGCAAAACGTTGCAAGTAAGAAGGAGCGTGTGGACTGTAAAACAGTGCAGTTTTTAGAATTGAATGGAGACTGAACCCTGAGCTATGTGGACGCTCCACACCTCCAAAGATTTACTTGATGGACCGGAATTTAGATGACTAGTGCACTCTGGAATCTGTGACGGAGCGGCGAGTAGCTAAGTAACACGAGGAAACATTATGGTGTAGGCCAGCCGTGGCGAAAATGTCATCGTGCGCCGAGCCACTATGTAACCTGCAACGTGCATAGCACCAATGGAGGGAGGCGGACCCCGAAGGGGAAGTGAAGCAACTGTCTGACTTGTTAACGGATTTCCATTTTCCTTACGTCAAGCACTTAAATACAATTTTATGCAGTACAAGGCTACAAACTAATGTTTAGTACGTGTAACGAAGAAAGAAATGAACAATAAAACATAAGACACATTATCACAACCTAAAATTAACTGTCTTCAGAATGTCTCTCTGACAGAGTTGCAAAATCAGGAATGATGTCACTTACTGCCAATCGTAGTTGATCACGAAGGTCTGTCAGTCGTGATCTAAATTTGGTTTTTACTATTTTCATTGTTGAAAATAATTTGTCACAAACATAAGTTATAGCGAACATGGCTTCAAAAGAGAAAGCGAAAGAACGAAGCTTCGGATATTTATTTTTTTGGCAAAGATTTAAAAAGTTCAACATTTGTCAAGTCCTTACATCTAGCTTTCATTTAACATCACATTGTAAATCTGTGAGTTTAAATTGAAGATCTAACCGCATTATTCATACATCTGCTGAAAAAAGGATCGACGTACAAAGATAATAATACTAATAATAATAATAATAATAATAATAATAATAATAATAATAACAACACTTAACCTTTTAATGTTTCATCAGTAACATGTAGTATAATGCCGTTTTATGTTATACAACCGTTTTACTCGTAATACTTGTGAACAAATCATACATTTAATATTCTCATCATATTGACAGCAAAAAAATGCGTCCTCCCATCCTGCTTGAAAATTTCGTTTTTGTATATGTACTGTACATGTATTCGAGAGAGACATTGCGGCGATACGCACTCGCAGATCTGATACAAATACAAATGGAACGGAGTTTGATTCCAGTGAGTGAGAGGGTGGGGGTTGTGGGAGGTAGAAAGGAAGAGAAATGCACGGCTATCATTGCGAGCCACAATGTGCTCGTGAGTCACATTTTCGCCACGGCTGGTGTAGGCACATCGCTTCAAAAGATAGAAGACATGGAGATTTTAATATGAAGAGTTCGAATGAATTACCGGAAGTAATGGAGGTCAGTAACCTGGAACTCTAGTTCATTGTCCACCGCTGTGGAGTAACGATTAACATGTATGATCGTGAAACGAGCGGGCCCGAGTTCAAATCTTGGTTGATATAAGTTACCTGGTTGAAGTTTTTCGGGGTTTTCCCTAAACCCATTAAGAGCAAATGCTCTGTAACTCTCAGCGCTGGATCCTGGACTCATTTCGCTGCCATTATCATATTATTATTATTATTATTATTATTATTATTATTATTATTATTATTATTATTATTATTATTATTTTAGCACTTGACATTTTGTCATCCGCTGTATTGCTTCCGAATACAATGTCGTTAAGTTCTGACCACAATCAATTAATTATGCACATTTGGTTAAATGTTCTTTGTTCATGATGGAGCCACTGTCATGACACAGAGGACTCTCTGAAGATGGGAGGATAGAAATTCGGTGCAAGCGGGCAGCCAAACAGTCATGTCCAGTAGTCATCCGGAAGATTGCAATAGCCTCTCTTCTTGGTCCATCTGGTACTGATGAGTTGTCGCCAGTTAGATTTTTTCAAATTTCTCCCTCACAAAATACTTGATTGAGGTGTTTCAGTTCGTCTTTGAATTTGCCATTTAAGTTTAATTCCAAAATAAGGAATTGTTCATTTATTTAATTGTTGGATTTTGGTTCCTTTGTTCGCGAGTAAATAATCTGCCTTTTCATTACCACCAAGGCCACAGTGAGATGGTGTTCATTTTATAATGATCGTCTTGTTATTTTGCTGCAATTTTGAATTTTCTTCACCTGGTTTGTTTTCTTATCATGGATTTTGACTATTGCTTGTATTTTAGCTCTGGAATCACAAAATATGACGACCTTTTGAAAAGTGTTCATAAAGTTATTCAATTGGTTTAATGCAACTCTGATGGTTTCACTTTCTCCTTCAAAATTGCTGTTATAATGTCCTACAGTCTGACTAGAGGAAAAGATTTTGCTATGAATTCCTATACCTACATTTACATCTTTCTTAATTAATGAACCATCTGTATATACATGTAACCATTCTTCTTCAGGATAGCGCAGGTGTATTATATCTAATGCTGTGGTTCTCCTGGATAGTTCGTCTGAATAAACCTGTATCCTTGATTAATCAAATGGTTCTGGTAGTAAATATAAACTTAACTAAATATGCCTCTGAAATTATTTCCTTTGCTCCTGAAACGTGTATTATAGATTTGTTGTTTACACCCTTATTGGAGGGAGGTCTTCAATTATCGACAATGGTCTCAATTTGAGATGAATTAAAAATATAACATTGATAGAAGGCTTCACAGCTCTCTGGCCGCTTTCTCTATATGGAACATTTTATCTGCTGTTGGTTCTGAACTGCATGTCGCCATAGACTCTAAGAAAAATGGAACAAGTGGGCTTGTACTTCTACATTCGGAAACACTCTTCGTACAACATTCATTGCAGCTACTTCTAAATCCTTAATAGATATTTGAGGAGTCAAAATGATAAACGTACCGATAGATATTGTTTACCAAGGTAGGATGTGCTTCTGCAGAAAGTATTAATCATTTAATTCCTGGACTGCAAATTTTGTGAGCTATAATGCCTAGACATCTGTTTACATGGTACAAAATAGTGAACAATGAAAATGACTGCTGCGAACAATCGGCGAAATATATGAAGAGAAAAATATAGAATTAATGGATCTGGAAAATGCTTCTGACAGAATCGATTGGAATAAACGCATCAGGATCCTGAAGAAACTGAGTGTGGATAGGAAAGAGAAGAGGTTATTCTGTAACCTTTATCTGAAGGAACAAGTCAAAGTTTTATAGAAATTTCAGAGAGAATTGGAATAGGGAGAGGAATACGACAAGGATGCCCCTATCATCTTCCCTCTTCAACATATACTTGGAGGATTTTGTGAAGAACTGCTTTCAGGACATGGGAGGGGTAATGATATAAGAAAGAAGAATAAAGTGCATAAGATTTGCTGATGATATGGCGTTGTGATGAGTCGAACATCATGAGCAAGCAAATGGTGCGTCGCTGGTGCAGGCAATTTTCAGAAGGTCGGCAGAATGTGCATGACATGGAGCGCATGATGTGGCCATCCCTCGCCACTGATGATCTTATGGAGCAAATGCGGCAGTGCATTGTGGAGAACCGTCGCTTCACGATTACGGGACTCAGCAGCCATTTCCTGCAGATTTCCCGCTCTTTATTGCACGAAATTGTCACAAAGCACATGTTGTTTAAGAAAATGTGTGCCAGGTGGGTGCCGAAGCAACTGATACCCAAACACAAATCAAAGCTCATGAGATCAGCATTGACATTTTTGGAGCGGTACCACGATGACGGCGACGAGTTTCTGGACCGGATCGTCACAGGCGATGAAACGTGGGTTACACACTTTACACCAGAAACCAAACTGCAGTCAATGCATTGGCGTCACATTGGATCTCCAACCAGGACCAAATTCAAGTAGATTTTGTCGAAGCGGTAAGTGTTGTGCAAGGTCTTTTGGGACAGAAAGGGCATTCCGCTCATCGAGTTCCTGACCAGAGGTGAGACGGTGAACGCATAGCGTTACTGTGCAACACTGCCGAATTTGCGAAGGGCCATTCAAAACAAGCGGTGCGGGATGCTCAGTGCAGGTGTTGTGATCCACCTTATTGTCCGGATCTCGTCCCCAGAGATTTCCTCTTTTCTTGCACCTCAAGAAATTGCTGTTCGGTAAGCATGACAGTGATGCAGAGTTGCATGCGGGTGTCACACACTGTTTCCTATGCCAGGCGGCAGATTTCTACGACACAAGGTTACAGAAGTTAATTCCATGATGTGATAAATGTCTCAATTCTGGGGTTGATTGTGTGAAAAAATAGTGCAACATTTGTTTTATCTGCTACAATAACATTTGCTCATGGAATTGTGTTTTCTTTCTTTTGACGACCTAGGGAAACTTACTTTCTGGACGTCCCTCGTATGTAATATCCTTCTCTCTTTGTTTCGTTATTTCTTTATTTATTTCTTCATTCCTTTCATTCTTCCTTCTCCTCTGTATCTGTTTTCTATGAATATACGTTTAAAGTGAGTTTTCGACACCGTAGGTGAGCTCGGAAACGTGTACCTTTCGAGTGAAATGGAATGCAAAGTAGAATGTAAGAATGTGGTTGTTAAACGTAAACAGTAATGTAACCGATAGCTTGAGGATCTAAATTGTTTCGGAATGCAAAAAGTATACACAGATTAGAAGGTGTGTAATTTTGATGGCACCATTTATTTTGTAGTTCGTTCTTATCAAGCGTTCTGATTTTTACATAGTATTAGTCTCGTACAGCCCTTCACTGGCCTCAAAATTCCCATTTCAGCTTCTTATATTAGATTATCTTTCCATTTACTGGTTATTGTTTTCGTCTCACTGCTCTAAAATGAACTGAAAATGTAATTGTGAAGTTAAACAAACATAATGCTTTATATCTGTCTCTAGGGTGTAAAGAACCTAAATGTGTACATATATGCAGATGATATGGTCCTAGCCTCCGATAACATAAAGGATCTGCAGAAAGGAATGGATCTCATTACCCAATGGGCAGATGAAAACGAACTAGCAGTGAATGCATTGAAGATCGAACTAATGGTATTTAGGAGAGGAGGACGACTGAGTAAAGATGACTGCATCGTCTGCGGAGGATATACGATGGCGCCGAAATGACAATTAAGTACCTAGGGATTACAAAGAGATCAGTATCGCTGATTCAATTTTGTACAGACTAGAGTCATACAGACATTCTTCCCATTGTGTAGTGAACAGTGTGACACTTAGTGTATCTCTAAGCACCTTTGTACAGACGTTTGCCCATTGGGCGCTTTACATATTATTAGTATTATTATTATTATTATTATTATTATTATTATTATTATTATTATTATTATTATTATTATTATTATTATTTTGTTGTTGCTGCTGATGCTGTTATTATAAGTTACATGACATTGAAAGATCTGGAGATAATGTAATTATTCTTCTATTTATTACAACATTTTATGGGGTTGCATAATTTTTATGGTAGACCTTTACTTTTGTGGAAAATCACTCCAACTAAAGAAGCGTTTTCCAAACAAAAATTAATTTTCGCCGCTTTACATTACATGTGTTTACAAAATCTGTCTAAAGTGCATATACAGTCCTTACTTCAGGGGCTCAGAGGCAGACAACTCCCCCTCTCTGTACTGTTATATAGGACTCCAACTGCATTAACATCCGCCAACATGGAGCACAAGGATAACCGTGTGTTCTCAAGGTTGGCCGGAACAATGACCCTCACATACTTACTACAACACAGTTATAATTTACTCGTGCTTTACAACTAAACGGATACAGATAATTATGATTATTGTAACAATCACAATGCTAACAACAACAATAATAATAGTAGTAGTAGTAGTAATAATAATCATCATCACTATCATCTTTCACATATTCGCATAGCATGTGATTGGAATGCTGCCTTCTCCGGTAGCATTCCTTCATTCCGGCCACAAGAATGAACTGACCCTTCACTTTTCCTTCATTTACAATGCAGTGTACGAACCGACCAAACGATCTAGAACGTATTGGAGTGGCGGGTGACCGGCCACTTTCACGTAGTCATACGGCACTGCTGGTTAATCAAGAATTCAGAGCATCTACGTCTACAGAGAAGTACAGCTCGAGCCTGCGGATCTGCGCGTGAACGTGAGTATTCACAGACATATTGTCTTTTCTTCTTTGTTAGAGTCTATGTTCACTTTTTTATTTATATTTTTGTAGTATTAAAAATAGATAATTTTAATTTAATTGAAACATCCTAAAAGAGTTCAACTGTGTTGACAGTATTGTCTTCTGGTAAAAATAAAGTTCCTTAGGCCTTCTTATGGGCTATTCCATATGAAATCGATCAGTAAAAAACCTCGTTTTTTATATTCTAATTTTTTCCCTATTTATACCAGGTGCTGAGGAGAGTGCATTTTCAAAACTATACTATCGAAAGTCAAACGGTTTTCGTATTGTTGAGCGACAAATTTAGCGTATTTTATAAAAACAAGCCTCTTTCAGCTCTCAGAACTCTGGAACCATTTACTGCAGAACATTGAACGGGAGCTCATTTTAAAGCTGACTTTGGTAGGTTATGTTAAGAAGTAATCCTTATTTTTATTGTACACAGAGAGACAGATAATCTGATTTTACTTACTTTTAGGCTTTTTGACAATTTGTAAAAATGTAAAAAAAAAAAAAAAAAAAAAAATTGAGAAGAACCTTGCATTATTAAGAAGGATTCGGGATTGTTTGCTTAGTGGCAATAAGTTTCGAGGTATTAAATAGATTATTTTCACACGCCTGGAGTTGAACGGCGCAGTACCGCATGCACTGGCCGAGAGCTGAAGATAAGCGAGCGTTGGGCGTCATTTTACTCCTGTGTTTATGAAAGCTTGTGATAAAGCTAGCCCAGCTATGCGCTACTAGACGAAACATCACGTGTTTGTCTCCTGGCCTTGCTTATCTCGGCTAGCTCCCGTCTCACAGTCAGCTGGTTAGTTCACGCGTGTACTATTTATTTTCTTTATGTGATATTTTCAATACTTTATCAACATGCCATCAGTAAAAATGTGTTTATTTTTACTTTCAATGCGGAATCTAACTATATATTTTAAAAATATTTTTTCCTTGGCAAAGGCGTCTTAATGAGGAAACATCTAAATTTCTCCATTTCCATAAAAAGTAAGAAATTCTGTTTTTAATATCTCAGCATCAAAATAAATCATGATTTTGATCATTGGGTGAAAGGGTTTCGGAGCTACAACAGTTTAAAGTTGCTGATTTTATGAAAATACGATAAATTTAAATATTTTAAATTTAAACGCTATGAAGTTCTGATGCCTCAAACTTTGCACAAAGCATTGTATCACAGTTCTCTACGTACAAAAAAAGTTTCATTGTATTTATAAATTGTAAGGTCAATTTTCTCTATATTTCGGTCGATTTGAGATGAAATAGCTCTTATATCCAGAAAGACATCGTTTCCCAAACTGTGAATCTGCGAACACCCTCTGCGAACCTCCTATTTTGCAAGAGGTTCGCCATAATTTTTTTTTTACTGCCGGATTTTGAGGTTATTGTTTTTATTGTTATGGTATTATCACAGTTTAGTATATACAGTCATGAAGCTCAATAAGTAGTAAATATGCATCCATAGATAGTTGCTAAGCACTAGGTTCGCTAATATCGCCTCATTACAGACAATGCGAAATAGTATCGGCACAGTCTATTGTTCCTAGCACCCTCACAACTCAAGCTTCGTGACTGTATAAGTTACACTTGGAATATCGAATTGTATAAACTATGACTCCATATGGATTATATATTGTTTTCAGTTCTTTGAAATGAAGCATGTATTTAGATATCGATTGACAGATATGGAGAAGATTCTGACTGTGGACACGGAAATACGTACTAGGCAATGGAAGGGATGAGCAGGCAGGCGGGTACAAAGACAGTCCGCTATGCTATGGCTTTATGTGATTGAATAAGTGACAGGAACTAGAACCTGCAGTCTATCATAAAGCGCAATACTTATTTCTGACCCGCGCTAAAAGCGATAAATTACCGGTACCTATTTAATTTCGGTTTTAATTTTTTCATGTTCAATAAATGTATAATTATTTGAACTTATGTAATATCGATATTTTATTCGTTGCTGCGTTATTTTTGGAGGAAAATCGTAAAGTAAACCTATTTACCGTTACTACAGCAACTTTAAATTAATTTGAAGTTGTTTAATATTATTGATATTAATAAGGGTTTCACTCAATTCAGATTTTTGTGAAAGGGGTTCGCGAGTCCAAAGAATTTAGGAACCACTGCAGAAAGAGGTACTATAACAATGAAGTCGGTTGTTTGTTTTGAACTCGTTATTTGTAGAGTAAATGATAATTATATACTATCTTTCATAAGAAACTGATCATTCAGAAACTTTATCTATAGAAATGATTCTCGGACATTTCATATATATCTTGCAAATAAAATATTTCCTGGTGCCTTAAAAGCAATCTAATCACAAACGTGCCCGCTAGAAATCACCACGTTTCTATAGTTAGTGTGTTTTTTGCTGTTGGTATACCTGGTGAGTTGGCATCCTGTGCATCGACATATTTTTGGCGTTTGGCGTGGAATAGACGGAAAGAAAGTGAATAATGATGTTCATCTATTAATAGAAAATTGCTGTCGAACACATACTCGTAGACAGAAATGGGCACTGACCGGACTGCATAGGTACGACATGTAGAATATATCGAAGTGAAATACCAGAATGAGGTGAGTGTGCAACTTGTCCAAAATACTGTCATGGTTAGTAAAAAAAAAAGTACATAGTAAATTAAGACTTTTGAAATTCTAATTTCAAACTGGAAATAAAAATAAATTCATAGTTGAAAATATAATATCTTAATGAACATTTCAGAAGCAGTCTAATAGAAAGTAAGTCTTCATTATAAATTATTTAATTTATATTTTAATATTAAGAATTATACAATGTTCAGTTCGTAATTATTGATACAAAAATTGGAAAGGTTGCAACATATCCACATAATAAGTATTTTATCTATGTCTGTAACTATTGTATAAAGTTTTATGAACATCTGCTGGATAGGACAGAAGTTATTATTCTTGTATACAATCATCCCCTATAAACGCGTAGTTTCCCTCGTCCAAACGTAATCAGACTTTACATACAAAACAAGTATGATACTTGTAGCTGATCTATAAAGTGTTTTTTAACATCTGTTGGATGAGAAGTTATTTTTGTATACGTTTGTCCCAAATAAAGGGATAGTTTCCTTGCGGTATCCATGACTTTCCTCATTCCAACACAACTGAATCGCCAATTCAACAAATGTCACCACTTCAGCGAGGAACAGCTAACGAAATTGATTCAACTCCTACTTATTCTCAATCAGTTCCACTTGTTCGAGCAGCAAATGTGAGTCCAGTGCCTTCCTTGCTAAGTCAAACAGCCAATAGCAGCTCCAGATCAGGATCTCCTCAAGTTATTACCAGCTCTCCGTACAAGCAAACGACTGAAGAATCTCTGAGTAAAAAGAAGGAAGCTGAACAGAAGAAACTCATGAATGGTGAACCTGCGACCTGTCACGCAGGCGGCCCGGGTTCGAGTCCCAGTCAGGTCTGAGATTTTTCATTGAAAGATCCGTAGTGATACACATGGCGGACAAGGTCGTAGGGGGGGTTTTTCTAGGGGTTCCGTTTTTCCCCATATTAAGCATCTACATCATTCTGTCAACATTTCTCAATTTCGTCATAGTTCCATAGCATCACCGATCGCCGGCTGGCGACACGGAGGGGGCTGTTCTAGTGACGAAGGGGTTGCCTGCTCGAAACCTGGGCACGCAGCGAACCTTAGTGTAATCAGCCGGTGTAGGTTTGTAATGCGTCTAGCTTGAAGGTTAGCGCAATAGATCGTAACAGGTCGCAGTGCTGGATCATAGTGTCACTATCCCGTAAATTTCATTCCATTCCATTCCCTTATCAATACGTTTTCAGGCTTCGTACACTAAACGAGTTTGCTAATTGTGACTAATATACAAAGTTTCATTGAAATCTGTCAAGAGAGATGTGAATTTCTTAAATAGGCTATAGAGATTACCCGTATGTCCCATTGTGTACTGCATCGATGTCCACTCAGCAACGTGGTGGACTTTAGGAGTAGCAGTAATCTAATAATGATAAATGAACAATGTGAATACCCAATTAGAGGTTTACATTGATGACACTACTCTTCTTAATTGTCATGGTAATTTAAAGTAACTTCCGAGTAATCCTGCTTTATCATTGCTACAGGCACAGAATTGGTTTATTGCTAATGATGTTTTATTAAATCTGAAAACAGGAATATCATTGTTTACTACTAGGCATATTCATAAGAAGAAATTGATTAAAATAATTTGTATGTGGATCGGTACAAAACTAGCTCATATAAACTACCTAATTACTTAATTTCTCAAACAGAGCATACTCACTCATCATTCGGTCCTAAAATATTTCTAACAATATTATGTTCCTTTTTATATTTATGTATTATTATTATTATTATTATTATTATTATTATTATCATTATTATTATTATTTATTATTATTATTCTATAATAATAAGGTTCAAATTCCTAAAAATTTGTGAGGCACAATTAGTAGAACATCGAAAAATAAGAAGAAACCATTTATAATAATAATAATAATAATAATAATAATAATAATAATAATAATAATAATAATAATATGTAAAGCGCCCAATGGGCAAAAGTCTGTACAAAAATTGTTTAGAGACACAATAAGTGTCCAATATTATTATTATAGGATAATAATAATAATAATAATAATAATAATAATAATAATAATAATAATAATCTATATCTATTGTTATGTATCTATATTTGTTTATGTGTACCTATATGTAGGTCTATATATTTACAAAATGTTAATTTGTATTTACACAATGCAAATATATGTGAAATTTGCAATTTTTATAGAAATAAATCGTTGCAAGATTATCTAAATACTTACTTACTTACTTACTTACTGGCTTTTAAGGAACCCGGAGGTTTATTGCCGCCCTCACATAAGCTCCGCCATTGGTCCCTATCCTGAGCAAGATTAATCCAGTCCCTACCATCATATCCTACCTCCCTCAAATCCATTTTAATATTATCTTCCCATCTACGTCTGGCCTCCCCAAAGGTCTTTTTCCCTCCGGTCTCCCAACTAACACTCTATATGCATTTCTGGATTCGCCCATACGTGCTACATGTCCTGCCCATCTCAAACGTCTGGATTTTATGTTCCTAATTATGTCAGGTGAAGTATACAATGCGTGCAGCTCTGCGTTGTGTAACTTTCTCCATTCTCCTGTAACTTCATCCCTCTTAGCCCCAAATATTTTCCTAAGAACCTTATTCTCAAACACCATTAATCTCTGTTCATCTCTCGAAGGGAGAGTCGAAGTTTCACAACCATACAGAACAAGCGGTAATAAAACTGTTTTATAAATTCTAACTTTCAGATTTTTTGACAGAAGACTAAATGACAAAAGTTTCTCAACCGAATAATAACAGGCATTTCCCATATTTATTCTGCGTTTAATTTCCTCCCGAGTGTCACTTGTATTTGTTATTGTTGCTCCAAGATATTTGAATTTTTCCACCTCTTCGAAGGATAAATCTCCAATTTTTATAGTTCCATTTCGTACAATATTCTGGTCACGATACATAATCATATACTTAGTCTTTTCGGGATTTACTTCCAACCCTGTCGCTTTACTTGCTTCAACTAGAATTTCCGCGTTTTCCCTAATCGTTTGTGGATTTTCTCCTAACATATTCACGTCATCCGCATAGACAAGAAGCTGATGTAACCCGTTCAATTCCAAACCCTCTATGTTATCCTGAACTTTCCTAATGGCATATTCTAGTAAAAAAGGCGATAGTGCATCTCCCTGCTTTAGCCCGCAGTGAATTGGAAAAGCATCAGATAGAAACTGGCCTATACGGACTCTGCTGTAAGTTTCACTAGACACATTTTAATTAATCGAACTAGTTTCTTGGGAATACCAAATTCAATAAGAATATTATATAAAACTTCTCTCTTAACCGAGTCATACGCCTTTTTGAAATCTATGAATAACGGATGTACTGTACCCTTATACTCCCATTTTTTCTCCAATATCTGTCGAATACAAAAAATCTGATCAATAGTCGATCTATTACGCCTAAAACCACACTGATGATCCCCAATAATTTCATCTACATATGGAATCTAAATACTAAACTTATTAGGAAATGTAAGGACATATTTACCAAAAATTTAAGTTAAATCAAGTTATTATGCATATTTTCATTTCACTATTGAAATTGAATAGTATCTTACGGAAATACCTAGTGCATAGAGTAACAAAATATTTATTTTACAGAACAACGCAATAAGAATATTAACTAAATCCACACTTGATGAATACTGCAAGCCCATAGAACAAGTAAAATACTCATGATTTTAACTTTTGTCTTTACAAAATATTGTTATTTTTAAGAAATAATAGTCTAGTAATAGTAAATAATAATAATAATAATAATAATAATAATAATAATAATAATGACAATATTTATTTATCTATTTATTTATTTATTTGAATATACAATTTCTTGAACTCTATTTTACCCGAAAGTACATTAGGGTCATAGTTATAGACTGATAGTTTATATTATAATAAGAATACATTTGACGTGGGTACCCAGTCTATGCTACTTAAAATTAACACATGCAGTATCTGCTATATTTGAATTAATTACAAGTTCTTAAATATATTACATATAATATTGTTACTAAACTGTTTATAGCAGCATGTTCTCCTGAACACAATGAATAATGATTTGTCATATATTACATTACAAAATTGTAAATGTAGGCCCCAAAAGAAATCTTTGTTTTCGAATACTGGACAATGAAACAAAAGGTGGTCATGTAATTTATCGTTCTAAATAAGAGCCATATTTTTCATAACCCGACAAAAATTGCGTTAGTATATAATCCGGTATAATTTTGTTGCCACTTAAGGGGGTGTCGACCCTAAGAAAAAAGATTTCTATCGTAACTGAACCCTTTGTACTGTATAGCCTCTGATTGCTCCATCTATTCATTATGTACTCATTTATTTTTCTTTTCGTATCTGCGTAAGGGCATAGACTATAGCTGAAATTGGAGTTTGAATCTATATCACTTTTTGCCTGTTCATCAGCTCTTTCATTTCCTGCTGGTCCACTGTGAACCTCGCACCCATGAGAAGCAAATGTGTTTGTCGCAAGGTATTAAATTTCTTCTGATTCCACTGCCAGAGGATTTAAGTTAATCTTATTATCTATAGATATGAGGGCAGTTTGAAAACCACTGTAAATAGAACAATTGTAATTTTGAAGTTTAGTCCATATCAGTGCCTCCTTAATAGCTAATTGATTGACTTGCACAATGGAGAATTCAGTAAAAGTTTATTCGTCTGTGTGTATATTTCTTGGCCGACCTGATCAATAGCACCTTCTTCAGATAGTTTTGATCCATCTGTAAAGATCTGTACATTGTGGTTGCTCATGCAACTGGTGTATTTGACAAAGTCGTAAAAATAAGCTGGGTGTGCGGATGTTAAGAAATGGGCCGGTTTCTCAACCTCCATCTTTAAAAATGTGTCTTCATATGTGTGCTCCTTTCGAAGTAATGTAAGTTCTGCTTTAGCTGTTGCAGTCACGTACAGGGTGATTATAATTAAATTGATATTTTTGAACCCGCTATGGAAAAAATTAAACATCTACCTCACAGGATTTACAACTGTGACGAGACAGGAATAAGCATAGTGCAACATAAACACACAAAGGTGATCGGCCAGATATCTGCCTTACAAGCAACTGAAAGAGGCTGTCTCGTCGCAGTTGGCACTTGTTTCAGTGCGGCAGGTCACTATGTTCCCCGCCCATAATTTTTCCACACAAAAATATGAAGCTGGAACTGATGAATGGAGCTCCACCAGGGTCCATTTACGCTTGTCACCCTTCAGGATGGATTCAGACTGAGCTCATTACACAGTGGCTGCGAAATTTTATTGAGCACGTCAAACTTAGTGCACAAGATCCCGCCGTGCTCGTGTTGGATGGTCACAGCTCACACACGAGGAATTTAGATGTAATTGTGCTGGGCAGAGAACATAACCTCATCATAATATGCCTCCCGCCACATGCAATCCACAAGATGCAGCCGCTGGATTTGAGCTTCATGTCACTTTTCAAGGGTTATTATGCCCAAGAGATAGAACAATGGATTAGACATAATGGTGGCGGAGCTGTAACTATTTACCAAGTTTCAGAATTGCTTGGGAAAGCTTTTACCTGAGCAGCTACTGTAGAAAGTGCATTGAATGGGTTTCGGAGAGCAGGACTCTATCCGTGCGATAGGAATGTCTTCCGGCAACATAACTTTCCTCATTCCAACACAACTGAATCGCCAATTCAACAAATGTCACCACTTCAGCGAGGAACAGCTAACGAAATTGATTCAACTCCTACTTATTCTCAATCAGTTCCACTTGTTCAAGCAGCAGATGTGAGTCCAGTGCCTTCCTTGCTAAGTCAAACAGCCAATAGCAGCTCCAGATCAGGATCTCCTCAAGTTATTACCAGCTCTCCGTACAAGCAAACGACTGAAGTATCTCTGAGTAAAAAGAAGGAAGCTGAACAGAAGAAACCCATGAATTCCAAGAAAAGGAAGCAGAGAGAAGATGAACGTGCTAAAGGAGGAACTTCCCGTGGAAATCGACCTACGTCGCCATCACAGTGTGGCAGGTCGAAAAGGCGACTTCCATTTCTTACCGACACTTCTGATTCCGAAGATGGTGTTGTCCAGCATGAGGATTCGGATGTAGACTTGTCAGAAGATGAAGAAGACGCCGCACAGTGGTCCGAATCGCTAAAAAGCCGGACAAAAGTAATTTTTCAAACTTCATATTAAAAATACAAAATTACCTCAATAATAATCCTCAATAGTCATTCTAATGAGACCAAGTGTTTTTCGAAGAATACTTCAAAGGTTCTGGTCAATACTTACGAGCAAAAGTGATACAAATCTTTCGTGATTAATTCTGCGATTTTGTAACTGAATTTTTAACAATGTGTCTGCCTTAACAATGCAAAATAAAATTCTGAGAATATTTTTTATGAATGTATTACGGTCTTATGTATAGGGAAAAATTATAATTATCATTGTTTTTGTTTCTAAGTTCTAATAATAAATACAAATTTTAATGTTCGTGTTTTGCGAAAAAATAAAAAATGTTTTAGAGTTTTAAAAAAATGTTCACGAGTGTACACCGTGAAACTTACATATTGTATATTGGTAGACATTTATAAGTTCGTTACTGAAGGTTTTATCTGCGGAACCCTGCAGAACTGTGAATCGTGACCTTCAAATCATCCCCATGCGCGTGGTCCGTCAACACATGTTGCGAGATAAGCACGCAGTAAAATTTATGTTTCTATATTTAGATATTGAGGGATGATTTATTGGATGTAAACAGCACAGGCCCTTGACTTTTCAGTGTCCAGAGGGTTTCTGTCGGTCTCAGTTCAGTGTATAATGTGTGAATACAGTGTATGAAAAATTAATTTACGTGTGAATCGCCGAGAAATTTACGACATAATTCAAGGAAAGAACAGTGGGACTCGTATGCAACAAGAAGAATATGTTGTGGATTATATGAAGAACAAATTTGAATTACATTTGAACAACCGTGGCACAAATTCTCTACGAAGTGTAATAAGAAGGCGCTTTTTTCTTCCGTGCCATCAGCTTTGGAAGAAATGTTATCGCAGCGAAAAAATGTTTGTTCCTAAATATTCAGACTGGTTACGACAAGAAATTGAATTACCACTTACAGGCATTCCTTCCGCTTCTTCCTCTTCAGAAACGTTTGGACGTCCTTCAAAAGAATTTCAAGAATTATGTGAGAGAAGTAAGAGGAGGAAAATAAAGGATTTGAGGAAGAATAAAGAATTTGAGGAAGAGGAGCTTTCATATGCCACAGTGATGAATTTGAGGGCTAGAGGTGACGACAATTCAGCAAAACTATTAAAAGAAATTACCACAACGACACCTACCAGAGGTAAAAAAATTCGTGAATCATGGCTGAAGAAAAGAAAACAAGCTACGAAACTGTCAGAAGAAGAAGAAGCGTTATCAGTGATAGTACGTACAAATTTATCGAAACATCAATACATGTCTATTAGAAAAATGACAATTAAACACAATCATGACTTGTATCCGAGCTATTATGCAGTTCTGAAAGCAAAAGACGCAACTTATCCGATCAATATAAGTGCTTATGAGAGTGCATGTGAAGTGAAAGCTCAGGATTTATTGGACCACACGGCCTCCTAGCAGAATTTTGACACTTATATCTGATAGCGAGCATCCTGGTTTCCCCCACTCGCTTCTGCTCTTCCCTCTGTAAAGACTAGTGGCTGGGCTGTCTTAGCTCTTTTCTGAAAACATTAATTTCTGTTAGGAATTGGACGTCTACGTAATATTGTGTAACTGTTTAAAATAACTTAAATAAAAGGGCCTCGTTAACTAATTAACTGTTATGTGAGTTCCCCCCTTTCTACAACCCTGCGACAAAACCAATTGGACGGACAGTAGATAGCATGTCTGAGTAATTTTATCTTTTCGGATTGGGCAGAAGTGAAGATTGAATTTACATTCTTCTATACTGTCCATCCATAAACCACAAAAGAAGTAAATTAAAATCATCAGTACCAGTTGCAGAAGACACAGTCCTGCAGTAGGTATATATTGACTACACCCCAACTCTGGCTACTAGCAACAGAAATCTACAATGAACGATCAAATATACACCTCATTTCTCATGAAAACAAAAACTGAAAAGACTACAGTGGACTTTATGTCGTCAGCAAACATCTGGATACATTAAGAAGATTGATTGATTGATTGATTGATTGATTGATTGGTGTTTGAATTGCGACCTTCAAACAGTTCTGTATTTCAACTTGTCTGCATTTACAATAATGAAACTACTCAGTGCATCCAAGGCACACTTCTCAGATGCAAATGCTCAACACCTTTGTAAGTATCAAAATGCATACTTTATTTCTGCTTAGCCATAAACTCCATAACAAAATGTATAAAATTGTAGATATTCTAATATAATTTAGCACAATAATATAATGGAATTTACAAGTGTGCAAGTTCATACAAGTTATATTACCAGTAGTATTAAATGGTACGTAACATTTTGGATACCGCTACAAAACTACGAAAATATTAACGGATTCTTTATGTTACTAAATATAAGAATGTACTCACCCACAAAAATACAATCCTTAATTGAATTTCGATTATAACTTATACAGATTATATATAATTTTAAACTTGTGGATTACGTAACTTATGTAACTTTTCAACCCTTATATTAGGGGTTGTTGATAAAATCGTGTACATAAAATGACTATAATTATTGCATTTATCGAGTTTTGCAATAAAATAACAGCAGTGTGATAAAACTATCTAATTTGGCCCTTATTAATGAACGCATAATTATCTCACCCCTCAATAAGGGTAGTTATTCATTTCCAAATGACATTAAAATTTGCACACGTTAGATACATGTTATTAGTAATAAGTGTACCAAATTTCAAGTTAATATGGCCACTAGAAAAGAAGTTATTACTTTTGTCCGGGTTTTAAGCGATTCGGACCACTGTGCGCCGTATGTCTGTTCTGCGCTGGAGGGTTTTCGGAAGACAATAAAGGTGAAGACTCGATTCGTTGTTGCAAATGCTACAAATGGAGCCAGACACTTCGTGCAGGTTCAGATGACAAGGTTTTTATATGTGGTTTGTGTAAAAGACTTGACTAACTCAAAACTTTGTTTTTCTATAATTCAGAATTTTTTAGGTTTTCATTTTTATATTAATTATTGAAATTTGATATTCAGGGTATATGATTATTCTACTTCAAGGATTAATTATATATTATATTATTTTAAAATGAGTTCAGAAACTACATACCACAGTGTCAAATTTATATTATTTCTTTTATTGATAAAACTTCCCCATAATAGGTACATAGTGTCCTAATATGGGGAGAATGCAACTATTTTACAAATCCTGCTACAATTACCTAAATAAGTATTGTACAAAAAGTCCTGACACCCAATATGTTCCTTATAAGATGTATGAAATCATTTTTGAAGTTAAAATCATTGTTCAATATTTTGCGTTCCTATAATTAAACCTAAAATAAATTGCTCCACATATTAGGCACACTTCCTCTCCCCAAATTTATACTGAATTAGTCAATGTAGAATTACGAATTTTTATCTTAGGATAATAAATTTCCTAAACAATTATTTTATTTGGAAAGGAATGCTTTTCGGAAACGAATTTCTGTTTGGTTGATTGACAGGTCTGTTATCACATTGATAACTTTATTAATCTTCGTGATAAAAGTTCTTAATTTAATTGTGTTATCATGTGCTAATACATCTGTGATTTATAGTATAATTTACTATAATCAAAGCACACTTTCGTGCTCACAGATTTGTAAATAATAAATAAAAAGTAGCGAAATCCAGCCACTTGCAATAGCTAGAGGACCACAGTGCTCGTTACCGCTATATTGATTGCATGATCATTCGCTTTGCTCAGGCATGTAGGAATGAGACCAGTGGTAGTAGTTTAATTTTTACTACACAGATTCAGTGCTTGGACATATATATATATATATATATATATATATAATATATATATAGGATAAAATATTGCAATTAAACAATAATATACTAATTGATAAATCGTAGTTACAAACAAAATAGAATAGACACAAATGAACGTATAATAAACAGCAAATTGCAGACTAAGTAAAATTCATCAGTATATATGAATGTTTAAAACAGATAGAAAATCAGAGGTTAACTACAATTAACGATAACGGTATAAATGGGATTTAAAGTAATAGCGAATCGCAAGCTAACTGAAATTACCAGTAAAATTATTTTGTAAAATAAATAGCAAATCACAAGCTAACCAAATCGACAGTAGTCTAATTGGATTTTTAAAATAAATAGCATATTACAAGCTAACTAAATTTAACGTGGACTATATAAATAAATGTTTAAGGACTCGTAAGTGGGAAATTACAAGCTAGCTAAAATTAACAACAAGACACATTTCCAGTGACAATTAACAGTTCCATTATATGACTAATTCATGCATGTGACGTTTATTTCATACTACTGCTGTGATAATAAGTTAATGAATAATGTAGGCCTACTTATATTTCAAACTGAACATTGGGTACATATTTTTATTTTACAGGTGTATATTATGCGATATGGAAGCAGATAAACAATAGTTATTTGTTTCCGTCCACATCAAAGCAAACAAGTGTTTACAAAATAGGCCTATTGTTCTGCCTTTCATAGCTTACAGTGTTTTGCAGATAATTTTTAATACTGATAAATTTATTTTCATTTGAACTATTACTATAATATGCATTTATATTTCTGTTCGCTCTGTATGTTGTCAAATAGCTATACAACATCTTTGGTTACGCTATCAATTTGTTCCAGTCTTCTTTCGTTTCATGTCAAACTAACGTTAACTAAGCTTTATTATGTCCATAACGTGGTTGCTTTAAATGTTAATATGATTATTTTTAATTTATCCATTCAGATTGATTTATAAGATACATCAAACATATACAGGGTGTTTAAAAAATACGGGGCATAATTTCAGGTATGTATTTCCCACATGTAGACAATCAAAATAGTTCATTACAACATGTGTCCGGAAATGCTTTATTTCCGAGTTATGGCCTTCACAACATTGAAATTCACCGGAACGTTTTTCTTTCCGCGGGTCGTTGCCGTCAAAGGAGACATTAAGAGGGCACTCTGAATGTTCATTCCGAGGCGAAGGTTACATTCAGTATTGTGTAGGCGTTAGACTGTGCGACATGTATTCAAATCAAGAGCTGGCAGAGATACACTTCATGTACGGTAAGGCGGACGGTAATGCTGTGCTGGCTCGTCGTTTGTACCAGGAGAGGTACCCACAGCGACAATGTCCAGATCGGAAGACATTTGTACGTCTCCATTATAGTCTGTGCGAGTATGGAAAATTTAACTCTCCTGGTTTGGGAAGGGGACGACCAAGATCTACAACTCAGAAGTACAGGAGGAGATTCTGGAGGCTGTGAACATGACTCCTTATATCAGCACACGAAGGGTAGCGTTGCAAGTCAATGTTCCTCATACAACTGTTTGGAGACTGTTGAAAGAGTATCAATTGTATCCTTATCATTTGCAACGTGTACAGGCCCTGTCACCAGCAGATTACCCTGCACGAGTTAGGTTCTGTCAGTGGTTCTTGCAGCAGTGTGGTGTAAATCCGAACTTTCCTGCTTTAGTATTATTTACAGATGAAGCACAGTTCACACGAGTTGGCATAACAAATTTCCACAATCAGCATGTATGGGCGTATGAAAACCCACGTGCAACTGTTCCATCTCATCACCAGGTGCGGTTCTCCCTCAACATGTGGGCCTGTATCATTGGTGATCGATTAGTTGGACCCCATGTACTTGTAAACAGACTTATGGGGCAGGCGTACACAAACTCCCTGGAAAACACCATACCTCATGTTTTAGAAGACACTCCACTGATCAATCGTCAACACATTCACTTCTTGCATGATGGTGCTACTGCACACTTCAGTCGTACGGCTCGCCGGTACTTGGATCGAAGGTTTCCTGATCGATGGATAGGTAGAGGTGGCCCAGTTGCTTGGCCTCCACGCTCACCTGATCTGAACCCTCTCGATTTCTACTTGTGGGGCCATTTAAAATCATTGGTATATTCGTCTCCGGTGCCTGATTTGGAATCCCTTCGGAATCGAATTGTGGCATGTTCTGAGGACATACGCAATACTCCTGGAGATTGGGATCGTGTTCGCAGGTCAATGAGGTCTGTATTCAAGCAGGAGGTGGACATTTTGAACATCTTCTGTAATGACAACGACCTGCGGAAAGAAAAACGTTGCAGTGAATTTCAATGTTGTGAAGGCCATAACTGGGAAATGAAGCATTTCCGGACACATGTTGTAATGAACTATTTTGATTGTCTACATGTGGGAAATACATACCTGAAATTATGCCCAGTATTTTTTAAACATCCTGTATATTAAACATTCAACATTGCATAGTACCTGGTGCTTCTCCCAAAACATGGCGGCGGACGCAAGCTTCCTTACTCTAAACTTCTGCGCAGCCTCGGCTGTAGGGGCTTGGTTTTCTTCTACATTAAAGTAGCTGTCATAAACCCCTCTACAATGGTTGAGAGAACACAGATCCAAACAACTATAGCCCTGTTGCCCTTTTACCAGCACTTTCGAAGGTCCTTGAAAAAGTAATGCCTGACAAATTTGTCTCCTTTCTCAAATATGAGAACTGCTTAAATGGAAATCAACATGACTTCATCTCCAAAAAAATCTATGTCAATGGCAGTATGTTCAGCTCTTGAAAAATTTATCAAGACCTGAATTAAGGATATAAAACACTGACTACATTCATGAATTTATCAGAAGCGCTTGACAGCATTAATAATTATTAAATTCTTCTGTAAAATATACATAATTGTAGCGTCCGGGATTCGGTACACAAACGGTTACTGCTAAATAAGATTAGAAATTAGAATTAGAATTAGAAAAGCCCATTACATCCTTAGCAGGCAAGGGCCTCCTACCATCGGTAGGGCAGCTCTACTTTTGCTCACGGGGTGAGCTAGTCCCTGTGGGCCTTACTCAAAGTTGAGTCACTTCACTTCTCCTCACTTCTCCTCACTTCACTTCACTTCACTTCACTTCACTTCACTTCACTTCACTGTTTTGTGTTCTACTGTTACTTATTATAAATCTAAAATCATGTCTTTCCACTTTTCTCTGTCTTTCGCAATACGCGTCCACGTTAACGAAGTCCTGTGCCCATCTCCTTCTTGGTCTTCCCCTTCCTATTCTTCCTCTCCTTGGGTCCCAGACTGTAGTGGCGTATGCCTATCTGTCGGCGGGTAGTCTCGCTACATGTCCTCCCCATTTCCATTTTAGTCTTCTCGCTGTCTTGCAGGCCATTTCGATACCGCTTTTTAATCTCAGTTCTTCATTTCTTACTCTGTCCTGTAGTTTAATCTCTAATCTCTTTCTTTCCATTTTGCGTTGGCATACCTGTATCTTCTGTGCTTGCTTTTTAGTCAACGACCAGGTTTGGCTGCCATATGTTAGGGTCGGTATGATACAGGTCCGTAGGGCTTCCAGTCTTAATTGTATATTAATATCTTTGTCTATGAGCAGGAATTTGAGTCCCCAGAATTTCCCCCATGCTAGGTTAGACTAAGATACGAGTATCAAATTGTTGAAATAAATCACAGGAGTGGAAATTTCCGGTCACCAGGCAAATAAATTACCAAACGGGTGCCGTGGGGTTCTGTGATCGGACATATCTTGTCCTCAGTGATTTTCCGTTATGTCTATCTAACGGACATGTAACAATATTTGTACAGTACTTTTATTCTTTGCGAAAAATTTGTACCTACAAGAACCCTACTCTACTTCTTTTCGAAATATTGCAGATTTTCACAACTGGTATGTTAGAATCAGCTCATAAATAATAGTTCCAAAACTAAACTCATATTAATATTAGAGAAAAATTCGCTCCGGCGCCGGGGATCGAACCCGGGTCCATGGTACTACGCGCTCTAACCATTGAGCTACGTCGAAGTTCAATCTACAACACCGGATCGAATCTCTCTCCTCCAGTGTTTCTCCTTTTGTGGCCTTACTCCAAGTTCATATATGTACAGAACATCTTACCTATTGATTTATTATTATTATTATTATTATTATTATTATTATTATTATTATTATTATTATTATTAAGATTGACTTCGTTAAATGTTGTATTAGAACTTTTTTATGTAAAGTCGTGTTGTACCAGTAACTTTAAGGTGTGTAGTGAGATGTGCTCTTTATGTACTTTTCTTTCAGTTGGTTATTTAACGACGCTGTATCAACTACTAGGTTATTTAATTTCGATGGTATTTATGATAGCGAGAGATGGTATTTGGCGGGATGAGGCCAAGGATTCACCATAGATTACCTGACATTCGCCTTACGGTTGTAGATATAGGAAACCAAGTAATCATCCCAAGCGGGAATCGAACTCACACCCTTGCGCAACTCCGAATCGGGAGGTCTTAGCCGACTGAGCTAGGCCGGTAGCTCTTTATGTGTTTCTATGGTCAGTTTAACAAGTTTAAAATGTGATTCTCGGAAGAATCTGAGAATCCATTTTCTAAAATGTTTTCCTATAGTTGTAAAAAGATTGTAGAAGTGTTGGATCACATTATTTTGCACATGATCTAATTTGCCATTGTTCTGTATCAACATCTGTATAATCACTGATTCACTTAAGCGGCATATTTCTATAATACCAGATGATGGTATGATCCCTTATTCTTTCGTAAAAAAAAAAAAAAAGAGAATATTTTGTTCACTGCTGGTATCATAAATTGAGTCTTTAGATTTATAATACCATACTTCCTTAATGATTTAACAACGAAGCCAGCAATGCATGCAGTCATATTTTCAGAATATACTGTCACTGAGAATTATGTAAGAATAAGGTGACTAATGATTGTGTACAGCTGGAAGTTCTAAAGGGCCGCATCGCCTCTGATTCTCAGAACACTGAGGATTATTATTACAATGCGTTAGGAGTTTGGAAAATAATATTGGGTTTATAGGCATCTTCTTAGTGGCCATTCCCCTCTTTGTAATATAACTTAAATAAGTTATTTACGTATTTTGTAATGTACATAAAATAACACAAGTAAAAATATTCCATGTATTCGGTCATTGGAAATAGAAATAAACTAATACATAAGAATATTTATGAGCAGTATAAAGCAATATATTTAAAGCAATGCTTAGTTACAGTATTTAGATTTACTTCTGTTATGTTATATTATAGCCTATGTTATAAAATACGTAAATAAGTTCAGTTATATTACAATGAAGGGGGATGTCCGCTAAGAAGACGGCTATATACCCAATGTATTTTCCAAACTCCGAATGCTTTATAGAAAAAATCATTTGTGGTCCCAAAACATGGCGTCATGCGCACTTGCGCGAGAGTGTTGAATTTTGTACAGAAAGTCCACACATGTGGAGTAACGGTTATCGCGTCTGGCTGCGAAACCAGGTGGTCCGGGTTCGATTCCCGGTTGGGGCACGTTATTTGGTTGAGATTTTTTCCGGGGTTTTCACTCAATCCATTACGAGCAAATGCTGGGTAACTATCGGTGCTGAACCCCGGACTCATTTCACCAGCATTATCATTTTCATCTCATTCAGACGCTAAATAACCTATGATGTTGATAAAGCGTCGTAAAGTAACCTACTAAAATAATAATAATAATAATAATAATAATAATAATAATAATAATAATAATCATGTACAGCACACCAGGGCCAATTGTGTGTCTAGATATATAACTACAACGTCTTTGAAGGGAACACGCCTGTAGAGGGGACAGATTTATGAGTGGGGTGAGAGATCTAGAAATCAGTTGACCAAGCTTTTTAATTAGGAACGGAGGTATTTCGTCTATACCAGGTGAGAAGGTACCCTATAGCTTTTTAATTGCTGGCAAAACTTCTTTTTCCGAAACTTCGTGATATGCCATTGAATTCTCATAGGTAACAATAGGAAGATAATTTACGTTAGTAGACATAGTGAATGAGGATATACGTGAAGCCACGGATGAACGTAAATTAACATTACTGACATTACTTGACTTCAGTAAGGCATTTGATACAGTAGACACGGACCTTCTATTATGTAAATTAAGACTTCTGAATCTTTCTGAAAGTTCTGTTAGTTGATTTGAATCCTACCTTCGCGAACGTCAACAATGTGTTATTGCAAGCGATTATTCTTCAGAATGGCGTGTCGTGAAATCTGGAATTCAAGAAGGATCAGTTTTCGGACCTTTACTCATTATGATCTATATTAATGACGTGACTAATATGATAAAACACTGCATATGTATGTTGACGACTTTCAAATTTATTTGGATTTCCACCCTGACGAGACTAGTGACGCAGTAAATAAAATAAACGAAGACTTGAATTCGATTTCACTGTGGGCACACAAATTTGGATTAAGGTTAAATCCAGAGAAATCGCAAGCAATAGTAATGGGACATAATCGTCTACGTAGCACTCTTGATAGTAGTACTATACCACATATAATATTGAATGGGATTATTGTTAAATACAGTGAAACCGTTAAAAATCTTGGCATTTTTATGGATAGAGATCTAAATTGGAACACTCAAGTAACACACACTTGCAAAAAAATATTTTCTAAACTTCACTCCTTGTTTCATATGAAAGAACTTCTACCATTTAGTCTGAAAAAGAATCTTATTCAGACGCTTGTAATGCCCCATTTTGATTATTGCGATTCCTTGCTAACTAATGTAAGTTCACTCTTAGCTGAGAGACTACAACGTGTTCATAATGTGTGCATACGATTCATCTGCAATACTCGTAAATTTGATCATATAACACCTTCCCTCCAGTTACTTTCCTGGGTGCGTCTGAAGGAACGAAGAACAATACATTTACTGTCTCTTCTGTTTAGAATAATGCATATTTCTACTCCGAATTATCTGTTATCGCGCTTTAAATTTCTTACAACTCTTCGAAACCGACATCAAGCACGTCTTTCTATCCCTCATCATAGAACGTCTTTATACTCATCCTCCAATACTGTAGAAATACCTCGCCTCTGGAATTCATTACCTAATGACGTCAGGGACTGCCGGACTTTATCACAATTCAAAATTAAATTGGAAAATTTTGTCTTATTTAATGGTTTTTAGGTAGTGTTGACTTGTGGTTTTTGTTTTACTCTAGATTAAAATTGCAAGTTTCTTGTTTATGTTAGTTAATTAGTTAGGATACAATTAATTACGATAATTGATCACTCATTTAAAGTTTGTGTGACTGCAACCTGTGTATATTTTTGTATGACTTGATTTGTTTATAATATGATTTTTTTCTTTTTATTTCTATTATTGTATTTGTATTTCTGGTGGTGTGGAAAAGAAGGCCTGATGACTTTAACTACACCAGAATAAATAAATAAATAGATAAATAAATAAATGTAAATAGATAAATAAATAAATATAAATAGATAAATAAATACATAATTAAATAGATAAACAAATAAATAGGTAAATAAATAAATAAATAGATGAGTAAATAAATAAGTTAATAAGTAAATGAGTAAATGAATGAATGAATAAGAGGAGTGGAAACGTTAAGAATTCGTACATTCAATGACGTTGCAATAGAAAAGGGGACAGGTAGTTTTAAATCCATTGTGTTCTAATTCGTTTATTTCTAGAAGATTTTTACTAGTGGGTTTTTAACTTTCTTCGTTAATAATGTTTCACATCTCTTTTATTGGGCGAGGCGAACGCGTTATTCTGTCTTCGTACCAGTTCACATTGTGCATTTGTTGACATCTTATTGTAAGAAGTATAGGGCTACTACTAAAGAAATAGACAAGTTTGAAGTCCTACAAGACAAAAACTATATGTGATATCAACATATATTTTTCGGTGCTATGTTAAGAAATTCTGAAATTTTGCATAGTAATGTTGCAGTTGTTAATCCTATATGTGATTGTTGTTGTAGAAGCATAAATAGCAGAAATGACGAATCCTGTGGAAAAAGCATATTGTTTGCTACAATTTGCTAAAAGTAATTCTGTAGCTGTTGTCCAACGACGTTTTAAAACAGGTTTCCAAAAACTGCCGCGGACTAGACAGTCGATCTATGATTGGCACAGAAAATTGAGACAACAGGCTGTTTGTGCAAATAAAAGAGCCCGGGAAGATCGCTCGTATCAGAAGAGAAAGTTGAACGTTATCTTCCAACAAGATGGAGCACCGCCCCACTGACACACAGATGTTACACTTTATCTGGATGAAATTCTACCACGGCGTTGTATTGACCATGCTACAGACGACAATAACGCTCTGCACTTTGGCCACCAAGGAGTCCCGATCTCACTTTTTCTTTTATGGATTTGTCAAAGACAGAGTTTCCGTTCCTCCACTTGCACATGATTTAGATGAAATGAAAGAACGTTTCAGAAGTGCTATGGCAAGTGTCAATGCAGCTATGTTACATCGGGTTTGGAATGAACTTGATTGTCGTCTTAATGTGTGTCGAGTGACGCAAGGCTCACACATTGAACACTTGTGACTTCAGAAACTAAACTTCAAGAGTTCCGCTACAAAACAGTGCAAAGTGTTTCCAGGTACCATGATTAGTTTTTGTTTTAAAGATTTTTAAACTTGTCTACTTTTTTTGTAATAGCCTTTTCAGGTCGAATTTTGAAACTGCATTTCCTTACAAAAAGAAAAAAATTGCTTGCAGCGCTCAAAAGCAAATACATGGATGGCCTCTGAAATGAAAACATGTAGCCGAGCAATACGCTGCGTTACTTTTCGGGCCAAGCGACATTCCCATTATCTGGCAATATATAAACAGCATAATACAGGGCTGAAATAATCCGAGAATATTGTGTCTCTGTAATTTGTTTTGTTCGTTTAAAGTTCCAGTTTGCGGAACTTAAAAATTATGTTGAAATGACTGATTGCTTCGAGGGAAAAGGAGCCCTCCCACACAAATGAATTTCTGATATGTTTTATTGGACTTGAATTTTAAATAGATTTTTAAACATTGTGCACATGATCAGAAATTCCACGTTCGGAGTTGTAAGACATTAATTCATGGAGAGGAAAGTTTGTGAAAATATAATCGATAATAGTTTTGGAATCGCCGTCCACCCGGATGGGGCTGAATATGGTTTATTTCAAGTTATAGCAGGAGAGGAGATCAACCAAAATATGCTTACTTCTGTTATGAACACAATTTATAAAAACTTTTACGTTGAAGTAACGACACAGAACTGTACTATTTTCTTTTTCATTAGAGTATCTAAGACTAATTGTAATTTATAAATAAACAGAGAGAAAATATGTTCAGTAGAGGACCTACAAATGTCGAGAATTACTGTTTTTGAATCTGTGATCAGAGTGACGGCAGCCTCGATATGTTTGTCTGTGCAGAATTCTAATATTGTAGAAATGAGAATGCAAGATAGTTTATGTGTACAAAATGTTGCCACACCTCCTCTTTTAAAAGACGAATGACAGTAAGAGCTATTAGTTTACAACAGGCATGCCAGAAATCATACTCTAAATGTGCAGTTTTGTGCGCGGATCGCCGGTCTGTGCAGACTGCATCAATCAAGCGTTGCTCTTATCCTTTCTTAGCTGGAGGGGTGTACAATAATCTATTCTGCGCTTCTAGGGTTGGATTAAATAGGTATTTGGACATTATAAACACACTTAGCAGAAGAAAAAAATCACAGTTATTATCAGTGTCTATACTTGACATTGTAATACAAGAAACTTTAGGCTTACTCAGTTATACTTCACGTAGTAGTGGTTTGTGAAGCATAATTTATTAATATGATTTTATACAGTATTTGAAGAAAAAAATATTGCAGTAATTTCGAAACAACAAAAAACGAACAAGTATTTCATTTTACGTAGTAGGAACTAATTATTTTAAAGTAATAGCCTCTACTCTTTCATTGTTCGTCGAGGACTATTGGTACAAATATTGAAGAAAATATTATACTCCCAATTAATTACATGCAGTAGGACATTGTTCGTCGAGGACTATTGGTACAAATATTGAAGAAAATATTATAGCCTACTCCCAATTAATTACATGCAGTAGGACATTGTATTGTAAAGGTTTTACACTGAAATAATTTCCTTGCTGTATGTTAATATAAATTAACATTAATATTAATAAATTATATAAATTTATTAAGCTTAGAATTTATATTCACATATAGTTTATTTGGAAAACGTTGAGAGCAAGTATCGATAAGTTGGAAGGGTTACTGAAAGAAATTAAAAGTGTAGTTCACAAGCTGTGAAGCGACGATATTCTATTTGTCAGGCTTAAAGGTTTATTAATGTAAGCATATTAGCGTAATATAATGACGTGAGATGGAAAATTTGCCATTATATATTTTTCCAGAAAATTTTTTCGCCTTGCAAATAGTTGCTTTCTTCTCTCCTTACAACCTCAAGAGCCTCATATGTATTCTTCACTATATTCTCATCACTTCCCAGCTTATGACATTAAAGTCGTAAGTCGTTTAATCTTTGATGGCTGTGTTAGTAGCCTACAGAATCCAAAACAACGCCATTGTCAAGTTCGTTTTGCCGTGAGAGTACTGATTAAGAAATAAGCGCTGGCAATATATTTTGAGAACTTTACTAATCTGATCTAAACTGTCACAACACTATTACCTCGACATGGGCTGATGAAAGCCTTTCATTTTCAAATAATTATTGTTGGCTGAGGAAAACATTGTAACAATTATGTTATATGATTCGTAATTTCTCTTCCTCGTTATCTGTGAACTCCTCACTTTATTTATTATAACTCATTCACAGACACACCCAAATCAGCACCCGTACTGAAACTGCGTTACTGAAAGAAAAGCTGATATGCTGTTGCAGGTCTGTATAGCCCTGTCGCGTTCCCCTCCAAGGCGATTCACTCCCTCCAGGTAGGGAAATAGAAAGTGCACATCGCACAGAGACTACTGCACAATGTGCAGGGTTTTGGCATGCCTGGTTTACAAGATGTCAATAGAAATTAAATCAATAAGGTGCTTTGTAGATATTCATTAATGCACAAAATATCAGCACAAGTTGTCATTTCTGATTGGTTTCTAATTGTGGAACTTTTCTTCGCAAACTGTGAAAGTTGTAGTGCATGGTAGATAAGGAGGTGTCTGGGTGTCTATTTGTCTCTTTTTATTATCCATCTGTACAGAAAGTTTGCTGTTGTATAGATTTAGAGAAGTTTAATTTACTTGTTGTGGATATAAGTAGCCACGAGTAAAGAATACTTTGCTTTGGCTTTCTTCCCGCCACATATCCCTCTTTGAGACAGATTAACTGTTTTATTTTCTGGCTGAAGTGGTTGTCCCAAATTTATTTAGATGGAGTCCGTGCCTGGATGCGACAAATTGCTGAACGACATTTTTGTAGTTGCTTTGTCTTCAGTAGGTTTGAATGAGCGTTTGTACAGAGGCAACACCGTGACAAAACTGTCTCTCAACAGTTGAAAGAGTTGCGAAGGGTCTGTAACATTGCGAGAACTTGTGTCTTGTGACTAAGATGCAAGTAGTGTAAACAAATGGGGTCGTGTACACTTGCAACAGTTCTGTCGACCAGTCCACGATCTCTAATTCTTTTTCTAGTTTCTTTCTTTATGCGAGGGGACGGGGAATTTTAGCAGTGCCTAGGGGCGGTACTACTCCTAAATTCCTTAGCATAATACAATATTTTATCCAACATCTCTTTATATATATATATATATATATATATATATATATATATATGTATATCTGTGTGTGTGTGTGTGTGTCATAACTGAACTAATTCTAAAAAAAGAAGAAAAAGACTGAATATAATGTATGTTCAATATTGAATTCTGAGTGCAATTTTCCAAATTAATTCAGAAGAAAACTCTGGAAACTGTAAATTTAAAGAAATTTACTTTATTTTGGGAAATAAATACATTCGTATTTTCAAACTTTCCTAAGATGGGCATTTAGGCCTATGTAGAATTCCGAAGGCCATCAAAAGTTGCATTGGTTATAGCGTACTTAAATGTGAATTTAAAGTACCGGTACGTAGGTCTGCAGTATACTGTATTAAAACAGTAATATTTGGACAGTTTAATGGATTTTTCAAGTAATAAAATTCATAGTGTCCAAGGCCCTATTACATGTATTATACATTAATACATACAGTACACATTATGTAATAGGAACTAACTTAATTTTTTTTAAACATCTCTTTATATAATTTATCAAACTGTCCAATACTGAATGCTTAGTACAATTCGATGGTGTTCGAGTGAAGGGGCTGTGTTATTTTTTGTACAAGTGGAATATTTTTGAAGTTGTTTTGTATAGTCGTGTCAATTTGTCGTCTTTGCTATTACATTGTTTATTTCATATTGTGTGATCGTTTTGTTTGTTATAATCTGAGTAAGAGAATCTCGTGTCTTCAACTTATGTTTTACGCTCATAGAATGGAACATACACAATAAAATATGCGAGTTACACTTTTCTTTTCGGTCATGAAATATAAGATAGGCTACCATCTTTAGTTTGTTGTACTTCGACTGGACTTGCGTGATATTAATAGATGCACAAATTATTGCATATAGGTACATTTTACAGGTTAGTGATTATCCTAAAAACTAGTTCTATTTGTTTCGGGTTTGCTGTTGTCTTTTGAATTAAGGTGTAACTTGGGGATATTTTGACACTGAGCTTTGGTGAGATCTCAGCACTTACGGTTTTCCTTTGTGGTCAATCTTAGACGACCTGTGGGGCTGTCTCTGTGACTATCCATTTTTTTTTTGTCTCAGTAGAAATCGTAACCGTTCATTGAGCGTTTAGTGCCAGTTTGACAGTCTATCTATTTTTCCTCTGTGTGTCTACCTGCTTTGTTCTGTATGGTTGTGAAACTTAGACTCTCACTTTGAGAGAGAAACAGAGGTTAAAGGTGTTTGAGAATAAAATGTTTAGGAAAATATCTGGGGCTAAGAGGGATGAAGTTACAGGAGAATGGAGAAAGTTACATAATGCAGAACTGCACGCATTGTATTCTTCACCTGACATAATTAGAAACATTAAATTCAGACGTTCGAGATGGGCAGGTCATGTAGCACATATGGGCGAATCCAGAATTGCATAGAGTGTTAGTTGGGAGGCCGGAAGGAAAAATACCTTTGGGGAGGCCGAGACATAGACGGGAGGATAATATTAAAAATGATTTCAAGGAGGTGGGATATGATGGTAGAGACTGGATTAATCTTGCTCAGGTTAGGGACCGATGGCGGGCTTATGTGAGGACGACAATGGAACTCCAGGTTCCTTAAAAACCATAACTGTAGTAAGTAATGTCTGCCTCCTTTTATGAAACTACTCATCTTCCATTGAACCAATCTTAATTAAACTTTATATTTCAATTGTCATTGATATCGGACAAATAGGAAAAGTCACAACTCTCGATACAAACATTGAAGATCAATTAGTTTGGCATATCCTTCTAAAGGTTATATAGATTAAAATTAATGACGTAGGAGAATTGACATCCTCACGTACTACAGAATAAAATGTTTCAGTACTATCTGGTTCTAGCAGAAAATTGATGTGAAATTCACGTTGAAAAAGACATTACAATTCCCCTAAAAACACCACAGACACCATCTGCGCAAGGAAATTAAGGCTTACCTAATCCTCACCTACTGATACTGCCTTTTGATTTTAAGCAACTGTAATTCCCAGTGCGATTTGCATTCGTAGTGACTATTTAAAAAAAAAAAGTTCAAAAACAGTCGCTCAAAGTTGCAGGCATTAACTTAGAAGCTCATTGTTTTCAAAATTGTCGACTATGTAGCAAACATTTATATGTATTGAATTTTTACCTTGAAATTATTCAAATCAGCTTTACAGGGACCTATATCTGAAAGCGAGATTTGCATTTATATGTATTATTTGTTTAATATTCAATATTGCATTATATGCATTATTTCTTTAATATTCAATAGAGAGGGAAACAAAGAATAATTGTGCATAGGATCAAAAACCAATTCAATTACACGTTTGCCATATTGCCAATGTAGTATTGAATGTATGTAAGCCCACTGAGAATAACAGTGTATTAATATTCTAATTTTATGTCTCTCAAAATATTGTTGTTCATATCGTAAAATGAGTTATAGCGAAATTGTATTCGAATAATCATGTTCCGAATGCAGTATGTTAAGCCTACTGGAAAAAACAATCTCTTAATTTCTGAAATACATAACTGAAAATATTACCCTTTGTATCCAAACATACTTATCCTAGATTATATTTTATTTGTATTCTGTATATAAAATAAAAAAATATTTGATATATTCTGAATTTGTGAGATGCCATCTTTTAAGTTCTATGTAAAACCCGAGTAAAACATAAGCGGATGTACAGCGGTCAAGGGGTAAAAAATTCTCAAGTCTAAATGAAATAATTATTTGGTACGACCAATATGAAGGTAAATTTTAGCTCACTATGACATTCCAAGGGGTTCAGTTTGGGGTCAAGAAAATTCCCTATTTATCGTCAGCTGTCTTTGAGGTCAAGTAAAAGCACATATGGACGTGAAATTACATGAAATAGTATATCTGCACAGCTTCAGATGAATGTGGAACATTGAGTCAACGCTAGCGGGCGTATAGGCACCGAGGGGTATTTTTTTTCCTTTGCTTAACTTCAAAGACAATGCTAATTAGAGACAAAAGCAGCTCAACGTAAAGCACATGATGAAATGTTTTCTTTTCGGTGCCTGATATTCAGCTGTTTTAAATTGAGTTAACTCTAGCAGGTATTTTGACTAAGAAGATCATTAATTCATAGTGATGATATGTAAAGACGAGAAAAGCTTATAAAAGACAATTCGTTTTGGTTTTCTATTGTTGAGTTACCGAGATCTCTGATAGTGTAAACATCACTTTAATTAAAAAGAGAAGCATAAAGGAAAAAGCCCGAGAAATACCGGGTTCCTTAAGTTACGGAGTATTGCGTCAGAACGGGCCGAGCTTGCGCGACACCCATTAATGGCTATGATTTGAAATTTCATACCAAGTACATAAGATAAATAATACCAGTTTATAAATGAAAATTTCTTAGTTGTGAATTAATGGTAAGTTTTCTTGTGTAGTAGAAGGTTGGCAACACATAAAAAAGACTAATATAAGCTGATTTCCTTCATTGGTTTAATTCCAGTGTGTCAACAGACGTGTATTTCTACATGTTTCATGATGACGCATCAGTATTTTTGTTTATTATTCAATTCAATTCAAACAATTATTATTGAATAATTATTCATAAATATAGATCAAGAGAGTAAACAGAGACATAATTATAATTATATTATGTGTTAGTGTCCTCGAATATGAGGTTTATTATTGGGGTATGGAATTTCATACCATGGCCAATAAAGGAAACTTATTTAATTTTCTTCAGACGAAACATAGAGAACGATGCTGAGACCATAATAAAGATTTTAGAGGATCTAGATTAAGGTGATGAGATGGCTAAGCTTATACAGCAATCAAATCAGCTTGAATTTGTTTTGCAACCTTCTCTTGATACAGCTGTGTGTGACGAAGACGATGCTGGTAGCGATTTGGAAGGAGAGACGGCAAGCACCTGTGACATAGGAAGGGGAGTTCTCAAGCAATCTGTGAAAGTTTGAAGGTTATTGTCGAGTTTCGATGATGGTATAATCCGCGAGCAGCTCGAAGACAGTGAACCAGTTGACAATACCACTTTCGTAAAGCAGAATATTCCTAGCCATTTTGCAACTACAGAACAACTAGCTAAAAGAATTAGGTCTACCGATAAAAATACGAAAGTGTGGCAAGAAGTATCCCTTGAGGCTTCTATTAGTAACAATGATCATTATATTGAACGTGAACCATCTGTTATTCTAGAATTTAGAGGCAAAATGCTTCACCGATTGATATATTCAAAGATATTATTGATGATTAGTTAGTTGATACGATTTGCTGGCAGACTACTACAGTATATATACAATGCAGAAAGGAGCCCAGATTCAAACGAGTCATGAAGATATCTATACGTATATTGTAATATTGATTCTATCTGGTTACTCCCCTGCTCCACACAGAGATATGTATTAGGAGCAGCGACCTGATACATACAAAGCCCTTGTAGCTAATTCAATGAAAAGGGGTCCATTCCGTGAAATTCATAGGTATCTACATTTCAATGATAATTCTGAAATTGATAAAACAGACAGAGTCTATAAAGTATTGCCTATAATACAGCACATGAATGACAAATTTCAAACTCTAGTGAAGCTATTAGGTAATAAATTCTCGGTTGATGAAACCATGCAGCCTTACTATGGAAAGCACTACATGAAGCAATTCATGCGTGGGAAACCTATTAGGTATGGGTTCAAGTCCTGTTGCTTGACTACTCCAAGTGATTACCTCATCAAGTTTGTCCCATATGTAGGAGCAAATGAAGTAAGGGAACCAGGTAAAATCCTTGGCGCTAGTGTGATTGAGAGATTGTGCAGTGAATATCTGCCTGAGAATAGCACCATATTTATTAAAAATTTTTTCAACAGCATTGCACTTCTTGAAAGTCTTAAAAAGCAGCACCAATACGTTATCAGCTCCATTCGTTTTGACAGAGTGGAGAAGGCTCCACTACATGTGCTAAAGAAGAAAGAACGAGGTTCATATCACACACTACAACACAAAGAATCTGTCATAACTCATACGGTGGCATGACAATAAATCAAGTAATTGTTCCTACAAATTTAGATAAGGACTACGTCAGAGGTCTCACAGTCTGCAAGAGATGGAGTCGAGCTAAGAAAGGTAAAGTTTCTCTCCCAATGTCCAGTTTAACGAAAGACTGCAACAAGTCGTTGGGCGGCGTCGACTTGTTCGACCGATTGCGAGATGTATACCGAATTAGTATAAGAAACAAAAAATGGTAGGGCTACTACCCTTTGTTCCGCTTTTGCCTCAATGGTGCAGTTGTGAACGGATGGCTCGTGTACAGATATATTGATAAAGATATAAATATTTGGAATTTACCAGGAGGATTGTGCAAAGACCTAAAGGTGCGAGGCCAAAATATTACAAACATGTACTGGAAGAAACTCGCTATGACAAGACAGGACTCTTGGTAGATGCATGTGTGAAACAGAGAAAATGTGCTCAGTGCAAGAAATGTAGAACATTTGAGGCATAAAGTGTAATGTGGATCTACAAAATATCATTTGAAGCGTTAAGTTACGCCTAGGTTTCTAATTTTGAAGAAAAAACAGTGAAAATACTTGTTGCAATGTTTTATGAAAAAAAAAAAAAAAAAAAAAAAAAGACACTAAAATCATTTGTTAAAGAATTTTCAATTTCAAAATACTGACAAAATATAAGTATGTATAACATGTATACTATGTGTGTTCAGCAACAATGTATGAGATGAACCAAGAATAACAAGTAAAAAAAAGATTTCATAATATAGTACAAATACTTCCTGCATTTGGCCATGGTATGAAATTTCATACCTAATTAAAAACGTATAAATTGTAAAAAATTAAATAAAAATACTAATTTTTAGTGTAAAAAACCTAAAAGGAATAAACTGTTTAATAATTGACAAGAAAAAAATTGAATTGCGGCCATTAATGGGTAGAGCGGCACCAAATAACACAACGATGTTAGCTATCTTCGAGAAGCTCCTTCGTACGGGATCAGTTTTATGTCGCCTTGCATTTTATAATGACATCCTGATTATCAGAGTATGTATGTAATTTCAGTTCTTCTTATGCCCGGAAATAATGTTAGACAATAAAAACTTTCTCTTCTCTTGTGAGAATCTATTGCAGAAATGAACACAACACTGAATTCACAATATATCAAATTATTGTATACAATAAATAAAAACTTCGTTACTAGGGAAAGGTGGAGAGCAGATGAGCGAAAATTTCAGTAGTTCGCCTCCGCGCGCGCGCGCGCTCGCACACACACGCACGCACGCTCGCGCAGTACCTATGTATGTACTCGTATGTATGTATTATAATAGTCGTTCGTTTGTGTATGTTTACCTAGAAAATTGAATTTAATAAATTCTATTTCATTTTATTTCTTACATTGGATTATTTATTTAAATTTGGTATCAAATTGCATTACTCGTAATTGTAAAAAATGATAATGATGATAATAATAATGAATATAATATTTATTATTATTGTTGTTATTTCATTATTTCTTACTAATTTCAATACTTTTTGTCTGAAGATTCAAACTGTGCATAGTTGTAGCACGAATGGCCGTACAGGCTCGTGCGAAGGATCATATATACATGTGTTTGTATGTATTATGTATCAATAAGTTAAGTGCACTTCATTCATTCATTCATTCATTCATTCATTCATTCATTCATTTAGTCATTCATGTGTGTATGAGCAGTGTATATATTATATGCAATGTATATAAATGTGTATATATTAATTTTCCCAGACAATTCCTGAATATTTCCATTCGATAATCTTCATTTGAAGAATGGAGATAGTTACACAACGCAGAACTGCATGCATTGTACTCTTCACCTGACATTATTAGTAACATTAAATCCAGACGTTTGAGAGGGGCGAGGCATGTAGCACGTATGGGCGAATCGATAAATGCATATAGAAGCCGGAGGGAAAAAGACCTTTGGGAAGGGCGAGACGTAGATGCGAGAATAATATTAAAATGGATTTGAGGGAGGTGGGATATGATGATAGAGACTGGACTAATCTTGCACAGGATAGGGACCGATGGCAGGCTTATGTGAGGGCGGCAATGAACCTCCGAGTTCCTTAAAAGTCATTTGTAAGTTGTAATCTTCATTTTGTTTCATTGACGGAATATTACTCTGTATGCTGAAGTCACTGAATTACATCTGCTCCTACTTTCAGGTATAGCTCCCTGTGAAACAGGCTTGAATAATTTCAAGGGAAAAATTGTTCCGGAGCCGGGTATCGATCCCCAGACCTCTAGCTTAGCGCACCAACACACTATCGGCTGAGCTACCCAGGAACTACACCCAATACCGTCTAATGTTTTTCCTTTACACCTCAAGTGAGCTGACAAGACGCCAGAAACCCAACTTTTAGTGCACACAAACTGTGTGTGACTTGAATTGTGGTTTTCTGTTAACGTACCTACACTAACGTATATTATGCAAATCTGGGTTTTAGGTATAGCTCCCTGTGAAGCAGACTTGAATAATTTCAAGGTAAAAAATTGTTCCGGGGCCGGGTATCAATCCGGGACCTTTGGCTTATCGCAGCAACGTTCTACCGACTGAGCTACCCAGGAATTACACCCGATACAGTCTCAATTTTTCCCTTTATATCCACACACCTCAAGTGGGCTGACAAGAAACCCAAAATTGAGAGCACACAAACTATGTGAGACTTGAATTGTGACATCTCCTCCTGATCGAAATATTTATATTTCATTTTGATGTTACAATTCTTGTAATGAATGGACATGATTAGAGCATATTCATAATGTTCATGATTTGCTGATTCGAACTCATCCACAGAATAGGTAGGTAATTATTAGTAGAAAGGTTGATGACTTTTCAATATGTTATTAGTGAACTCTCGTTACATCTACCTTTACTCTTCCGCAATACTTACAAACTTTCTTTTCACTTAGCACATGATATAACTTTGATGACGCGTAGTACATCTAGGAAAACAAAGATCATTACATTGATATTGTTGAATTGTTCTGTAATAAATGAACCAAAGTTCTAGAGTTATCGGCTCCATCATAAATGAAGACAAGGAAAGACGAACTATATGTTGGAGCTACTCTTCAGTCTCCAGTCCTTAGTAAGAGATCGAACTGGTCAGTCCTGCATAGTAGTTCGTGGTAACGTATGCAATAGCTATGTTCTCTTTTCCCTTTTCCTACGAAATTTCGAAACGTACGTATGTTTCTGCTATGGCACTGTGCAAAATATGTTGAACGCTGTGAAAGTTTCAAACTATGCCTTTGCGTATTATTTTAATTAGGCACCTTACAATGCTTGAAAAAGGCACCATTTCACTAATTCTTTGCTATTTTCACAACTTCGCCCCATTATTGGAAACTGATAGTCGATGGTGTAGTACGCAGTTCTCATCTGAGACAATGATTACGAACAGCAGAGAAAGGGAATTCTCCTTTTGATATTCGCTGAAAAGATTCTAAACACAATGATAAAAAACGAAAGTAAACGTTAAAGAAATTGAAGAGGAAGCATCAGCTCCACACCATTGAGCTCACACTCTTCTTACGTTCATCTCCTGTAGAAGAGTCCTTGAGACACGCAGAACAATGCCTTGTGAATGAGCAGCATCCTCCGTGACGAGCCCAAGAACACCATCATTGCGACCGCCTATACACAGAAACGGCATATCCGGACACACGGCTATTTTTGTTATCTTGTCTTCCCTTAAAAAAATGGGATATTTGGACCGTTCCGTTCTCAATCTTGTGAGAGCTGTGAACGAGCGGAAATCCTTAGACAACAGTCCAGCATGACTATAATACATCTCCTAAGACAATTCAACACAAAGGAAAGAGTACAGAAAAGCGAGGAGCTCATTTTCAAAAGTCTCTTGTGCACCTAATAACGAAAATGAGCTTTCTGTGTCAATGTATTCTTTCAATATAACTCTACAAACAGCTGTCAAGAGTTGGTTTCAGAACGCCTCTAAACCACTAAAATCTTGAATTAAAAGTGACCATTGCAATCAAACTGGCTCTTCCAAACAGCTAAATTGCGACAAAATATTACTTCCAGCTTTGGAATCAAAGAATCTCATGCCCCCATTTGATTCTAAATGCACCCAATCTCTTTGGTTTCATAATGTCTCTTGCTAGCTGGCAAGAAATTTTAGACCTAAACATCTTTTTCGTGATTTCCCACAAAGTTGTGGGAATGGACAATGGTCTTTTTGGAAATAAGCTCCTCAAGTACACAATTTCAGATTTTGAGAAGTAATATCTAATTTAGTACCGAATATTCTTTTTTTGGCTATAAATTCGACTATTTGAATCACGGTGATATTTGTTGTTATTATTATTATTATTATTATTATTATTATTATTATTATTATTATTATTATTACTCGTGTTATTTTCTACAGTTATATTTGGAACTTACTATGGGTACTTGGTTTGGTACGCCGGTAGCTCCTTTGTTAGTAATTTGAGACGTTTTAATTGATGTGCGTCTAAATCACGCGAAACAGATCTCTTAATAAGTCATTTTTTGAAGGACACTATAATGACAATAATAACAATAATGATAATAATAATAATAATAATAATAATAATAATAATAATGGTTGTACTAACAAGGGACACCTTTGACCTCGAACGATCGAAACCATACGAAAACATGCTTAGAATAACAATCGATCATCAACAAAACAGTGGTGTGTGTTATTTCCATGCAAAACGTTGCATTCTACCTGAAGTGACATTTTAATAGAGAGAAACAAAGTAACAAGATATCAATACCATAGAAGCGAAATTATACGTAATTCAATGACGTCAGTGTATCATTACATTTTCAATCAACAGTGCCAAAAACTCTCTGCTTAAAGTACTTATAATAGTGCAAAACACACATATACAGCGGTACCACACACCTGATAGTGCTTATATTAGTCCTCAAAGTGCAGATGCGGGATTTCGATGAAGTGCTTAAAACAAAGTGGAAGAGAACAATGTGCACACCTCACAAAAGCCACGTTATCACATTCTAAATCACTTTCACATTCACGTAGACCAATATCAAAAGCCACACTAATTACATTTTTAAATGAAGATGTTGGTATGTCAATGTCATAACCTGGCTTTCCCCAAGCATATTGCAACATAGGCTTATACGTAGATGCAGCAAATTGATTGTAAATCACAGAGTGAAGTTTCATGATGAAATAACGATCATGTATCTTCACTTATGGTTTGGCACATTGTAGTCTTACAAAATCAGTAATCCTTCTGATATAGGGCTTATATTGCCGAAAGAAGTAAACATCAAGGGGTTGGCAATATTTTGTCGTTTTCGTTGGCAATATCTTCGGCATTACATCTTTGTTTGGAACACTTTCATCTAGAATGGTACGATCTGTATGACCTGACCAGGAATCACACAACAATAGGCTCTTTTCACTTGTTATATGTTCGCCAAGGACTGAAGTTAGAAAACGTTTCATGTGATCTTTAGTCATTTTTCCACTTTTGCTTGCCTCCACATGATTGTTTCGTGGACAGGTTGTTTCAAGTTTCTTTGAAATATTTGGGCCGAAAGTGCCTCGCGTCTCTTGGAAACAGATGTACAACTTGTTTGCCTGTCATTGATAAAGCCCATCAATTGTATAGCTGTGGGTAGAGCTATGTAGAGACACACACTAGCTGTAGTTTTCTCTCCTCTGTGGGACAGTGTTGATGCTGAAGACACTTCATACTGGAATTGACTCTGGTCACTGTTCCAAACGTTATCTTTCTCCACAAACATGTTCACTTCCTCTACAAACTGTTGTGCCTTCTGACGTATACTATTATCGTCTTCTATGTCCTTACGTGTGACAAATGTAGTAATATGCCTGGATGAAATGCCATATTCACGCTTGAGATGGTCGATAAAGGAAATGGAAGCTTGGAAATTGTCCAAGCCAACCATTTTAGCCCACATCAGCACATTGCCATAGTGAACTGTAGATCCATACCTCCTTGCACTATCAAATTACATGCTCTTTTATAGTTTGTAATTGCGACAGTCTGTTTCCTTTGAAACGAGCTCCTGCTCACCGTTTGTTAGACACATAATTTAGAATTAATGAGCAATTTGATTTACTTTTAATGCACTTATAGCGCTTCATTAGTTTGCTACAGGAATTGAAGCCATGATTGTAATAGTCTTCATAAATGTTCTCTAGTATGTCGTCATCAATATCTTCTAATACACTGGACCTCGACTTTTTGGGTGGAGAGAGTTCGTACTCACTTTGACTTGACTGTTCCTGTTGCTCTGGAGATGAACGTCGTGTGCTGCTTGAGCAGCCACCTTCAGGTTCAGGTTCCTCCTCTCCTTCAAAATTAATATATCTATCCAGCGTAATGTCATGTATTTCTGTGTCATCCCCATTATATTTCTGAAATATTATGTTATATAATATATCTGCGAACACCATATCCTCGGCCCCGATGTCATTTCCATATTTAGCACGTCGCAACTTTGTCCCTAATATTTGGACCACATCCGTAGGATTAATTCTCTTCATGATATCACTGCCCTGTACACTAGGCTGTATCGAAATTATTATTATTATTATTATTATTATTATTATTATTATTATTATTATTATTATTATTATCATCATTATTATTATTATTATTATTATTATTATTATTATTATTATTATTATTATTATTATTATTATTTTAAATGAAGGTGGCTAGTGGGGAAAAGTTGCGACTAGTGGCAGAAAGACTGCAGGAGAAAGAAAATTGAATTTAATCAATATCTTGTGTCTCCGCATCACTACTGAGGATTCGAATTTATAACACATACTTGTAAAAATTATTATACCGACAGTCTGCAAACGTATACAGCTACTCCCAGTCAAGCAGATCTTTCATAAGTTAGCAAAGATGGTACAAGAAGAGAAGCATCTGGCACCAGTATCTTCCGTGGAGTGATAGAAGAGGGGGAATGCTGGCAGTCATGTAGCGTCTGCCCAGCAGTCGTATTTGGTAAGCTACGCTGGCCAGGTTTGTATCGCTGTTGTTCCTGTGAAATAGTGTATCGTATCAGTGGTTTAGTGGTACATGCAATAGTTCTTATGCTTCGTGTTGTCATGATGGAAAAAATAATTCGGTACTCGCCGTACTGCTGACAGTCCTTTGTTCGGTACATCAGGACCGATAAGAGAGTCGCAACTTCCAACCTATAAGGATGTGATAACACATTTTCTTTGGATCAGAGAGTTAAAGACAAACAACCTAGGTTGAAAACACCTTTCAGTAAAAGATATCGCTCATGTTACTGCCGACAAACTTATCGAGGTTTGAAAAACAGCAAGCCTAACTACCATCAGGAAACGTAGAGTAGTGGAAAAGATGAAATTGTATCATAGTAAATATCAGAATATTCTGAAATCGCACTAACAAAGTGGACCAATTTCAAGGGCGCATGAGCAGGCTTTTATTAATAAAGGTCGAAAATTGTTTGATATATGCACTTGTAAGTGCCCGGATCCGAAAAGCCTCTGTGAATGTGAGTTAAGTAGAAAACTTCTATCGATAGAACTATCCTTTCTAATAAGCCAGAAAATTAACGAAATATGATTATTGATAATATCGACATTGTGACGACCAAGAGAGAGAAGGGAAGAGGTCCATTCGCCATCGATCTGAAGAAATGCGACTTGTATTCCAAGGAAGAGATAACAGACATCAGTTACAATCTCTGAGTCTTCGCCTTCGCACCACTCGGAACAGCAGTGAAGCAGTGCGGATTCTGACTTCGAATCTAAGCCTTCTGCCGCTCAGGCTCGCTTGTCTCTACCAAAATTATCTTCAGCAGCCTTCAGGACAGGCGCCTCGAGGAAAGATGCGACTCTAATTGCGATAGCTGTTACAAGACGCAAGAATAATAGGCCTATATACTAGGAATAAGGGTCTTATAATAGATGATCATGAGAGAAATGAAGATTGGAGATAAAATTCAGAAAGAAGAAACACCTAATAATAAGTTCATTCGAGCGATATATTTTGATGGTCGAAAGGACAGGAGAGAAAGGACAGCCGATTATATTGCCGAGAGAAAGAAGAGAAGCATAATTATAATTTTATTAGAAGAACTACATTCAAAGTATATTGGATATGTCTCTCTTTCATCTGGACGTGGACATCAGATTGGAAGAGCAGTACTTCAAATTTTAAAGGCAAATAAATTTGATATATCGCCTGTAGCAGTACTTGGTTCAGATGGAGCCCCTACAAATACATGAAGAAAGAACGGATCGATGGTGTGCATCGAAAAGGAAATAGGCAGACCACTCCAACGATTAATTTATATTCTCCATGGAAATGAGCTTCCACTCCACTATCTCATGAAACATTTCGCTGATATCACTAAAGGTCCAGGAACGCGTTCTGGACAGAGTTACTCCATTGTGAGACAAAATCAGTGACGAATTTCAAAGTCATTGAAGTATCCTGGATCAACAAAATTAGCGAGGAACAGATCTCCGATCTTAGTAGGCCTACTGACTAGGAGTATCTTCTGGGGATCTGCCAAGCCGTTCATTCTGGCCACTGTCCGATAGAGCATTAGGCTCGCGAAACTTCAGAGCTGATGCGGAGACACAGGATATTGTTGAATTACCATTTTCTTTTTTTCTACGTTCTTTCTGCCACAAGTCGCAACTTTTCAGCACTTCATTTTTCAAAAAGTTTTTTTTCGATACACCCTACTGTATACAGTTTACACAGTAACCCGCTTGCGAACACTCCAAGAGACAAATACGTACTGCAGCGATACCATTCACGCAACTGCAGCACTGGTTAGTGCAGCTACAATATGCCACCGTCTAATGGCGCTAGCAGACAAGTGCGGAGTTTTGCATGGAAATGACACACACCACTGATTGTTTATGATCGATTGTTATTCAAAGCATGTTTTCGTGCGGTTCCGATCGTTCGAGGTCAAAGGTGTCCCTTGTAAGTATATTACCATTAAACAAATTACAACAATTTATAATAGCCTGTACACTAAGGGATTACATTGGTAGTTTTCATACATCTGGAGACCGGGCAAGGAGATTTGCATTTTTTATTGCGTGGATCAATATTATACCTTTCATAGTAACATGCAAGCTAACATTATTTATGAGGGAATAACTTATTTAAATTTAACTTAAAGGATTTTGAATTAAAAACAAGGCATCAGGATTTTTATTCTTTTCATTACTAATTAGGATATGACTGTACTTACTTACGCATTTTAAGGGACCTGTAGGTTCATTGCCGTCCTCACATAAGCCCGCCATCGGTCCCTATTCTGAGCAAGATTAATCCATTATCTACAATCATATCCTACCTCCTTGAAATCATTTTTAATATTATCCTCCCATCAACGTCTCAGCCTCCCCAATGGTCTTATTCCCTCCGGCCTTCCAACTAACACACTATTTGCATTTATGGATTTACCCATACGTGCTACATGCCCTGCTCATCTCAAACGTATGGATTCAATGTTCCTAAACATGTCAGGTGAAGAATGAAATGCATGCAATTATGCGTTGTGTAACTTTCTCCATTCTTCTGTAACTTTATCCCTCTTAATCCCAAATATTTTCCTAAGAACATTATTCTTAAACACCCTTAACCTCTGTTCCTCTCTTAAGTGAGAGAACAAGTTTCACAACCGTACAAAAGAACAGCCAATATAATTGTTTTATAAATTATAACTTTGAGCTTTTGTGAGAGCAGACTAGATGATAAAAGCTTCTCAACCGAATAATAACACGCATTACCTATATTATTTCCTCCCGAGTGTCATTTACATTTGTTACTGTTGCTCCAAGATATTTGAATCTTCCCACCTCTTCAAAGGATAAATTTCCAATTTTTATATTTCCATTTCGTACAATATTCTGGTCACGAGACATAATAATATATTTTGTCTTTTCGGGATTTAGGCTACTTCCAAACCTATCTCTTTACTTGCTTCAAGTAAAATTTCCATGTTTTCCCTCATAGTTTGTGGATGTTCTCCTACCACGTCATCCGCATAAACAAGGAGCTGATGTAACCCGTTCAATTCCAAACCCTCTCTGTTATCCTGCAGTATAAATGCACGTTTTGTTTTTTAAGTTGTTTTCTTTTGTCAGTTACCTGAATACAAAATTATGGTACTTCATGCTTCTATAGTTTGAATCAGGGAGAAGAGTGCGACAAATTTATGGAATGAAATATAGAGTACCGTATCACATTAAAAACACAGGTTAACTTTGTGTGAATATGAATTTTTGTAACATTCTGTATAATTTCCAACTACGCCAAGCGAGAGGCTTTGATCAACCCTATAATGAAAATACAACATTACTTTTATTTACACTAAAATACGATAGTTGAAGATTTACTCCATCTGTAGATGAAATTATTGGGGATCATTACTGTGGTTTTAGGCATAGTTAGACTATTTATCACTTTTTCTATTCTACAGATATTGGAAAAAAATGGAAGATAAGCTTACAATATATCAGTTATTCATACATTTGAAAAAGGCATATGACTCTTATAAGAGAGAAGGTTCTTATAAAATCCGTAGAAACTGCACCTAGTGTCCTGCAAGAAAATTTTCAAAGTCCAATGATGTGACACTGCGCATGCGCAAGACAGAGACAAGTAAAGGAGCTACCACACCATAAATAAAGCTAGTGCACTAACGATAATATATACTTAAACCGTTTTAGCAGGTACATTTCAAATAAGCTCAGGCTCAACATAACAAATGGCGGCAGTTATATTGCATCGTTTAGGATATATTCTTTCTGCTCATTTCTGCTCCCAGGCAATTGAAAAAAGCGATAGTGGAAGCTTCAAAATGCATGACGGAACATAGCACATTTTTCTGTAGTTGTTAGAACTATTTTAACTCAGCGATTTCCTAATAAAGTGATACATCGTCGTATTGGTACTCTTACATTCGTTGGACTTTTACTTATGAGAACATAAAAGCCAATATGTATTCGAGGCCTCTTCAGAACAATAAAATTCTTCGCCTGCGTGTTGATGAAGGATGTCAGCAGTAGTACAACAGACAGCTTGAACATGGGAGAGAATACGATAATCAATATATGTGGCACTTACAAGTCTGTAGGTCTGTTAGATCTCATGGTGGCCATTTTGAGCACTACCTGTAGAATTAGACATGGATGTAATAAAGATAGTTGTAATAAATAAACACGTATGAACTATAAAGTTCCTGTAGTAGTTAAGAAACAAAGAAAAATTCAACTTATCATTTTATGAACTTTTTTGTTCTACTCCCCAAATTCTTCCCACGTCATATTAAATAACTATGTATCAGTGTGTTTCATAACTTTCGTATATTGTCTTTTACGTTTAAACGGGTATTTTTTTAAAAACGTTCGGACAAGTCAAATCTTATATATTATTTTGAAGGACCTTCTTAGCACTGAGAAACCATTTTTATGTTCATTGTTGTGATGTCATCGGAAACTTTTTTAAATGGCATCCCATATTTTTTTGCATCATCTGATTGTTTTTTTTTTCTGTATCTCCACACAAACTATCAATTATTTTTATACTAATCGTTGCTATGGTAACCAAATAAATAATTGGGCATACATCTTGATTGCACAACTTTTAACATTATATCACTTCGGAATATGTAGTTTATTGCTTTTGCGTGTTAAATATTAGGTACAGTACCTAATATTTAACACGCGAAATCAGTGAACTACATATGCCGAAATAATTGGGTTTCTTGGTGTTATGGGAGCAGTTTAATTGTTGAAATTAACAGATAATAAAAATATCCTTAAGTGAAAATGAGAGAGATTCTAACGATGATTGGAGGGATACTACCAGCAGAAATAGAAGAAAAAAAAAGAAGAAATTTGTGCTCCTTCTTTATCATTGCCAGATCTAATTGCGAAACATTTTGAACATTAATTAATTGAACATTTGCTGTATTGAATCATCAGAGAAATTAATTCATTCGTTTTAAATCAATTCCTAACGGCTTTGTCCTCAATTATAATGACAGATAATGGAGTTACGCATTTCAATTTGTAACAAAATTGTGTTACGAGATGTGTATTGTTTGTAAATTCAACACGTTCTACAAACGTAAATTTCTATTTAAAGTATGGGATCTTCTGTTTACATATATTTATGAAGATTCTCTTTCAGATGGTATGAATAAAAACATAGGGTGCCATTTAAAAATGTTTGTTTTTGTGAAAAATTGTCTTTTAAAATATGAGGTTGGACATGTTCGAGCGTTTTCGAAATAATTATGCGTTTGAATGTAAAAGACAATATGCGGAACTTTTGAAACATGCTAGGTCTGTATGTATGTATGTATGTATGTATGTATGTATGTATGTATGTATGTATGTATGTATGTATGTATGTATGTATGTATGTATGTATGTATGTATGTATGTATGTATGTATGTATGTATGTATGTATGTATGTATGTATGTATGTATGTATGTATGTGTGTGTGTGTGTGTATGTATGTATCTCTTATCAGGCAGTACATCTCACTTGACGAGTGTCGGAGGAAGAACAATTGTTTGTATATATCTGAATTTTGATTAGTGTAATAGGTAGCTAATCGGGGATGTATGCAATGGAGCGAGAAAGGAACTCGCCACCCTACCCCATTATCTCCTGGCCTAGTTACCTCATAAGTAGTGCCATATTGATATCACTTGAGAGGTGCAGACCTGTATTTGTTGGACAGTTGAATAAAGTGAATAAAGAACGTGTGTGTGTGTGTGTGTGTGTGTGTGTGTGTGTGTGTGTGTGCTGTCGATCGATCAAAATATTTAATCGGTTAACTATTTGAATTTAATCGAGATTAATCGATAGATTAATCGAGGTTTGATCTAGCTGAAAAAATGTTTTAATATACTGTAATACACAATTATTGTTAAATTTAACTTGTGTTTGTTGATAAGCATAAGTATTAAATATTGTATATCTGTATATATTGTATCGTTATATTACGAAACAACTATTTTATTTACGTACTAACATATTTATTATGAGGCTTATAATTTATTGTCTTAATTTCTCCTGAAATTTTTGAGACAAACATAAATAGCAAAAAGCATGAAGACTCACTAAGTTAATACTGCTTCATCCATGATTTTAAATATGTGAGTGCATTCACATTCTCCGAATTAAGTGCCGCTCTACATTTAGTAACAATGTTTCCTGCATCTCTAAACGCGAAAAACGTTTTTTCTGTCAAGCACTTCTCTGCGATCGTTCAATTTAAATCCAAACGTTTCACCGAGTTCACCTCTCAAATTCTCATATGACATAATGGAGTTTACACTTTTCACAGACCACAAAAACTGATTTGTTTTCTTTATCAAACTAAACATACAACCGTCATGTACAAACTCAGTACAGAAACTGCAAGCACCTGCAAAAGTACAATAGTCGAAACAGAAGACTGGCCTCCATTGTAATCCGAATTACCAGATTTTAGAAAAAGAAGAAGACAGTTACGCTCTCACTTGCACACAGTGTAGACATGGCTATTTTATAAGGAATGAGGGAGACGAATCCCAGAAAAGTATGTATTTCATATGCTAGGAAGAGACTGGCAACAAGGTGGAATTTTTTTTGGAAAACCATAAAGCTTAATTAATAAGAGTTTCGGATTGTGTTTCAACTTTCAATGGATGTTCACTAGATCACTGTCATATCTCCATCCCTTTCCGAAGTGTTTGTGCAAATATTTTCACTACGTTATCTGGTTTACAGTTACAAAATAACAGTAAGCCTACTATTGTGCTTTTAAGTAAGCAATTTCCGAGAGAGAAATATTGTCGGAATTTTAGTATGAGTTTGTATTAATGAAATAATAATTAATATCAACCACAACGATTAATTTTAATCGACTCAATTATTCGATTAAATATTTTTGATCCATTAATCTTACAACAGACATTGATCGATTAAACGATTAAATTCCACAACACTAATATATATACGCGCTGAAATGTGAATAATTTAGTTTTTGGAACAATTCATTTAGTATGTGGACAATTCGAAAGTACAGTTTCTATCTTCAAGGATTCATTGTTACAGTAAAGGTCGCCTACTTAGGTGATATAAGCAGTAAAACAGAGGGAGAAATAGCGTGGAAATATATATATATATATATATATATATATATATATATATATATATATAACAGTAACTTGTTTTTTTATCAGTGCTTGTGATATTTGATACTACTTAGAGTTCACATGCGTAACTTAACTATCATATCAAACAATGTTCAGTAGTGTCTCAGTGTTATTTGAGTTTCAGTAGGACGTAGATTTCTGTTGCATCTGTTGTTGTCGCTGTGATATAAATAATGTGTGACTTTAGAGGTAGATGCCCACCAACTTCTTACGCTGAGGTCGCTGCTATCACAACAAACAGGAAACATGCAACGAGTTCAGTAGTTCGGACTCCTGTCGTCGGTAATCGGAACTTGGCTTATTATTATTATTATTATTATTATTATTATTATTATTATTATTATTATTATTATTTTAGGTCGAAAACATAACATTAAATATGAAACTTACTCAATCACCTCTAAATTCCGAAGATTATCGTGTCAATGCGACAGAGCGGAAATCGTGAGCTAATTGCGGGTGACTCACGCATTAGCCTATGCGAGAAAGTTGGTAGGTTTATAATTTAATCATTAACTGACAACAACAAATCTACAGCAGCGACGTGCTTCCCATATAGCTTGTTAATAAAGTCACCCACATTACAGACCATGAAAGCCCAGAATGTGGTAGGAAGTGGCTACCACCTGTACAGACAGTCGTCATTAATGGCAGTAGTGATATTAGTCCAGTCCTACGTGTCCGTCGCCATTACTATCAGGAAATTTCCCTGCTACTCATTTTTTTTATAGGCTGAGTAAACAACACGGCTACGGTGCTGCCGGAATGATTAAATCAATTAAAAAAAAAACTCATGGCCCCCATCGGGAAACGAACTCGTCACCTTCCGACTTGCAGCGTTGCACCTTAATCGCGATGCTACAGCGTGCCTCATTGCTTAAGAAGAAATGACAAAATATATGATTATAAAATTATTATTATTATTATTATTATTATTATTATTATTACTACTATTATTATTATTATTACTATTATTATTAGTAGCAGTAGCAGTAGTGGTAGTGGTAGTGGTAGTGGTAGTGGTAGTGGTAGTTACATTATACAAGATTTGCTTTACATTTAGTGCATATTATAGCCTAATAGGTAATATTTTCCAATAACTAGGTATCGGTAAGAGACGTCTGAAGTTGATTCCATTTTACACTTGAGTTCATTTAAAAATCAGGATATGTTGAATTAAGCAGTTTTATAAAAAAGAAAACAACATTTTGTAAAAAAAAAAAATAGATATTCCATTATTTGAAATGTGTGTAATATGAAATTAAAATGTGACCGCCATATTATTCTGCAATCATTAATAACTTCTCTTTCATGTTCTGTACGGCATATAGAAGGAACTACTGATTTTTTTAAATCCTCTCATGGTTCCCAATGAAACAGAGACAAATATCATTACTTATAATTTGATCTATATATTCATGCAGTAAGCCACATAATAATAACTTAGGTAGCTTCGATTGGTTAGCTTTGTTTACATTATTTTACAAAGTAATCAAAAAGAAATAATTCAAGATAAGAACTCTTTTTGGATCCGGAACACGCAGAAAAGTTCCGGAAAGAGAACGACTTCCCAACACCACGCTATGGAAATCTTAAAATCTGACTTCGTGCGTTCTAATCTTCAAATCGTGAATGAAATTCCTCCCGGAGGAGACAACGACTGTTGAGATATACTACTTCTAATCAACATTGCAGCTAGCTTCTGCAAAGGATCGCTACTGAACGGTGAATGCCTAGGATGAGGAATGCCCCCTTGCCCTGTCGGGAGCATTGCACGCTTTCGGTCTTGTTGATGATTACTGGCCTAGAGGAATACAGTCCTGAGAAGGGAACCTGTAATTAGATTCTTAGCATCACAGGAATTAAATATGACATGTTTGTAGAATCCGAAGTCTTGTTCGCAATGTATTTTTCTCCGTTTCGAATTCCTGCTAATAAGTTATATGTATTGCTGACGTTTACATTTCATCCCACATTTATTTTCGATATATACGAATATTTGGATAGTAATGAACAGAGGGAGCATTTGGTGTACGTAAACCGTTGGCTTAACTGCTACATGCACTATATCGTAATGTATTTTTTTAATTGGGTTATTTTACGACTTTGTATCAACATCTACGTTATTTAGCGTCTGAATGATATGAAGGTGATAATGCCGGTGAAATGAGTCCGGGGTCCAGCACCGAAAGTTACCTAGCATTTGCTCGTATTCGGTTGAGGAAAAACCCCGGAAAAAACCTCAACCAGGTAACTTGCCCCGACCGGGATTCGAACCCGGGCCACCTGGTTTCGCAGCCAGACGCGCTGACCGTTACTCCACAGGTATGGACTCGTAATGTATTAGGGGGCAAGGAAATGAGGGGGGGGGGAATGTCATCGTGTCGCTACAATAACGACGACTGGAGTACAGTTCCTGCAGAAAATTATCTTTACTATTCAATAATTTCACTTTATAATATTAAATAACCTATTGTTTATATTGTACATTTAATTTACAACATACATAGTTCTGTGTTGCATGATATTAATGTAGCTACACAAGAACAATATATTGTATATAAATACAACAACATAGAAAACATAGTATTTTACTTTGTACTACTTTGCTCTTCTTCATGACTGCATTAATTGTTAAAGTGCACTACAATATACTTCATTAAGCTTTTCTGCTTTCAAGTCGTCAGACCACAATAATCGCATTGATTTTTCAAACAGAGCTTTTCTGCTTTCATTTCGTCAGAACACAATAATCGCATTGATTTTTCAAACACAGCTTTTCTGCTTTCATTTCGTCAGAACACAATAATCGCATTGATTTTTCAAACAGAGCTTTTCTGCTTTCATTTCGTTAGAACACAATAATCGCATCGATGTTTCAAACAGAGCTTTTCTGCTTTCATTTCGTCAGACCACAATAATCGCATTGATTTTTCAAACAGCTTTTCTGCTTTCATTTCGTCAGACCACAATAATCGCATTGATTTTTCAAACAGAGCTGCAATGATAACATGTTTTACTTTCTCTAGCTCTCCGGATGTCAATAGAAACATTTTGCCCACACCTTCAGTTTGAAGTGCCCCAACAATAACATTAGCAACGGATCTGTTTGCAATATTTGTCGTTTCTTATATAGATACCCACAATTTTTCATCTTTTAAGGTTTCTCTAATTTCACGTAAGACATCTTCATAAAATTTTGCTAAATAACCCGTTTGCAGAGTAGATTGTCGGGATAGTGTTCTACCTCTATATTTTTGCAAAAATGATCTGACACATGGGTGTTTCAGTTTTTTAAATGGAATATTTGCCCTAACGAACATGTGGCCCAAGTCTTGGTAAAAATCGCTTTTCATATTTGAACTCGTGGGAATAGCTTCAACTTTCTTCAAATTCAACAACTTAAAACATTCCTTGTGTCATTTAGAGTTGTAGTGTTTTTGTACATGGTATCTCTTGTTGCCCAGTAGATCGACTTTACATACCTTGCATTCAGGTTTTTCACCATCCGTGGAAAAGTGCTGCGATCCGAACTCCTCAACAAATCGCCGCAATTGTACATGCCGAGACTTCTTTTTTTCCGCATATCGTAAACTTTGTTGTAACGTAAAGTCAAATAAATGCTTTGCACTTACGGTAAACACAAGTAGAACTAATTAGAAGGACTGCGATAGGAAAAAAGTAAATAGAGGAAATAGTGTAGAAGGACCAATAAAGAAGAATATGAAGAAGACAGGAAATTCAAATACGCCAGGAAATGCACAGGTATTGAAAACTATTTAAGACAGCACATATAACATCAGAGAGCTCTGTGCGTACAATGACTGTACCTTGTAGGTAAGACACCTTCCCCACCTCGTGACGTAGTCAAAGCTCTCGGTATAGTAAACTTATTAATAATAAATTGTTATTAATAATAATACTTTATTATTATTATTATTATTATTATTATTATTATTATTATTATTATTATTATTATTATTATGTAAAAGTTACTGACTACATTGTTGTCCGATGTTTTCCAACAAATTTCTTCCTTCCGTTTAATCGTTTGCTTTGGAACATAATATTATAGATTTGAATTTTGAGTTCATTTTTATGTGTATTCCAATAAGTCATATAGTAATAATAATACGAAAATATAAAGTCTTAATTGTTCAGTCTCTGACTTATTTATTATAGCAAAATATCAAAAAGTTATTTTTAATAATACTTATTAGTGAACGTTTTCATCCTTATTATGGGCATCATCAGACTAAAATATAGATATCTATATAAAGGTAAGTAAATCCGTATTAAACATATTACAGTAAACAAGTTTAAAACGTTTAAAATAATCATCAATTAAAAATAAATGATTAAAAATGATTGACAATGTTACATGTGAATTTTGTTGGAAATTACGCATATTAAATAAAAACGCATTAAAAATTGTCTGTATAAGATAAAATGCTTTTCTATCATCACTAGGTTGGTCATGGGTGAATTATTAAATATATACTTTACGCAACAAATTGTATGAATGTGGGAAAAAAAAACCTGTAAGTGACCACTTCTTTATCTTGTTTATGTAGCAATGGGGAGAAAATTGAATAGTATATGCATACTTTCTACAAAGTTTATAAAGAACAAAGATATCTGCAAAAGAATTCTGTCATTAAATATCTGGAAAAACAAGTGAGGAAAAAATGTAACTAAATCCTGAAATTAATGTAATGAACATGGGTGGAGAAGCACAGCATAGAGTGAAAATAGTGTGTGACAAACTATGAAGTAAGATAAGTTGACAGTGAGTGTGTATAATTGTTCAAATAGAGATACATGTAAATCAGAATGACTAAAATATTTAAATTATGTGATAATTCTTAAATTACAAAAGTATGTCATAAATTAGTTAATATACAGGTGTATTGTAGATAAGTGTTATTTAGCCAGATAATTCACCCATGACCAGCCTAGTGGTGATAGAAAAGCATTGGTTCGTAAAAATTTTTAACTCATCTTATATAATATATTATATTAAAAGTATTTATTTCAGTCACTGACTTCACAACATATGTTTAAGGTGTTAAACCTTTACATTACATGTTTAAGAGATGTATAAACGTTTTCGTTGGTCAGGGCCAACATCAACAGATACGAAGTACATTTCGGTAATATCAATAATATCAATAATCTCTACATAATTTCTACAAATACAATACATATTTAGTGACATGCAAACTGAACCTTATTAAAATCAACATGGTTATGATACATTTTGGCATTCTTATATGACAGCCCTTATTGTCAATTATTTAAAATACACTTGTAAGTTGCAAAGTATATATGTTTGCAAGTCTTCACACATGGAATAATGAAATAACTTGATATAAAAGAATAAAAAATAAAAATAATAAAATATAAAACTAAGGTAGAATGTTGTGAATGTGAAGAGTTGCAAATTACAATATTTGAATATACATTTATTGTGTTCATAGTTCTGGTGCCCATTAATGCACATATTTTAACCATTCAAACGTATGGATCATGGTGTGTGTCTCATATTTTATCTTGATTGTTATTTCAAATTAATATGATTGTCTTATATAGACAATTTTTTAATACGTTTTTATTAAATATGTATAATTTCCAACAAATTTCACATGTAACACTGTCAATCATTTTTAACCATTTATTTTTAATTGATGGTTATATTAACTTTTTAAACTTGTTTATTGTAATATGTTTAATATGGATTTACCTACCTTTATATACAGTAGATATCTACATTTTAGTCTGATGATACTCATAATAAGGGCGAAAACGTTCACTACCTATGTGTTAGTAAAAATAACTTTTTGATATTTTGCTATATAATAAATAAGTCAAAGACTGAACAATTAAGACTTTATATTTTCGTATTATTATAATATTATAGCATCTCCTTGCAGTATTTAATTCCATTTATGAAACGGAAACGATCTCTAGAAGATGGCTCTTTGTATGTGTGTCTGTGAGTTTCCTAATAATGCTAGTTTAATATTCATGTATCGATTTTTATTAAACTTAGGTGACGTACAGTACCACCCATTTACACTCCATAACGCATGTTCGATTTCTTTACTAGCCTATAAAAATCGGCCCAAGAGAATCTAATTTACAAAAGTTGATGCTGTACGAGTTAGATTATAAAGTTATGTAATTTCTGATAACTAATTGTCAGAAGCATATAAAATGAATGTGAATGCAACGTTTCCTTTATTATAAACAAATGAATCGGTACGATATAGTTGATCTGTTACTTCTGTGATTAGATAAATATTTACATTTTGAGATTTCATTTAATTAGGTATCTTTTTTACTAGGGATCGATTCAATGATTATGTAAATCCAATTTTATTCATTATTAGTCTTACTGTTCTGCTGAAATAATAGCCTAATAAACAGAATATGAAGACAACAAATGCGATATCTAACATAAACGACTTCTCACTACAAAACATTTCAGATGTTAAGGCAAATTTACAAATGGATAAATTGTTATATTTTCAGCCTTAATTAACTGGTTCTAATGTTATTTTATATCCAAAATGTGTACCACACTGGTATTATAAATCAATATCAAAGCATGAATACATCAACTTCTTTCCCCTGTTATATGTAAGGAGCTACATATTCGAGTAAGCGCTTGAACAAAACATGGATTAGGGCAATTGCTTTTATTATGAATATTTAGCATTGGGTCGTCGCTAGCGTGATAGATTCATGATCTAACGAGAATTTGTCACTACAGAGAATGACAACCCTAACACCAAACAGAATATGCTCTTGGCATAGGTACGATGTCGGTCGTCTAAATAGGATACTGCATTGTCTATGGACAAATGTCCATACCTTTATCAAGACTACAATCAAAGACCGTAGTATGCACAAAGAGGCCAGCCTCATGGTCTAGTGGTCTCAGCTTCAGGCTACAGTGCATGAGGTCTTTTCCTTACTTAAAGGGAATTATTCCTGTGTTCGTCCATGGCCTCGAATTTAAGTAAAGTTTAGATTTAAGACCTCTTCTGGCGTCACATATTCATGATCATCCTATCATATCATCTGCATGTCTTAATCATTGTCTTCAGAGTATTTCTACATTATAGAAGCGGCTAACATGGCCTGCGAATACGACACTAGAAAATTAATAATTAATATTTGAAGAGTCTACTGCAATAATGATGGATGTCATTTGGAATACATTTTGCAGGAGAAGCAATTGAAAGTTTGAAATGCTTAGCGCTCAAAGGTTAACTATGATTTTTCGATCATTACTCGACAATGACTATCAGTGTTAATGCCATATAACTCTGTATGTACATTCTATATGTCTTAAGCTATGCATTGACAGTCTTGGTTCATTTTCGACAAGAAAGTGACATCCATCATTTTTGCAGTGGACTCTTCATTTTGTAAATATACGAGATGCATCCTGTCTGTAATTACAACTTTTCAACATATAGGGCAGGATAGCATATGCAAAGTAACTTGAACTGAGTCATCTCTTAACTTTTTGCCATTCTCTTCCTGTTGTGTTGTTGTTCGGTCTTTCTGTGAGCGATTTGTGAGTGATATAAAAACAATGACATAAACTCTAAAGTTCATTTTGCAATATAACTTTCTGTAACGAAAAATAAAATTACTGTAGAAATTAGCAGGTAGCTTTCCTAGGTTTGTAGCCCTAAAGTACTGAGTGACTTTAAGTTTAGATATTGATGTCATTTGTTTAAAGATATAATTCAAAACATATGAACCTGAAAGTGATAGGAATTCTCGTTTCACAATAACTTATCCGAAATTTCTATTGTAATTTCTTCAAGTAGGCATAGTTTACGAAATTGTGACAGAAAAATTAGGCTATAAATAGAACATCATGCGCCAGATGTGTATCGAAAATGTTTCCTGACCAACACAAAAGCCAACCCTGGAATAAACTAAAAAAATATTGCAGAGTTTCGAAAAGAAAGTATTTATTTTATTTATAATTATTATAATTGGAAACAGAACGTGGATTTCATACACAAACGTTGAAACGAAGGACTAATGAATGCAATCGTGCCCTTCTTTTCTCCCCCCCCCCCGCCAAAAAAGAAGCTTAAGCATACAAGAATGTGCGTTCTCTTGATGAATACACGAGTAGATAGAAACTGTATTAAGCATGTACGAGACGCAAGAGAATGATTATTAGAAGCATGTGATCCGAAGATCAAATGATTAATATTTCACGTAAGATTAGCCTAACCCTGATTCGTGGCCTGAAATTAAAAAAAAAAACTATATTATTTGAAGCATGTGATTCAAAGATCAGATGATTAATATTTCATGTAAGATTAGGCTAACCCTGATTCGTGGTCTGAAATTTTAAAAGAAAACTATATTATTTGAAGCATGTGATCCAGAGATCAGATGATTAATATTTCATGTAAGATTAGCCTAACCCGGATTCGTGGTCTGAAATTTTAAAAGAAAACTATCAGTTACACGCCAATGTTTTCCAATAGATATTTTTAAAATAAAAACTATGACTTTATGTTGCTAAGTGCAATGGAACTTGCGAGTCCTAATGTCCTGGAATCGAGATACTTTCAGTTTCACTGCAGTAACCTACATTCCATGTGCCGGTAATCGTAGCACACTCCGATTCGTGTCGCCGATCTGGTTTTCATTGTGACTGACCGCAACTGGTACACAACAGCAGCTCCACAGATCGGGCGACAAAGAACTTGCTAAATGGATGCATCTCTTCTGGCTGATGGTGTCTGTGAGTTTTGATTCAAGCAATATTAGAATGAATATTGATTATATCGGAAGTCAACTTTACTTGAGGATTTTCTGTCAACATCTAGTTTTACAACACTGTCTTCTACTTTTCGGTAAGTTCACACGATTGGTTTGACTTGTTTCTTTTCGAATGCCGGACCCGGAACTAATCCTTGCTCTTAGTCCTACTCTGGCCTATTGTGAGCACCATATATACGACGACTATACTTCGGTACTTCATAGTAATATGATAAGCGAAGTAATCACTTGTGATTCAAGACGGCGCGCCATATTCCGTCGGACCCCGACCACGTAATCACTCATAATGAGTGCACCTCTGTACTTGAGGTTGGACATTGTGTTTACTGTCACACACACCGTGACACGGAACACGAGGGTAGGCCAACATAGGGGAACACAGTAAGTAGAACTTAAAATGAGAGAGATTCAATACAGCATCGGAACTTGAACCCGGTGTGGTTTAGTGGATAAAGCGGCAGCACGTAAAGCTGGAAATCCGAGTTCGAGTCCCGGTGCGGAGAGAATTCTTCTCAGTTCCACCGATCCTTTACCATATGGAATCTCAGAATTAGCGCACTGAAACTCCATATGTACTTCGGTACATTATAGTAATATGATAAGCGTAAGTAATCACTTTGTAATTCAAGACGGAGTCATGTTCCGTCGGACCCCGGGTACCTAGTCACTCATGTTCAGAGCAAAAGTGGTGTAAGTCAAAATTGGGTAATGAGGTTTAAAGTTAAAATTCTGTAAAATAGAGCGCAAAGTAGCAATTAATATGTCCTTCTTGCTATCCAGTGACTACTAGTAGTTTAAATAAATTGAATATTAATTGCTACTTTGCGCTGTATTTTACAGAATGTTTACTCATTACTCATTACTAGGGCTAGGATTTTGATGACCTATAAATCATGAAAAAGTGTCCTAAAAACAATGCATTTATGAACTAAAATTCTTTAAAAAATGCCCTAAAAATTGATCTTACATAATTGGTTTAGTAGGAAAAGAGGTTTTGTACTACTTAATATTTAGACTAGTAATTAAATTAAATTTTACATATTTTTTCTAAGTTGTACACTTTAATTAATTATTTTACCTGATGTAGTTTCCATGTATGATCGTTCTCCTCTGCTTTGACATGTGGACGTCAGCTGGTCGATCTTGGCCCTTCACGATCTGTAGCGCCACTTTTAGTTTTCATGTCGTCTACCACAAGGCCACTCTTATTCGGAATTAGCAGGTATAGAGCAGTCTATATTGAAGGGGTGGTTGAGTGATCCATTACATGGGGTGTACTACGTTAAAATGGCAATATTTGTGTAGAAAAACGATTAAAATATTATACAAAATAATGGGTATTAATGGACAAATTATGTAAAGAAAGTATCAAAGGAAATAAACATTATTTTACATTAATAATAGGGATTTATAGCCAAAATTAAATGAAAATGCCTAAAAACTGACCGAATAAACGAAATATGCTCTTATGGGTTGAAACAGGCAAAAAATGCAAAAAATGCCCTAACAAATATGCCTTAAAATACTCAGTTTTTCACATAACATATAAATACTAAAGCAGCTATGTTTCTGGCTTACTAGAAAAAAGATGAAATTTCATCAAAATCCTAGCCCTACTCATTACCCATTTTTGTTTTATGCCACTTCTGCTCTGAACGGCTCATTTACTGACACCTAAAATAACTGCGGGAGAAAATTCTGGCAAACCTGCGATGCTGATATAACCTCGGCAGTTGCGAGCATCGTCAAAAAACCATATCTTAGAGTTTCCCCCCTCTATTGCATACATCGCTGACTAGTAAACATATTACACTAATTACTAGGGTCTGTATTGCAGCTATAAACTGAAATGAAGTTACCACAATCGAAGTACATACTGTATATATGACATCACAGCGCAAGTATAGGTATGTTCGTATACAAAATAGTTTAGAATCCTCTACCCCAGTGGTCGTCAACACTCGCTGAAATGTGCAACGGGTACGCGGTGCCGTCCCGTGTGCACGTCGTGCAGCAGGGAGAGATAGAGAGCATACCCGCTAACAGCTACGGAGTGCACCATGGTGCACTGCGTTTTCCGCGGGTAAGAGAGGATAGCCCCAGCGTGCTCTGTGCTGACGACCCCTGCTCTACCCTTTTCCTCTAGAAAGTCAAAATCAGGACGCAGTCATGGCGAGTAGTCTTATCGATCACTGCCTTACTAGTGGTATTATTTAAATAACTACATCTTTGTGACTGATTGAAGGTTCATTGCAGAGATAAAATGCCTTAGGTAAGACGCTCAAGGGTGTAATATTGCAGGGCATAATTGAGGATATTTGAACTAATATTTTCACTGTCAATATAGACAACATTACATATACATTGTGTAAAATAAACTTAAAAGTGAAAAAAAGAAAAAAAAACAGTGCACTGAAAGGCAGTGCAATACCATAAGGCACAGAAAGTGTGTTGAACGTAATCCAAAAGAATCAGTACCATCAAAATCTGAAAATTGTGAAGATATTAACTCCACATTTAGCATGGATTTGTGTAGCCTAACATGATGTTCAATGCCAACATCCCAATTAATAAATTAAATAATCTACATTTTAGGGCATTTCTAGAAAACTGCATAGAAAATTAGTGGGTTTTCAGTGATTAACGACATATGCAGTGTCCTAATGAAACACGAAAAAATATCAGCCAATAGAAATATCTTGTACTACATCATGCACCAATAACGCCAGGTGCTAATGAAAGAATTTCTTGCAATATAAAATCATTTCAAGTGACATCCGTATGTGTTCAAGTTCCGTAACTTACGAATGCACGTTATTATTCACTGCAGAGATCACGACGAAAATGAACACCATGGCTCAAGCATGTGTTTACTTGTGTAGCTTCACAATGTTGGGAGTTGACTGTACTCCACGAACACGCAGCGAGACGCGCCTTACCTGTGTTCGGCGTACTATATACCCACTGTGTCTTTAACTTCAGTCTTTAGATAGCTGGAATACGGAGCCTACTAATTACACTTCAGATGTATACAAACAATTGTTCTTTCTCTGGCACATATCGTCAAGTGAGATGCACTGCCTGATAGTAGATGTACTTATCAACCAGAACCTCAATCAGAGGTACGATGTATCTTTATTATAGTTAATTCCTTTAGTATTATACTACAATAATATGGACATTAATTAAATATTTCGTAATAATAATAATAATAATAATAATAATAATAATAATAATAATTAGATATAGGAAGTTGGTACCGAAACTATTAAGTTGTGTGAGCAAGGATTATATCTCTTTCTAATGAACAGTAGTAAAGCAGCTTATAATGTCAACAAACCAGCACACGACATTTACAGTCGGTTGGTAACAAAACTTATCTTTGTGTCAATGGTCGGTCCATGGCCATAAAACAAGAAACAAATACGGGAAAAATATAAAAAGAACACTAATTTTCAATTAAAACCTTCTTAATTGTCAGTCTAAGAAAACTTACGCGTAAGTATAAAAGTAATAAATCAAATACATAGTGTTATGTCTCTACACTTGTTACAAAACTTAATAATGTACATTTCAGCTTATCTAAACAAATCCTCCTTCTATATTAGAAAAAAATGTATGCGGAAAATGTTTTTTCTACGTGACTGGAGTAAATCTTAAATATGACACTATTTCTCACTGGGGCTTACGTTATCAAGTGAACCAGAGATTTCGAACAGCGCTCTCGAGCTGTGAACTGCAGAGCCTTCACTCCTCCCTTACCGTGCAACGGTTGAACACAGGTAGCAGGCAGTCCGGCCGAATGATCGTAAACAAAAGCGAAACTGCGGCGGCTGGTACTTTGATAACTTCTATATATCTTACCAATTGATTAGGAACTCAGTTTAGATTTGCACTTGAACTCTGATAAACAAAGAGTGTAGCCCACATGAGGATGAATTATGATGATGATGATGATTATAATAATAATAATAATAATAATAATAATAATAATAATAATAATAATAATAATAATAATAATAGAGTTTTATCTACTGGGCCATTCCATGAATTTTGTTCGTTAGTGACGGAAATAGGTAAATCATAATAATAATGTTGTTAATATCATGTTTAAAATATCAACTTTGTGTGTATGTGTTGTAGCAGTGCAACTTCAAGTTCAGAAACGTAAACTGTTTTGATGTATAAAATTAATTGCTTTTAGCGTGACTTGAAATTTGTTCATAGTTTTTGTTACAGATTCAAAAATATCTCCTCCTCGAGTTCGATCCTTTAGTGAAATGACATCTACAAGATCGCCATGAACATTAAAATCTGAGTCGACACTCCTTATGAGTACACTGTAGCTAGCTGCGCCATATCTTTCCGGTCGGTACTTTCATCAAGAGCTATAGTGAGTAATAATTGAAAGTTTTCATTCTTGCTATCAGTTGTTCCTCCAAGTTGTCTCCCATTTATGATACGCGCTCTGCAACAATATTACGAGACAAACATATAGATTTAAAATCATTAACGTATTCCGGACATATCCCTTTTGCAACAGCTATGAGACAGCCTTTCACAAATTCTCCGTTAGTAAATAGCTTTGAAGCCGTTGCAATAATTTCACAAATTTTGTAGCTAGCACGAACCAAACTTGTTCTACTAACACCCGATGATGATGGAAGGTTTTCTGAATTCAATCTTGATTTTAATTCTTCTACAGCCTTTTCACGAGTGAAACCGGATAACTTATCTGGTGCATAAGCTTCAGCATGAAGTGTAGAATTAAAATGCCTTTTAATATTATGATGGCTAATGTATCAAAGTTCTTTTCTACATATTAAGGAATGTGCCTTTCTGCCCTTTAAGATAAATAAATATTTATCTGTCCACTCACTATTGAATCGTCGTTCCATATCCATACCAGCCGCCAGAGTTGATAAACACTGCGTACAGAACACTGCTACAGCGAGCTGACCGACTGTCGTTTCAGCTCAGCTACGATAGGAAACAGTATTAATCGTTTCACAGTTTGAGAGCGCTGTTCGACATCCCTGAAGTGAACAATAGCTTTGTGAATCTGATAGTGCATCTCGTTTGTGGCACATCATATTAAGCCCATCATTCTTTTCAAGATCAATTTTTATATTCGCTTAAATGACTATTGTGACTTGTGTGAATAGGTATATAGTCCTATATTTGAAAAATATTGTTCTTCCACATATCTCAAGGTTTTAGTCATTTACATATTTCTGGACTGCAGTAGAATGATCGTTATAAGCAATTCATTTGCTGCAAGGGATATTGCAACATACCAACATTATTCATATATAGAAAAAGAATTACGTATACTTCACTCAGGTTTTTCAGAAGACTGTTTCTCTTCATTGCTGTATTTTCCATGCAAAGAGATAGATGTACACCGTTTCCACACTAAGACTATACAGAAATAATAGCTTGTAATTTCAGAACCTTGTATTATAATTCCTTAAGATAAAGCAAAGAGATAGATGTACACCGTTTCCACACTAAGACTATACAGAAATAATAGCTTGTAATTTCAGAACCTTGCATTATAATTCCTTAAGATAAAGTTCAATCAATAGAAAAACTCTCCAAGATTTTGCTTCATACCTTTTCCATGGCCATTTCATGTGTGCAATGTTTTTGTTTCAAGCTTATTGTTGCATGGCCAATATTGTGTGAAATGTTTCGTTTGAATCTTATTGGTGCATGAACAAAATTTTGCATTTATCAGTCTAGTTCCTTGTCAATAGAAATGTGGACGGTATAGCAAAAAGTTCAAAGCGTGTTCTGGTTTGCAGAATTGAATTCAGTTACGCGTGTTCAGCGGCGCATACGGGATAACTTTCCAACAAGGGGGGAAATCTCCTCCATCCCCCCGTTAATTCGCACCCTGGTCGTCGCTCTTGTTTTCGTATTTATTCCGGCGGCTTGTTGTCCATATTTCGAGTAACATAACTTCATTTAGCGATATGATTGTGAAGGGATTAATTTATAATCCACCTTTTAGGATCGTCAGAAATAGGATCACTATCATCTTTCGCCTTATTTAAGTCATCGTGTTAAAATGAAATAGGTCATATATAAATGTCTCATGAATACCTACTAATATCTGAAACATCTGGCTCAGATAAACCACATGCTCGACTATTTTCTGTACTGTTCGCCACTTTATGACATTCAGATTTATGTGGGCCATATACTTCTCCACTAGATATTATTAGCTGATGGAGCTAAAAGCTGTATCTTTCCTTTATAACTTCAAATTTATAGCATGAAATCTTCATTACAGTTTATAATTCTTATCGTTTTCACATTGTACCATATTCACATTCACTCACTTTTAATAATAATAATAATAATATAATAATAATAATAATAATAATAATAATAATAAATCTCCGGTTTTGGTGATGTTACCATATGGCAATCCTACGCATAAGGAGGAATTGGAATGTGGATCCTCCTACAAGCAAATCCACTTACGAGAGGGATAGAACTTTACGAGATAATGTAAGCTTGATTTCAACGACAGGGAAACATTCTAAAAAGCATGTGGCCGAAATGACTGTGGATCAGGTGCGTGAATCATTTGCTAGAAACCCGCGTAAATCAATTATTGTCACATCCCTAACATTTTTCATTTTCTTAAGGCGGCAATTAGGAAAAATCATACTAAAATACACAAACAAAGAGAACACACACGATAAATACCCATTTACTAGAACTCCACATTACACCATCACAACCAGACCCGATGACACTGGGCCCTTGAACTGGTAACCGGTCTCATCGCGACGCACAAGATATAAGCGGAAAACCGAGGCTGATGCACTTTTCAGAATTATTAATTCTTACGAGTAGAATTAGAAAAATAGATACATGTTAGGGATGTGATATTATACCATACTAAGAAACCATTTGCATTGCTTGTAGTATACACCACATTCATTAAATTCGACGAAATTTAAGGTAGTTTTATTAGTCGTATTTAGGATCGTCACAACTTATTTTGACGAACACACACCATTACACTTAAAGAACCACAACTCATATCTGAATACGAATATAATTTTTACCACCCCTGATTTTGTAGCATGGAACCATCATTACAGACGCACCATGCACAACTACGAGATATAACTCAGAAGTGAACGGTGATTCGGGGACACCTGTACTCTCTATCTTAACCCTCACACATAAGACAGTGAGCGAACCGCGCCCTGTTTAATGTTAGCATTGTACGCTAAAATATCTACTCGTCTCGTTGACCCATTTTCAGCTAGACAGGAGATTTCTTCTTCTACTATCCAGCCCTTATTTCTTAATGCGGCAGCAATTTTGGATCTTATAAGATGATGTCTAGTGTTCCTCAAGAGCAATCCCTGTTCACAGAATCCCAAGACGTGTGTAAAGAAGACAAAATGTCGAACAGTTCAGAAGTTTAGCAGTATCGACGTACTGTGAAGTTAGCCAGATTTAGAGCAAAGGAGGCAGACAGAATGTCCTTCATATGAAGCTGGGTGTTTATGGTACTATATGTATGATGATTCCGTATAATATACATGTAAAACTTTAACCTCATTTCTGTTTCTATTTTTTGCATATTTTGTTGCATGAAAAATGCAAAGAGTTCCACAAATTTAGCACTAGGAAGCTGAAATTTTGCTTACTTGTTCAATATACAATGCTAAATCACTTGGTCATTGTTGATTTGTAATATTCTAAAATTTTCAAAAATTAATTATTCGATATAACTTACAGTATATGTAGCCTATCCAGCACAAAATATTGTAAAAATTTGGAAGTTTCATTACATTTTATTTTTTATTTTTGAAACGAGGCCCTACTCGCAAAATGTGAAATGATGACCCTTTTTATATATAAGACAAACATTATATATATATATATATATATTTTCCATGTATAGTATTATATTTTTACAGGAGGAGTAGGATCTTGCAAAAAGGGCATTTTTAATAAAAAAAAGGAATATCTCAAAAGCTATATGTGTTAGGAATATGAAACTTTAGGTACTATATTTAGATACTAAGAGGACTGTATGTACAAAAGTTCAAGTCTCTAGCCCAAAAAATATGGAAAATTTATATTTCACTATACTATGAACACTGTATAATTGGCCCAACATGTGTGGTTTATCTTTGAATATGAAAAAAGCTAGTGAAGAAAAATTGGTCAACTTTTACTACGACGTGCGTCTTAAAATATAACTTTTAAATAAAAAAATTTGGTTTAATAAAATCTGCTTAAAGGTGGCCTTGAAACCCAGTCTCCTTTAAGCCAAACAACAACGCGGTTCGATCACCTGAACCAGCCATCGTGGTAAAGTCACTGAGGATGGAGAAGCATCTCCTAAACATGTCTGACTTTTACTAATTTTTTAATAATTATATTATATTTATTAGTGTTCATATAACTGTAATATATATTTTTTTACGTTTCTTATCAAATCTATGAACACCGTATAATTGGCCCAACATGTGTGGTTTATCTTTGAATATTCACTATACTTACTTACTTACGGCTTTTAAGGAACCCGAAGGTTCATTGCCGCCCTCACATAAGCCCACCTGTTACAACATGCCTTTTAAACACACGTAACTGAGCTCGTTGTTTGTAAAACAGCTGGCATACGATCGATCACGCACTTAGCGTATTGAATATGATACGCATTTCATGCAAATTTGAATACGATTCAGTCGATCTGACTCCACATTTTAGGAGTATTGGCATTGAGACTCAGATCGTTTTGAATCCCCGTTTTCATGGAATTTCCAGTACGGTAATCATAGCTGTCTGCCTGCTGATCTGTGAAACGGGCAGCAGAATTCAAACATTTCGCAAATGGGGTCGATAACGACTGACAAAATTGTTGAAAGACAAGAGGAGATTCTAAATCTGGTCCAGAAAAATCCGGGCCAAAGCAGTCGCTTGATTTTGCAATACGTAGCCTTTTGTTTACATCTCACGTTGGATGAGTTCAATGCCTCCGTGCCGAATCTTGGACATTGCGATGTTGCCAGCGTGCTTAAACTTCGATGTAATTATTTAATTAACCATACACTTAATCTCAAAGAGCTATAATACATTTTTTTGTTTATTTTTATGTAATCTATTCCTCCTTTCAATGCTTTTCTTCTGGAAAAAAGGTGGTGACACTATGTAGAATTTAAAGCGGACGGGAAGGTGATTATTGTTCAGTGTACGGGAATTTCTCGTTTTTAACCTCTTTTCATTAACTTTAAGACTTTTAAGGTCTAAGTGGAGCACAAAGAAAAATTAAATTAAAATCTTAATTATTTACACATTTCTCGGTTGCGAGATGAAAAAATACAACAAAAAGGTGTCGGAACAATGTTCCAGTACGTTCCGCTAGAAAGAAACGCCTATTCATACATACTGTTCACATATATATATATATATATATATATATATATATATATATATATATACACAAGGTGTGCTGGGTAACTTTCGGTGCTGGACCCCGGACTCATTTCACCGGCATTATCACCTTCATTTCATTCAGACGCTAAATAACCTAGATGTTGATACAGCGTCATAAAATAACTCAATAAAATAATAAAATATACAGGGTGTTTCAAAAATACGGGGCATAATTTCAAGGTATGTATTTCCCACATGTAGACAATCAAAATAGTTCATTACAACATGTGTCCGGAAATGCTTTATTTCCGAGTTATGGCCTTCACAACATTGACATTCACCGGAACGTTTTTCTTTCCGCAGGTCGTTGCCGTCAAAGGAGATATTAAGAGGGCACTCTGACAGTTCATTCCGAGGCGAAGGTTACATTCAGTGTTGTGTAGGCGTTAGACTGTGCGAAATGTATTCAAATCAAGAGCTGGCAGAGATACACTTCATGCACGGTAAGGCGGACGGCAATGCTGCGCTGGCTCGTCGTTTGTACCAGGAGAGGTACCCACAGCGACAATTTCCAGATCGGAAGACGTTTGTACGTCTCCATTACCGTCTGTGTGAGTATGGAAAATTTAACTCTCCTGGTTTGGGAAGGGGACGACGAAGATCTACAACTCCAAAAGTACAGGAGGAGATTCTGGAGGCTGTGAACATGACTCCTTCTATCAGCACACGAAGGGTAGCGTTGCAAGTCAATGTTCCTCATACGACAGTCTGGAGACTGTTGAAAGAGTATCAATTGTATCCTTATCATTTGCAACGTGTACAGGCCCTGTCACCAGCAGATTACCCTGCACGAGTTAGGTTCTGTCAGTGGTTCTTGCAGCAGTGTGGTGTAAATCCGAACTTTCTTGCCTTATTATTATTTACAGATGAAGCACAGTTCACACGAGTTGGCATAACAAATTTCCACAATCAGCATGTATGGGCGTATGAAAACCCACGTGCAACTGTTCCATCTCATCACCAGGTGCGGTTCTCCCTCAACATGTGGGCCTGTATCATTGGTGATTGATTAGTTGGACCCCATGTACTTGTAAACAGAATTACGGGGCAGGCGTACACAAACTTCCTGGAAAACACCATACCTCGTGTTTTAGAAGACACTCCACTGATCAATCGTCAACACATTCACTTCTTGCATGATGGCGCTCCTTCACACTTCAGTCGTACGGCTCGCCGGTACTTGGATCGAAGGTTTCCTGATCGATGGATAGGTAGAGGTGGCCCAATTGCTTGGCCTCCACGCTCACCTGATCTGAACCCTCTCGATTTCTACTTGTGAGGCCATTTAACATCATTGGTGTATTCGTCTCCGGTGCCTGATTTGGAATCCCTTCGGAATCGAATTTTGGCATGTTCTGAGGACATACGCAATACTCCTGGAGATTGGGCTCGTGTTCGCAGATCAATGAGACATCGACGTGAGGTCTGTATTCAAGCAGGAGGTGGACATTTTGAACATCTTCTGTAATGACAACGACCTGCGGAAAGAAAAACGTTCCGGTGAATTTCAATGTTGTGAAGGCCATAACTCGGAAATGAAGCATTTCCGGACACATGTTGTAATGAAATATTTTGATTGTCTACATGTGGGAAATACATACCTGAAATTATGCCCCGTATTTTTTAAACAACCTGTATATATATAATCTCGGGCCCACGCTTCGGCTTCCACATGTAATGGGATTTATATGGCCTCTCTTTGTATTTTCTAATCCAATTAAAAATACAGCCTTCTTCTGAAGAATGAATTTAGAACTTTCAACAGCTGTGTATATTATGCTGTTCTGGGAAAGAGCCATTAGAATTTTAATTGAGAATTTGTGGTGCTAAATCTCTAGCCTTAGATCAGCCGTGGCGAAAATGTAATCGTGCGCCGAGTCACTGTATATCCTGCAACGTGCATAGCACCTATGGAGGGAGGCGGACACCCGTAGGGGAAGTGAAGCAACTGTCTGACTTATTAATGGATTTTCATTTTCCTTACGTCAAGCACTTAAATATAATTTTATAGTGTATAAGGTTACAAACTAATGTTTGGTACGTGTAACAAAGAAAGAAATGAACAAGAAAACATAGGAGACATTATCAGAATTTAAAGTTAACTGTGTTCAGAATGTGTCTGCGACAGAGTTTCAAAATCAGGAATTATTTCACTTACTGCCAGTCGTAGTTAATCACGAAGGTATTTGTCTACCAGTCCGTAATCTAAATTAGGTTTTTACTATTTTCATTGTTGAAAATAATTTTTCACAAACGTAAGTTGTAGCGAACATGGCTTCAACAGAGCAAGCGAAAGAACGAAGCTTTGGATATTTATTTTCTGTCAAAGATTTGAAAAGTTCAACATTTGTCAAGTCCTTACATAATAGCTTTCATTGTACGAGTAACATTACATTGTAAATCTGTGAGTTTAAATTGAAGACCTAACCGCATTTTTCGTACATCTGCTGAAAAAGGATCGAAATAATAGTAGTAGCAGCAGCAGCAGCAGCAGCAGTAAACCTTTTAATATTTCATGAGTAACATGTAGTATAATGCTTTTTTATGTTATACAACCGTTTTCCTCGTAATACTTGTGAACAAATCGTACATTTAATATTCTCATCATATTGGCAACAAAAAAATGCGTCCTCCCATCCTACTTGAATCTTTCTTTTTTGTAGAGGTACATGGTTTCGAGAGAGACATTGCGACGATACGCCACTCGCAGGTCAGAGACAAATACAAATGGAACGGAGTTTGACTCCAGTGAGTGAGAGGGTGGGGGTTGGGGGAGCAAGAGACATGCACAGCTATCATTGCGAGCCACAATGTACTCGTGAGTTGCATTTTCGCCATGGCTGTCTTAGATTATTAATCACACTTTTGCTGTTTCTTCTAAATAAATTTTTTGCTTTCATTCTATCAAACATTTCTTGGGAAGGGTAAACCAAAGGACCTGCTTTAAAGGATTTCATTTGAATAATGTGAGCAACAATACTAATGTTTTTCCGTACAAACCTTAATATATTTTATAATTCTTTTTGTATTTTTGCGAGGACGTTCTAACAAATAATATGAAGATATCTTTTCACAGTCAGTGATGTTAGTGTTGCAACTTAAACAAAAATTCAGGTATTGTCTTTACCCAAATCATCGTCATTGTCGTCATGAAAGCTACTGTATCATCATAGTCATTGTGGTCATTCCTTGAGTTTAAAATAAATCAGAAATATTAACAATCAGTTACTGCATAATTATTGCCATGGTCAGGTAAACTGAGAAACTGGGAAGTTGAAATAACAAATCTTTACGTAGATGTTGAAATAAGTTGTGAAAATTTAAATTCTTCAGCACCAGGTAGGCTTATATGATTTCTTGATCTCAGTAGAAAATAAGTTGTGGGGCAAAAGAAGATATCAGATGATAGACAAGATTAATATATATGGATCGTATAGGACACTAAGGGGAAGGAACAATTTGAGGATGTTGGGTTTGCAGTGAAAGACGTAACCTCGTTCACAACACTATGAATGGATGAATTTCACCCCTTTCTGTCTTATTTCTTTCGCCTTGTAGCAGAGAAAACAAACTCCAACCTTTTAAAGTTTTCTGTGAACAGTTTGGAACACAACAGCACGCAATTTTTCGCTACTCTATTTTCTATACGACAATATACGGGAATAGGGGGTGCTGGAATAGCAATGACTGATATGTCGGCATTTATCGGCGCTAAGGATTGCGTTACTCTGGATACCCACAGATTCTGGGAAAATGGAGCATTCCTAAGCACGTTAGGCTACTAGGTTCCATGTGCATCCGTGATAGAATCAGTTGCCTGTCGACTGTGCTACTCGGCTTCAGCACCCGCTACACTCACATTCCTCTTCAGCCATCAGATCCGTATAGTCATTGTTTGCCATGCAACATAGATTTACGTGAGTCGTCTTGTAAGAATGGGGGACTTTGGTGCCGTGTATGCAGATTTATGAGTCGCCTACAATCCACCATCACTGACAACTATCAATCTTCGGACAAACTGCGAGGAACACTTACTATGGAGGACGATCGATTAGACGTCATGCAAACACTAATCGTGGTATCTTTTTCAAAAAGAAAATGATAATGCGAATGAAAATGTTGGTGGAATGACAACGGGAGATCTCCGAGAAAAAGTCGCAAACTTAGCCTTGTCCACCACAATATAACTCCACCATTACCGAAATTTAAACCCCTGTCCGCTTTACCGTGAAATCATCACTCTGTCAACTGAGCTATCTAAGTAGCTAAAAGTTTCATCATGTCTCTTTTTCGTGTTTCGTCGTGACAAGTGGCATCACACCACGAGGCTTTCTCATCCCAAAGCATTCTCGTTCACTATACGAATTTAGTTTTGTACAATGAAGAGAACAGCTTCGAGGTTTCTTTGTTAACGTATGTGGGATGTGGTCCGTCATCACGCACGTCTAGCAGACAAGGAGACCGTGAGGCGTAGCGGTTCTAAGAGGTAGAAATGTTCGAGATCGCATCTTAATGAAGGGAAAAGGAATAATCTTTTTATACCTGGATGGCAATTTCACTTCATATGTAAAGTAATAACAACAAAGCCACGGAAGTGGCTGGCTCCCACGCTTTCTCTGCGTTTGTGTTTCAACACGTACCCAGTTCGATTCTCGGAATTTTGTGGAATCTTTGGGATCTACATAGTCAGGGAAGACTCATGCCACTGTTTTACACAAGAAGACTTGTTTGACTCTCGGTATCTTTGAATTAAGTAATCTTAATTACCTCCGAAATTGCACTGAGTGAAGTTCCAAGTTATTTTTGACGCACAGCTTTGACAACATATAACTACTGTAAAGTTAATGTGTTTTTTAATAATAATGAAGTAAAATGAAAGATAATCAGACATTAATATTTTTGTTCTTGGATGTGTTCTAATTTTATCTACATAATTTATGTTAATATGTAATAATTATAATGATAATAATAATAATAATAATAATAGTAATATAATAATAATAATAATAATAATAATAATGCATGAGAATGATGACTTGCTTGCAGACTCTCTATCAATTCTAAACAGATGGAAAAACTATTTTGCGCAACTACTAAATGTACATAGGCCAAATAGAAATGATCGCGACGAAACTGAAATACAAACTGCTGAGCCATTTATACCCGAACCCACGCTTTCAGAAGTCGAAATTGCGATAGAAAATCTGAAAAATTACAAGTCTCCAGGTATCGATCAAATTCCAGCAGAATTAATACAAGAGGGTGGAAGTGCATTATATAGCGAAATTTATAAACTTGTACTTGCTATTTGGGAAAAGGAAATTGTACCAGAACAATGGAAGGAGTCCATAATTGTACCTATTTTTAAGAAGGGGGACAAAACCAACTGTGGTAACTTTCGAGGAATATCACTTTTGTTGACGTCGTACAAAATGTTGTCCAATATTCTTTTGAGAAGATTAACTCCGTACGTAAATGAAATTATTGGAGATCATCAGTGCAGTTTTAGGCGTAATAGATCGACTATTGATCAGATTTTTTGTATTCGACAGATAATGGAGAAAAAATGGGAGTATAAGGGTACAGTACATCAGTTATTCATAGATTTCAAAAAGGCATATGACTCGGTTAAGAGGGAAGTATTATATAATATTCTTATTGAATTTGGTATTCCCAAGAAACTAGTTCGATTAATTAAAATGTGTCTCAGTGAAACATACAGCAGAGTCCGTATAGGTCAGTTTCTATCTGATGCTTTTCCAATTCACTGCGGGCTAAAGCAGGGAGATGCACTATCACCTTTACTTTTTAACTTCGCTTTAGAATATGCCATTAGGAAAGTTCAGGATAACAGGCAGGGTTTGGAATTGAACGGGTTACATCAGCTTCTTGTCTATGCGGATGACGTGAATATGTTAGGAGAAAATACACATATGATTAGGGAAAACACGGAAATTTCACTGGAAGCAAGTAAAGCGATAGGTTTGGAAGTAAATCCCGAAAAGACAAAGTATATGATTATGTCTCGTGACCAGACTATTGTACGAAATGGAAGTATAAAAATTGGAGATTTATCCTTAGAAGAGGTGGAAAAATTCAAATATCTTGGAGCAACAGTAACAAATATAAATTACACTCGGGAGGAAATTAAACGCAGAATAAATATGTGAAATGCCTGTTATTATTCGGCTGAGAAGCTTTTATCATCCAGTCTGCTGTCAACAAATCTGAAAGTTAGAATTTATAAAACAGTTATATTACCGGTTCTTCTGTGTGGTTGTGAAACTTGGACATAGGTTAAGGATGTTTGAGAATAAGGTGCTTAGGAAAATATTTGGGGCTAAGCGGGATGAAGTTACGGGAGAATGGAGAAAGTTACACAACGCTGAACTGCACGCATTGTATTCTTCACCTGACATAATTAGGAACATTAAATCCAGACGTTTGAGATGGGCAGGGCATGTAGCACGTGTGGGCGAATCCAGAAGTGCATATAGAGTGTTAGTTGGGAGACCGGAGGGAAAAATACCTTTGGGGAGGCCGAGACGTAGATGGGAGGATAATATTAAAATGGTTTTGAGGGAGGTGGGATATGATGATAGAGACTGGATTAATCTTGCACAGGATAGGGACCGATGGCGGGCTTATGTGAGGGCGGCAATGAACCTTCGGGTTCCTTAAAAGTCATTTGTAATTAAGTAAGTAATAATGAATAATAATAATAATAATAATAATAATTGAACGTAATGTGGTAATGGAGCCAACAAAATGCTATCGGAATAAAGGCCTCCCCACACCGACGCGAAATATTCGCAGCGGTGGCGAATGTTTTGCTTCGATAAGTTGCCACCTCCTCAGTGTACATTGCAGTATATGAGTGTGCCCACACAGACGCGAAAGTATCGCTGGACGTCTGCGAAACTGCAGCGTTGAAATTTAGATTCGCCGGCTGCGAATTTTGTGATGGCGTCCTGAGAGAAATTGTAAGAAAACGTCCGGTTTTATACGATTTATTCTAGAGGATTAAAAGTACGTCAAGAAAAGGACAATATGAGATGCATTCCAATTGGAATTGAAATAAATTGGTAAGTTATTTAGGGGAGACTCGGGTAGTATCGGACATCGGGTAATATCGGACAGTGAGTTTCTTTCATCTACCAAACGATGATAGTACCTGATTGACATAGTTACGTTTCTGTGATGTGGCATAGAGAAACGTAACCATGTCATTCAGGTACTACCATATGGTGGCAGATGAAAGAAACGCACTGTCCGATACTACCCGACTCTCCCCTACATCTTTAACATATCTTAAGAGAAAAAATCTGGCCTACATACGGCCTATCTATAATCAATAATTGCATATTCGCATTTTTGTTGTCTTTTTATCAGCCCTTCAGAATATCATAACATTGTTTAGTACAGAAATGTTACTAGAGTATTACATTTGAAGACTACAGGAAGAAAAGGGGGAATGTCAAGATTTTCAGGAGAGCTAATTTAAAGTTCAAAACTAATTTATTCAAGAAGTGTGTTACAAATGGTAAATACCACCATGCATTTTGAAAGGTGTTTAATCTAGTAATCAATACGTTTAATACGTTTTATTGTCGTCTAATCATAAACTTCAAATTTTTATCATTATCTCAATTTTCTTCCTTTACGAAAGGTTTCATTCTTAAAAGCAAATATAAATCTACATTTAATAACAATTTTACCGAAACCATTTTCATTCATATTTGTTTTTATTCCTATGAAATATTCTAGGAACTTTTATATTAGCTATTATGAAGAGTGGTTTCAATAAACATAAATAGGCCTATTCATTGTTTTCATTAATCCTTATGAATTCGCGCAGTACTCCCTAACATTAGTACTCGCGTGTAATGTCACTACAGGTCAATTAATAAATCAATGTTTTGGACTTAAATTTCTATTTTCTTATGCAATATTTGTATAGATAATATTGAAATAAGCGACTTGCAATTAATTTTAAAATGTTAAACATAATATTATAAGATTAGCCGCCACGATGGTCTGTTGGTTAGACCGCTGGACTTATAATCCTATGCATTCGGGTTCGATTCCAGGAATATCCGCGATTTATAACTTGTGTTAGGCAAGCCGTCGTTCAGGTAACATAGGAGTTTTCTCGGAGAGCTCCGATTCTCCTGTGACATCCCAACAAATCTCTGTCGACATCTTATCCCATTGTGGGTGTAACGTAACCAGCCTCCTATGGCGCACCCTGGGAACGACTCTGTCGGTAAGTTGTTCTACATAACTGGCTTCATATGGGTGAATAACGAAAAGTTAAGTACCCGCCATTAGTAATAAAAATACTAAAGGAATAATTAGCAAGAATATACATCTAGCAGACACTGCTGCATCAAGTTGCCTTTATTGCTCATGCACACTTAGAGAATACACTTACACATAAATAGGATAATTCTATTAGTTACATACGAATATCACTACTTGCGGAACAAATCCCTTCCAGATTTCAGACTCGGCATCATCTCTTGTCTTCCTTCTCTGGAAGGACGCATTATAATAAAATCGAAAAATATAGCCTTTGTTATTGAGGGGGGGGGAGGTTAGACGCATTACATTACATTATAATAGACAAAATGACAACTTGGTGGTATTGGATAAAAAAAAACGTTACAATAGAAACGTAGACTCTACTTCCTCATCCACAATTCTTTCTTTTTTCTATGTGTTCTCTCCTTCAGAACTGTCAGTTCTTTGACAACGTTTGCAACCGCAAGCACAACATCTAAGGTTCTCTAACTACTAGGTATCATAGTCCGCTATTTTGATTCTTTCCTTCTAATATTTTAATTTATTTTAATATTTTAGTTGCATTTATTTTAATATTTAACTGCGTTTTTAAATGTTTTAATTACATTTATTTTAATTACATTTATTTCAATATTTATTATTACTTTTCAAAACACACGATTAACTGAAAAAATGTAAGCGATGGAAATATGTTGTAAGCACATTTTAAATCAGAGCGAAGATTTCTGTATTAAGAAACAAAAGATGTTTCAAGTTCTTCGCGAGGTAAAATGCTCTTTTATTTAACTCGCCGTAACTTGGAAACCAGTAAAGATTTTGAACAGCAGCAACTTTTAAAAATAATTTCCATTCTTTCTCAACATTTCACTCGCTTTGACCCCCATCTAACGTGAAAAATAAAAATGTTTGCCGCTAACCAACTTTTTAAGGTGCAAATATCTGCTTTGAACAGACCACTTCGAAGTTGGTACTTATTTAGTCTCACTTTTTAAAAACGATTTTGATTTCTATCTTTTTCTATGCTTTCCTCAGACATTGACCTACCAATCATAAAAATAACATTGTGATTGATTGACAATCATAGGAGCTACGACATGATATGCCACTGCGTACGCGAAATTTTCGTCTTCGCCACCGCTGCGAATATTTCGCGTTGGTGTGGAGAAACTGCGAATTTCGTTGCCGCTGCACACGCGAAATACTCGTCGCCGTCACCGCTGCGAATATACCGCGTTGGTATGAGGAGGCCTTAATAGTTAATTCAGATATAATACTTGGTCAAGTGGCTAGCAACGCTGGTTACCCACCAAGAGGTCTCCAGCTCAATTTCGGCTCTTCCAAGGGATTTTTCTTTGGTTAGAAAGTGTTCTTTGACATACTCTAGATGACCTAACTTATGTGTTTGTTTGTGTTGTCTTTAGATTTAATTTATTTTAGTCAGTTTTAAGTGTTAAGAGGAGACTGGTGCATCCTACCAAAGTTCCACAACTAATATCCACACTTAAACCAAAGTATCACTAGGGGTTAATCACCATCCTATGAAATTAGGATTTAGGATTGTAGAACTAACGCTTAATAAACTAGCTGATGGATAAACTCAAAATTATCTTCTCATATGTATCTATGTGTTAGTTTAGTATCTGCATCTGCATTTTTTTATTTTAATTGGAATATGGGCATGTCAGTACTCGTTAAGGACCATACTAATTTTATGCCGTTATTTCTACCGCATAGATTACCATGAAATCATACCTCACTGATTGATATCTACCGTTAAAAGACTAAATATCTTTCTTTTTTTATTTTCTATAATCTCTATTTTCATTCAAATTAAAGACATATTTGATCGGACTGTGCACTAGATATTTAAAAAATCCGGATTTTCCTGGACGTGAGATCGATATGACGCAGGAATATCGGTGAGACATTATAGGGTAATCACAAGATAACAGACGAAGTCCCAATCCCTGGCGAATGATATATTTATTCCATTATCTACGCTGTGAATCGAACATCGGATCGCTTGCTTGATACATGCACAGACTATCCACATAGAAACACCGACGGACGAAAACTAATTGTCTGGAACTTTAATTGCTGCCTTTCTCAAGAATAATAGACAATTTGTTCATTCATTCATTCTTTCTTTATCTTTGTTTAATCTCTTCCTTTTAGGTTCATTTATACAACTCATGCCACACGGACAGGTATTTTGCTAATATTATAAATTATTTTACTTTTCCTAAACTTTGAAATGTGTTCGAATTTTAGTAGAAATATATCCATTTTTCTTTATTATGTGGAAACTATGACACAATGTCTCCGATAAAGACAAATAAGATAAATTTGTCACTGTTAGAGTCTTCGAATAGATATGATTGGAAAAATGATATATCTATGTCTAGGCGGAATATGGACTTTAATTGCTGCCTTTCTCAAGGATAATAGAAATTTTGTTCATTCTGTCCTTTCTTTCTTTCTTTCTTTCTTTCTTTCTTTCTTTCTTTCTTTCTTTCTTTCTTTTTATCTTAATTTAAACTCTTCCTATTAGGTTCATTTATACGACTCACTCTACACCAGGAAGTATTTTTCTAATATTATAAATTATTCTACATTCTTATAAACTTTGAAACTATATGTAATCCCACAGAATAAGAAATTTGTAAATAATTATAGAGATGGCCTTAGTGGCTTCACAGGAGCCATACTTGCCATTTATTAGAGATTCAAAGGTTCAAACCCCTCTAAGACAAATTGCCAGTCAAATGTTTTACGTAATTATTTAAAGAAGCTGTATCCACAACTCGGTTATTCAGCGTCGATGGTATTTGGAGAAATGAAGCCGAGAATTCTCCATAAAATACCTGACATCTTCCTTGGAAAAAAAAAAACCCAACCAGGTAATTAGCCCAACCGCGAATCGAACCACGTCCGATTGCAACTCAGACAAGCGCCTCACCCAACTGAGCTACGCCAAGCGCCGGTGACAGTCAGATGTTCCTTTTCGAATTAAGTTACTTGCCTTCTGCACAAATAATTCTAAGAGCCAACATCTCAATAAAGATTGCAAATTCACATTTGCAGGATATCTGGTGAGACCTTAAAGTCTCTTGAATTCATGATATCAGATATAGGCTACAGTTTATCAGGATCTGAGCAGAGTACGAGTCCTTAGAAATAAAACAAGAAAACAAGTTAGAAAGCTGTTGAGAACTGTAGGTCTGTCGAAATATATAGACCTATTTGCATATGTACAGAGTCAATCTTATAAAATATTAATTTCATGGTATCATTATTTGAGATATTTCAAACGAAATTGAATTATGGTAAAACTTAATTTTATCCCTTGTTTTCTACGTATTCAGTAAATGGCGCTTGGCCCAATTATGGTTCTGAACCCCTCAAATAAATTAAATAATTTAAGTATATAATTATTATATTATATTATATTATATTATATTATATTATATTATATTATATTATATTATATTATATTATATTATATTATATTATATTATATTATATTATATTATATTATATTATATTATATTATATTATATTATATTATATTATGTAAAAAGTGTGTTGATAATGGATGTACTCCGATAAGTAAGTTTTTAATTTGTTATGAGTGCTCTTGAATCTCAGGAGGAACAACTTTTACAACAGCGCAACATAATCTGCTTGGCTCATTACCCAATTTTTTTGCATTGCATTTAATGCATATGTATTTTATGTATTTTAACACGATCCAATAACCTAAGCTGTTGGTAAAGCGTCGTAAAATAACCTACTAAAATAAAAAAAAATAAAAACACGATTCAATTGAGCATAGTTAAAATTTGGATTATAAAATAATGGAATGCTAAGCTAACATACTATTACTGCATACTAAATCAATACACTCTCGTTGTTCGTTAATTCTCTGAGATTAAAATGAATGTACAACTTATTTTTTTTATTTATTTATCAGAGCTTCCTCAAATTAGAGGCTGCCATTAGACAAAGCATACGAAACAATACAAGAACAAATAGATGATGAGAACTAAAAGAGTAAGAAAAAAAGGCAAACAAATACACAAACAAACAATGGCAGTTTACAGAAGAAAGAAAAATTTCAAGTAAATAATCAATGAAAGCTAAGAAGGAAAAAGAAAAATGATAAAATGAAATACAGGAAACGAATATACAGAATAGCTATCAAGTTTTCTGTGCATAAGAAGCTATTTTAATCTTACCTGTACTCAATTCACTCAGAAGTTACTGTAATAACATTATAGCATTATGTCCATCCAGAGAAACTACACTTTCAAATGGTGAAATAATAATTAATTATACAAATCGGTTAATTTAGCTTCCGATATTACTTCATACAAACACAGAAACATTCTCTGTAGGCTATGTATCATAGCTTTCGATTATTGGTGTCCAAGGCCCCTTATAGACGAAGTCATTTGTTTTTTATTTCACTGCACCGCCTTAGATGGCAGTTATTTTAATTTGAAAACTCATTTATCTCATTAAATATCAGTCCTATCACACTTTTTCAAAGAATAACACTTATCGGAAATGATTTTTAAAGAAACTTTTGTTATGTAACCTTTTTCACAAAAATCAATAATAAACGAGATATTTCGATTTATTTAATTCAGGCCCCCTGATAACCTCCCTTTTAAATAACGTATTTTGAATTCCATATAGCCTAAAATCTAAGTTACAACGAACTTAATTTATATTCTAATTTTCATCGAAATCCGTTCAACCATTATCGCGTGAAAAGGTAACAAACATACAGACAGACAGACAGACAGACAGACAGACATACAAACATAAATTTCAAAAAAGCGATTTTCGGTTTCAGGGTGGTTAATTATATATGTTAGGACCAATTATTTTTGGAAAATCGAAAGTTACCAGAAAAATTTCGGCTACAGATTTATTATTATTATTATAGATTTGCTCAGTCAATTTAAGAGAGCAGTGTATTACGATAATAAATGACAGAAAGAATTTTATTTTTGTCCTTCAAATGTGCTGAAATTTGATCGAAGCAAATGTAACTTTTCCTTCTGCAAGAGGATTTCATATTCTCTAAATCTATACTAATAATAAATCTGTAGCCGAAATTTTTCTGGTAATTTTCGATTTTCCAAAAATAATTGGACCTAACATATATAATTAACCACCCTGAAACCGAAAATCGCTTTTTTGAAATTTTTGTTTGTATGTCTGTCTGTCTGTATGTTTGTTACCTTTTCACGCGATAATGGCTGAAAGGATTTCGATGAAAATTGAAATATAAATTAAGTTCGTTATAACTTAGATTTTAGGCTATATGGCATTCAAAATACGTTATTTAAAAGGGGGGTTATAAGGGGGCCTGAATTAAATAAATCGAAATATCTCGCTTATTATTGATTTTTGTGAAAAATGTTACATAACAAAAGTTTCTTTAAATATAATTTTCGATAAGTTTTATTCCTTGAAAGAGTTTGATAGGACTGATATTTAATGAGATAAATGAGTTTTAAAATTAAAATAACTGCCATCTAAGGCCGTGTAATGAATTAAAAAATAAATGACTTCGTCTATAAGGGGCCTTGGACAGCTACAATCGAAAGCTATGATACATAGCCTACAGAGAATGTTTATGTGTTTGTATGAAGTAATATCGGAAGCTAAATTAACCGATTTGTATAATTAATTATTATTTCACCATTTGAAAGTGTAGTTTCTCTAGATGGACATAATGCTATAATGTTATTACAGTAACTTCTGATATAATATAATATAATATAATATAATATAATATAATATAATATAATATAATATAATTTAAGCTATTTGAAGGGTTCAGAACCATAGTGGGCCAAGCGCCATTTACAGAATACGTAGAAAACAAGGGTTAAAATTAAGTTATTACCAAAATTTAATGGAAACCTATAACAAGTAAAATAAAATATACACATTAAATCTAAATGATGTCAATCTTTATTAAGCTATGGTTGCATGTAATAAAAATTAAGAAACATGTTAAAGGTATTGTCATTGCACCAAATGAATGTCTCTGGACCAAAATGATCGCAATTTAATTATTTGGATGCAATTAAGTAACATATTAAACGATTTATCCTTCTATCAAACACGAATGTTCCCTGGATCAAATGTCGTATTTTAATTATGTAATTACTTTATATTTATTTCTGACGGGTGCAGCGGAGCGCAGGGGTACGGCTAGTAAATAATAATTTAGTAACTTACCTTTTAAATGCAGAATTATAGTATAATGGTGAGTTATTGGATGAATAAGGCTTTAAAAAATATCTCGAGTTCAGGGAGAAATGTGACGTTTAGAAAATTGCAAGTATAGATTTTGTGTTTCGACTTAGAGAAAGCGTGATATGAAATACGAATTCGATTCAGTCACTCTCGGAATATAATATTTGCTCTTGCAGATTCGAGAGCAACATCATGTATCACCGAAAGGATAATGAAACAGTTTTTGACACATTAATATTTAAGTGCTAAAAATTATTTTCGTACAATTTAGATTAAAATTACACTACAACGACCAAATAATTCTGAAGCGTCTAGAGGTCACCTAACATCAAGTCTAATAAGTACAATGGAAATAATTAATAAAGTCATTTGTATGTATGTATGTATGTATGTATGTATGTATGTATGTATGTATGTATGTATGTATGTATGTATGTATGTATGTATGTATGTATGTACGTATGTATGTATGTATGTATGTAATATAGTATATACGCCTATGCCTATATAAAAGGAACTGGTTTAATTCTCAAAGTAATTCTCTGCATTTAATGTATCAAAATGTTCAATATCGAACGGTCAGTGCAATTATTTTGCTAATGAAATTCACAGGAAACTCTAGAAGATGTAAAATTTACAAAGATGGTAAGAACTACTTCGATTTTTGCGAATGAATTTATCTGCTTTTGTTGTAAATATTTCCAAGAAAGACAGATGTAGAATTTCGATCGCAATCAAAGTTACATTGTTATAGCGTATTTAAATATGAACAAATAAAAGTAGGTGTAGATTAAAATATATATTTCTTATATCCGTGGTTTGGTGGTCAGTACCTATACTGTCTTCCAGACCTGGTGGTCCCGACTTCGACTCTCTGGGAATTATCCTTGAAGTAGATCAGTTTTCTGTTTGTTTAGAGCGGATGCATTCGAACAGGCGCTGGTCTAAAATCCATATTTAGGAGGACAAATGTAGAAAAATGACATGTAAAACAATGAAATTAAACCCTTAAATTATTTTTCCTATATAACTGGGTAACACTCAATTGATTATCTTAATCAGCGGAGGTGGCTGCATAGCGAGATAAGAAGCCTGTAACATGCCACGTTTAGACACCCAGCATTCTTACTCAGCAAGCGCATCGAGTCTGCCGTTTTCCTTGTGCTGTAACTCTGTTGTGGTAGATTCCTTTCATATTTAGTACCAAAATGTCAAGTAGTTCTTTGGGTATGTCATACTGTTTATTTTTGTTACATTTAATGTTATTATAATATGTCAAATTAGCATCAATGGACACGGGACAAAAAATAAATATAATCATTGAGTGCAGACTTTGCTAAGGTAGAGGAAAAAAAAAAAAAAAAACTTTGTTTCGTCCAAAAATATTTTTTTTTCACTTCCTTCAGTATTTACCTCTATTTTAAATCTAGTCTTAAGGTGCGCAGATTTGAGGATGTAATAATTTATGAACATTATTCTTTCGAGGTGCAGTAGTGCAAATTTTCTCGGTTGCAGTTATTTCAATATCTGTGAACCGAATCTGCTTCCGCAGTACAATTCAGGGAATTCAAGATGACAGCTTGTTAATTATGTATCAAATAAGCTTCCTGAGTGTCCAAAAAGTGCAGTAGTAGCCTACCTAAAATGTTACATTTTCCCCCATAAGATAATTTGTCGGTGAAGAGCAAGAGAATGGACATTGGCTTAGTGAGCTACTTATTAAATTAGTTCTCATCGTGATAGTAATGAAAATTTATAGAAAACTTACCCCTGAAAAAAGTCGTGGCTGCCCAAGAAAACTTTTCCATTACAGCAAGTATGAGGTCGAAACAAAGACAATCCAGAGAATTAGAGCTTGTATACAAAACAAGTTGACTATTCCACACCTGTGGAGTAACGGTCAGCGCGTCTGGCTGCGAAACCAGATGGCCCGGGTACGAATCCCGGTCAGGGCAAGTTACCTGGTTGAGGTTTTTTCCGGGGTTTTCCCTCAACCCAATACGAGCAAATGCTGGGTAACTTTCGGTGCTGGACCCCGGATTCATTTCACCGGCATTATCACCATATCATTCAGACGCTAAATAACGTAGATGTTGATACAGCGTCGTAAAATAACCCAATAAAATAAAATAAAAAAAAACAAGTTAACTACCTGTAACTACTGTATAAAGTTGTATAAAAATCTGTTAAGACAGAAGAAAAGTTACAAATTGTATCTAAATGCATCCCCTGTAAGGGGCACTTCTGCTTATACCAACGTAAACAGAGTTTGTATACAAAACAAATGTACTAAGTGTAACTACTGTATAGAATATCATAAAAATCTGTTAGATAGGACAAAAGTTACTAATTTTGTCTAATTGCGCCCCCCCCCTATAAGGGATAGCTGTTACACTTAGACCAACGTAATGAGAGCATGTATACAAAACATATATACTACCTGTAACTACTGTGTAAAATTTCATAAAAATCTGTTAAATAGGAGAAAAGTTACTAATTTTGTCTAACTGTGCCCCCTATAAGCGGTAGTTCCCCTCATACCAACGTAATAAGACCTTGTATACAAAACATATATATTACTTGTAACTGCTTTGTAAAATTTCATAAAAATCTGTCACGTAAGAGAAAAGTTACTAATTTTGTCTAAATGCGCCCCCCTATAAGGGGTAGTTCCCCTTGTAACGAGAGCTTGCATACATAACATATGCTGAGTAATGGATCGGAGAAAAATTCTCTCCGGCACCGGGATTTGGACCCGGGTTTTCAGCTCTACGTGCTGATGCTTTATCCACTAAGCCACACCGGTTACCCATCCTGGTGTCGGACAGAATCGTCCACATGTGTGGACTTCGGTCCTACGTTCATTGACATCTATGACAAGTGCAGAGGGCGGCCACTAGAGGGAACCCAAGAGTTGGAACTTAAACTGAGACGATTCTGTCCGACACCGGGATGGGTATCCGGTGTGGCTTAATGGATAAAGCATCAGCACGTAGAGCTGAAAACCCGGATTCAAATCCCGGTGCCGGAGAGAATTTTTCTCCGTTCCATTACTCTTTCATCGTATGATGACGCAGAATATCTGCATGGAAATATCATATGTACTTTGGTACATTAAAATTTTATATATATATATATATATATATATATATATATATATATATATATATATATAACATATGCTACCTGTAACTACTGTGTAAAATTTCATAAAAATCTGTTAAGTAGCTGAAAAGTTATTAATATGTCCCGCTAAATTTGCATTCTAGACCATTGTGAGGCGGCGGTCAAGAGTCAGGAAATTTGTATGAATGTCAATGTGATTGCGAGTGTGCGGGTTATTAATCAACCAGTCTGGGACTGTCGCTGGACAGAAATCTGAACATAAATTCCAACGTCATGCTGTTGACAAGAAACGTTCATCAGTCACACAACGAGAAAGCACTGGTAGATGATAGAGAGTTAACAATTAACATAAAAAATTATATTTCAGTGAATATTTATATATTATAATAATTGATAAGCTGTTCACCTTATACTTAAACTAAAATATCTCGAGATCTAATAGCGCTACGATAACGGACTTGGACTTGAAACACTCGAGATGTTACGCATTATCAAAAGAGCTCTCGTTTAATTGATTGGGTCAATTTAGACCAAAGTAATGGCGAAACATGCATTTGGGTAATGTTCCGCCATAACTTCGGTCCAAATTGACCGAATCAATAAATATGAAATCAATCGATAACGCGTAATGCCCCGAGTGCTATAGGCCCATGTCAAAAAAAGTGGCCACACTCGTGAACAGCGAATATTTTCTAAGTCCACTTCGGATCAAGGTGATGTTACACGATGTTCGCGCTTGTCGAAGCAGTTTCGGAACTATGGAATCATTCGATATCTACGTTTCGTAGAGTAGCAGTAGATGCTCGCTTACTGGTTCTAAGATTGTGAGTTCGAGCCTTGTTCAAGGTATAAATTTATTTTGTTATCATTCTTTAGCGATATAAATAATATTCAAGTTATCATTTATATTGTTATCGTTCTTTAGCGATATAAATAATATTCAAATTATCCTTTATATTCTGTTGTAGTTCTTTAGCGTTATAAATAATATTCAACTTATCATTTATATTCTATTATCGTTATTTAGCGATATAAATAATGTTCAAATTATCATTTATAGCTATTCTGTTATTGTTCTTTAGCGAAATAAATAATATTTAAGTTATCATTTATATACTGTCTTGTTCGTTAGCGATATAAATAATATAAATTTAATGTTATACTTGGAAAAATACAGTAGCATAATATTGGAGTTCGTTTTTCTTCTTATATTATTACATTATACTATCCTGTAACACAATAAAATGAAAAGGAACGACGAGGATTTGAGCCTGAGACGTTGACATCTGAATTCAATCGTTATTCCATCTGAGCCACGGGGGCACAAGTAAAGAAGCATAATAATATGCGGAAATAATTGGCCCAATCTCCCTCTATGACGTTGTGATTATTTGTGGAAGCTTGTCCAGGACATGTCCACTCGACTGCAAAATGTGATCGAGATTGGAGAAAGATAAACTAAATATTGAATCGTGGCTTTTGGTTTGGTTTTTTAACTTTTAATTGTTGAATTTTCTAAGGCATACGCCAGTATGCTTGTTTTGTTTATGCCACGAAAAGTCGTTTTATAACCCATTTCGAATAAATTGTATTTTTCTTTTCAAAAAGAACCTAATCATTTTTCAGTGAAATGATTTTTTATTTTCTTTGTTTCAAGTTAAAATAATCTTAGATATTTAATTTAGAATTCTGTTCCATATTTATTTAGGGCAAATTAATTTACAGAGACAGAGAAGAAAACGTCATGCCGAAAAATAATTTTTTTTTATCTATGCGAAGCTGAAAAACTTGTATTTTCGTGAAACGTTTCATGCATTAAAAGAAGGAGAAGTCTATTAAATAAAATGTACTTGTGAGTAGACAGTGAAGAATGAAGAAAAGAATAAAAGTAATTGTTTGTACTCATAGGCTCTGGAAAAATGTGTATATATATATATATATATATATATATATATACATACATATATATATATATATATAGACACACACACATGTGTATATAGTGACAAACTTTGGATAAATTCGTCTCAATTAAGGACAGAAAGGTAATATGTTAAAAAGTATATCGACTTGTAAAAATCCGTCTCCCTGATGCGGCCATTAAAGGCAAGAACTTCGTATGCTACGGACGCCTATTCACTCCGGTACGATTTTTCCATATAGTAATATATGATTTCGTATTAACCGTATTTCTTTCTAATTTTTAAGGATTGATTTATGTTTGTTATGCATATCTATTCCTAGTACCTACAGTACTTGTATGTAGGTAAGCTGGTGTAAAATAGGCGACTACTGTGTATACAAACGCTAAGGTGCGCGACTTTATTGTTGCGTGAAAGCCATGGTCCTAAGCCCAAATCTCGCATAGTTTTACGTTGTCAGTGTAATTATCTGTGTTTCCTTAAGGTGAAATAATAGAATACAAAACAATAATTAATAGACGAATAATAGATGAGGTTATTCTATTTCAATATCTTGGTAAACAATTTAAAAATTGAAAGAAGATTATTGGCAATAAAGTTAATAATAATAATAATAATAATAATAATAATAATAATAATAATAATAATAATGATTATAATAATACTCACTTACAAATGGCTTTTAATGAACCCGCAGATTCATTGCCGCCCTCACATAAGCCCGCCATCGGTCCCTATCCTGTGCAAGATTAATCCAGTCTCTATCATCATATCCCAGCTCCCTCAAATCCATTTTAATATTATTCTCCCATCTACGTCCCGGCGTCCCCAAAGGTATTTTTCCCTGCGGTCTCCCAACTAACACTCTATATGCATTTCTGGATTCGCCCATACGTGCTACATGCCCTGCCCATCTCAAACGTCTGGATTTAATGTTCCTAATTACGACAGGTGAAGAATACAATGCGTGCAGTTTTGCGTTGTGTAACTTTCTACATTCTCCTGTAACTACATCCCGCTTAGCCCCAAATATTTTCCTAAGAACCTTATTCTCAAACACCCTTAATCTCTGTTCCTCTCTCAAAGTGAGAGTCCAAGTTTCACAACCATACAGAACAACCGGTAATGTAACTGTTTTATAAATTCTAACTCAGATTTTTTGACAGCAGACTAGATGACAAAAATTTCTCAACCGAATAATAACAAGAATATTTATTCTGCGTTTAATTTCCTCCCGAGTGTCATTGTTACTGTTGCTCCGAGATATTTGAATTTTTCCACCTCTTCGAAGAATAAATCTCCAATTTTTATGTTTCCATTTCGTACAATATTCTGGCCACGAGACATAATCATATACTTTGTCTTTTCGAGATTTACTTCCTAACCAATCGCTTTACTTGCTTTGAAGTAAAATTTCCGTGTTTTCCCTAATCGTTTGTGGATTTTGTCCTAACATATTCACGTTATCCTCATAGACAAGAAGCCGATATAACCCGTTCAATTCCAAATCCTGTCTGTTATCCTGAACTTTCCTAATGACATAAAATAATAATAATAATAATAATAATAATAATAATAATAATAATAATAATAATAATAATAATGGTTTATTTAACCTTGTAGAGTTAAGGCTATATGGCCCCCCTCTAACACTCAACCAGGAATTAAATTAATATATTTAAATATAATGAATTATGCAAATGAAGTAATTCATCCAAACCAATATTAATTTTAGGTTGTCAAACTGGTATTCTACAAAGGAAGTCATAATATTACTGAAATCGTAATAAATGAAAAAAAAAAAAAATCTTAATCTCCAATATTCCACGCAGAGAATGGAATAAATGAACAGAATTTGGTTAAAATTTTCCATTTAGAAGCAATTAAGAAGCACGAGGAGCATGAAAGTAGAACTCCATGCTTTCAGCTTCATGCTTTGATGCTCTTGGCACAATAATGATATGATGTGATCAGACCACACTTCGACGCGACTGTGTTTTTACCCCCGAATAAGTTCCTGCAAAAAAAATTATAGGAGGCTGAATGGGCACTCAATTCGTTCTGGAAGTTTGGCAGCAAGAAAAATCCCGCTACCATTCAGCATTATGACAAAATTGAAAGACAGCAGTAAGGCTACTTTCTGATGAAGGTATAGTCTAGAACAGAGGTGTCCAATTGCAATATATCCGGAGGCCATGGATGCCTTTACTATTGAGGTGGAGGGACGAAACTTAAAAATAAAGGATATTCTCCTATCAACATTTAATTAATGTAAAAGCCCGATTTTGCATAAGTGCACAGATGTGGATACTCTCTGTCTAGACACGTCAAGTTTCACTATTTTTTCCAACGGAATATTAAGAACTATGTAGAACCTAAGAAGTTTGTTTGCATGAAGTGCAAAACGTAGAACACTGTTATTAATTGGCACATTCTATTAAAAACCTGGCACATAGGCGTGAGCCTGTTTAAAAGAAATAATAATAATTCTGTTCTTCGAAATTTAAGGCCCGGTCAAACAGGACGCTGACTGTCCGCGCGGACGGGAGGATCGCAGTCCGCCACGGACTGAGGAAGTCAACGTGGACAGTGCAGGACGAACCAGTGTGGAAACAATTGTTGCCAAGTGCACTACTCATCGTATTTTCTCGATTTGTTTCTAAATTTGTTTGAAATTGTACTTTTACTTTCGTTTTTTCTCCTGGATTAATTAACATGTCCAGCAGCTCCTCAGATGAAGAATTGCTTCTTCTGTTCGCTTTAAGCCGTTCATCAAAGCGGAAAAGGAAAAGGAAGTGGGTGCATGAAATAAATGATGAACTAGGCGAATTTCACAGTCTGTGTAATGAACTGAATTCGTTTGAAGACCGTTTTTACGACTATTTTCGAATGTCTAAACAAGAGTTTGAGGAATTACATAACCTTATAGAACCAAAAATATTGAAAGTGACAACAAACTATAGGAGACCGATTGGAACGAAGGAAAGACTAGCGATCTGCTTGAGGTGAATAAAAGATTTTCGTTTGTATTTTAAACTGTATTTATTACTAATCAACTGAAAAATAAGTATGAATATAGAAAAGAAAACACAGCTCAGAAAACAGTATTATTTCGCAGACAAAATTACTATTGAGAAGCACTGTTATTTCCCTCTTGCTGGTTATTGACGAGCTGCAGTACGTTTTCGTACAAATCTTTTGCAGAAGAAACAATAGTGGCAAAAAACCTAATGACATTGGAGGTGTGGTAGCTACCTCCAAGTCGGTATAATTAATTTCATTGGAAGGATTATGTATATAATTAGGATTATCTGACCACGATGAGTTGATTGAGAAAAAAGGAGACGATGGAGGTGGAGACTGGATGCCGCGTATCATATAAATGAGCATATTCCCGCACAAATTCAATTAATTTTTCCGTTTCATCGGCCATTTTCTACGAGATGTCCGCCCCGAACTCTGTGGAAAAACACAACTCCCTCTCAGTCCGCCGCGAACCAGACTAGACCGCGGCGTTGGGCCGCGCGCTGTTTGACTAGGATGATGCATTCTAACGTAATACAGAGTTCGCGGCGGTCGGTCCGCCAAGTCCGCGTTCTGTTTGACCGGGCCTTTATGTCTCCGATTATTGAAATTGTGTGTAAGAAACATGGGGCTATTAGTTATAGCCTTATCCTACTTACTTACAAATGGCTTTTAGAGAACCCAGAGGTTCATAGCCGCTTTTACATAAGCCCGTCATCGATCCCTATCCTGAGCAACATTAATTTAGTTCCTAGTATCATATCCCATCGCCCTTAAATCCATTTTAATATTATCGTCCCATCTACGTCTCGGTCTCCTAAAGATTTTTCCCCTCAGGTCATCCAACTAACACTTTATACATATTTCTGGATTGACTTATACGTGCTACATGCCTTGCCCATCTCAAAAGTCTGGATTAAATATTCCTAATTATCAGATCCAGGATTTTATCTAATTACATAGTGTGTTCCTATAGCTGTAGCTATAAGAAAACTAAAATGTCGGCGAATCACACCAATTTTCCATCGACTTAATTCATAAATTATACGTTTGAAAATTGTTTATGAAGCTTGTCCCTTAGTCTCTAATGCATAAAAATAATTTAATAATTTGAAAATAATAATGCATTCTCTCAAAAATTCAACATCCCTTTGCCATGCTAACATTTTGTATACCTCTTAAGAAGTAACGGTAAAGTAGGAACAAATACCAATGCGAAGAGTGGGTCATTTCCTCATTGTACTGTTATCGCTGTAAAGGACACAGTGAAAATTGCCCTGTTTGTATGATCGTTTGGCACAAGTACCCTCAGTCAGTTACTCTGAAACAAAACAGTAGTTTCTTTTTAATTTTCTTGAGAAGCTTATTCTGACATCAGGTGATACAGCTAGCTAGTCTACTGCTTTGGCGCCAGTAGCATTCAAGTTGAAAGGTTGGATTTCAATTGACTATGACTTCGCTAGTGAAAACAGGATTTCAATTGACGATGTCTTTACTGGTGATGGTAAAATCGTGCAATGCAAAGTGTATGTGTCAATAGTGGAAGGTGCAACCAATAAACAGAATGTTGTGCCGGGAGTAATCGGCGAGTTTGTTTCAGTAAAATTTATTGACGTATTGAAAAATAATACAGCATACACAGTTGTTTCCGTTATGAGCAAAATACCACTTAAAGGTAAGTGTGTGCAGCTCTCTGAGAACATTGTTCCGAGTATCATTCCTCATCTGAAATATGCGCCAGTTACTTCGTGTGAAGTTGAGAGGTGGTTTTCACCTATAAGAACATTCTGACATATGTACTTCGGTACATCATAATAATATATAATATATTCTGACAGAGGGCAATCGATGACCGCAGAAAAAATTGAAAAATATTTAATAATTAATTATTAATTCATATTACAAATGCTTTTAGTCGCTAATCTCAATTATTTAATTTTGGGCACCCGTGTGATATTTTTCACAAATTATTAAACAAACTTTAATTCTTCAAGTTACGTCGTGATGGGCCGAAAGCGGACACGGCGCTCAATACTGCTACCGTGCGAGGCAAGCGTGCATAACCTCATCCTCGGCATTATACAACCCAATCTCCCGTTCAGTAGCGGCTCTTGGCAGAAGCTAGCTGCAGTGTTGATTAGAAGTGAAGAGTCCACTGCAAGAATGATGGATGTCATTTGGAATACATTTTGCAGGAGAAGCAATTGAAAGTTTGAAATGCTTAGCGCTCAAAGCTTAACTGTGATTTTCCGATCATTACTGGACAGTGACTATCAGTGTTAATGCCATATGACTCTGTATGTACATTCTATATATCTTAAGCTATGCTTTGAGTCTTGGTTCATTTTAGACAAGAAAGTGACATCCATCATTCTTGCAGTGGACTCAAGAAGTATGTCTCAATAGTCGTCGTCTCCTTCGGGAAGAATTTCATTCACAATTTCAAAACTTGAACGTATGGTGTCAGATTTCAAGATTTTCGTAGCCTAGCGTTGGGATAAATCGTTCTTTTTTTTTTAACTTTTCCATGAGTATCGTTTCCGAGAAAGTACTAGTTCCAAAAAACAGTTCAGAAATAACAGAAAGCGTCTGACACAACGTAATCACCAAAATATTATATTATTTCGGAACTAGTTCCGTTTCCAAAAATCTTAGACCATAATGCAATTCGATCCACGACATCTGTTACAGTCATGTGTAACAGTAATATAATATACACGCTATAAAACGTCGCTATAGTTTTATCATTCCATCTGTTAAATAAAGGATATTAACTAATACGTGACAATAGTCTCTATTGAAGCTTCATAATTTATTTGTAATAAACATTGAGATTAGTTGGGCTAGAATTGCACTGTTAAATTACTATTAATTAATTAATTACATTCATTCATTCATAGTGTTCTGCCCAAGGGTAGGTATTTCACTGCAAACCCAGTATTCTACAGATTTCCTATTTTCTGCTTTCCTCTTAATTTCCGCATATGATCCATATAATATCTTAATGTAGTCTATCATGTGATATCTTCTACCGCCCCGAACTATTCTACTGTTCACCATTCCTTCCAGTGCATTCTTCAGAAGGCAAATGTTACTATATAAAAATTTTATAACACAATACAATACGGTATATAAATGTGTATAATTTTTTCTTCATTTCAAATAATGAAACAATAACTTTGAAATAATAATAATAATAATAATAATAATAATAATAATAATAATAATAATAATAATGATAATGATAATGATAATAATAATAATAATAATAATAATAATAATAATAATAATAATAATGATAATAATAATTAAATAGATATTACCTTACACTTTGATTTTTTTTTATTCTTGTTGCTATATTTATAGCAAACAATATAACTGAAGCTAAATGGCCAATCAATTTGTTTAATACAGTATTGTAACGCGCCCTGCAAATTCATTGTAGTAAAAAATTTCGTGCTCCTTTCAACATACTCACCTGTGAAGGAACTAGTTTACATCCAAGGAGAAAACTTAGGCAGGAACTTTTATGGTCTCTGAGAGAGTATCTGGAATGTTGCTGACAAGATGGTTGGACGGTACGTTACACAGTACTCCAGTTCCTATGAGGAACAGTCTGTCAGAAACTTCTACTGTTATTTTGAAACAGTGTTTTCCGACCTACAGTTCTTTTTTGGAACTGTTATTTTCTCGGAACTATTCCGAAAGTACTGTTATGTTATTTTTCCATATCTCTATCATAGACCCATCAATTGTGGATGTAGATGGTGCTCCTGCTAAGCTTCAGCTAGAAATGACAGACTGATAATGTGATAATTAGGGCTAGGATTTTGATGACCTATAAATAACGAAAAAATGTCCTAAAACAATGCATTTATGAACTAAAAATCTTTCAAAAATGCCCTTAAAAATTCCATAAAAATTGATCTTACATAATTGGCTTAGTAGGAATATTAATATTTAGACTAATAATAATTAAATTAAATTCTAGTACCAACATTCAAGTTTGTTTAATTTTACATAATTTTTGTAAGTAGTACACTTTAATTAATTATTTTACCTGATGTAGTTCCATGTAGTCCACCACAAGGCCACTCTTATCCGAAACTAGCAGGTATACTCTATATTGAAGGGGTGGTTGGACTGATCCATTCATTACGTGGGGTGTATTACGTTAAAATGGCAATATTTGTGTAGAAAAAACGATTAAAATAATATACAAAATAATGGGTATTAATTGCAAAAATACGTAGAGAAAATATGAAAGGAAATAAATAATATTTTACACAAATAATGGGGATTTATGGCCAACATTAAATGAAAATACCCCAAAAATGACCGAATAAAACAAAAAATGCTGTTATGAGTTGTAAGAGGTAAAAAATGCCGTAACAAATATGTTTCAAAGACTCAGCTTATCACATAACATATAAATACTAAAGCAGCATTGTTTCTGGCTTACCAGAAAAAAGATGCAGTTTCATCAAAATCCAACCCTAGTGATAATGAACTGATGGTGATATATAAAACAGGAAAAAATCAGTGAATTTCATTCACATTTTCCATTAGTCAGATTTCTCAGGTTTCATCAGCACGCTTTCGACAGAGTATGCATATTCGGATCCAATACATACTCGTATATGAACATTCTTTTCTTTATGAAAATAAATAAATCTCACCACAGAAGTAGCTAATTGGTCTGACTACAGTCTACAAAATTTTCTCAGTTCATGCACTGCCCAGATCATAGTGCATAATATTGAGCATTTAGTAGACTACGCAATAAAAATCCAGTAAAATTACCATTACAGAAATCGAAACTGTAGTACAGTATTTAGTTTCATTTAGCTTTCATTTTATCCCTAACTTACCAACCAATTGGTTTCATATATGTAAATACTAGTATTAGGCATTCACATTACTTTACGTTTAATTTAATCAATATGAGAAATATTTATTATCACGAAAAAGGAGACATCATCGCAAGCCTCCGCGTGCCCGCGGCAGCGAAACACGAGCGCAGCGGGCTTCAGAGCAAACTGAGATGATGCCACAGGGCATCGAGTTGGCGACCACTGAGTTACATTATTTTGCTGATAAAGATTTTCACTTTCTAGAAGGGAGTTGAATAATAAAGACTATTTTGTAAGGTCATTAAAACTTAATTTACTCATTAAAAACAAACAAACCTTATTCAAAACCTTAATAGATAGGATACAAATGTTACAATAAATGAATAATTACCTATTTTACATGCATACTACTTCTTCAATGTGATAGATCAGGGCGATCGGCAGCATTCACAAGGGCCGGGATGTCTACATCAATTCTTGTACTGTACTACCAAAACTTCTGTGGCTTTGGCTTAGAAAATCGAGCGCTAGTGCCGTTTAGGGCTGGGGACGGAGCGGTTCGGTTGGGAGTAGGTACTGTGACGTCATTACTCGGTTGATCCGAGTACAGTACCGAGTAAAAATTGGTGGCGGAAGATTAAAAATTTGGATAGATTAAGTCAATTTTAGAACCTATTTTGGAAGTGAAAGAAGTGTGTTTTAAAAGCGTTGCAGTAAAGCGCTTTGGCTTTGCCAATTGACGAGAAAAAAGTGCTTCTTTTCATTGCAAAATGACGGTTGCAAATTTTATTTACTTGATTACAGCTATTTGCGGAGTTATTTTATATGAAAATCCTATTTAACCTTCAATGTTGTTATATATGACAGATGAAATAAAATTGATAAAATCATTTATGATACTAACAGCTAAAAAATTAACTTGTGAGGTAAACGTTAAACCACAGTCATGAAGCTTGGTGTGATTTTTTGCAAATCTCGCGATAGTTGCTAGCCGCTTGGAGCGCTATGAGTACTAGGAACAATAGATTGTGCCACAGCCATCATGATCTAATACAGGCCGTAAGACAGACCATGTAACTCGCTTAACCCGATCACGAAGGGCGGCGTTTCAACCATATAAATTAGTTGGAATGCATAAACAGTAGCATATGTTTCTCTAAAATGTAGTGTAATTCCATTAATAAAATTTAAAACAATGATTATGAGACACTTCAGACATAATATACTTGCGAGTTAAGATGTAATATTATTTATGGTGTGAAAATTACGTTGTTCATATGTGTAATACCTACCTTTATTTCGATTAAATATTGCGAAATTCTTGTACATTCATTTATGCATGATTCAATAATTTTCAATTGCACCGCACGGATATTTAGATATGTTGAAATTATAGGTTATGTTTACTGTACCAGTTGCCCCTTTCTGTCTAAATTTAGCGATCTCCAATGCCTTGCCAGTCATATGAAATTATAGGTTATATTTACTATATTTAACTTATATTCTTAAATTCGCAGTCATACATTATAATTAAGCATAATGTCATGTATGATACCGCGGACATTCAATTTGTCTGTATTTTAATACTAAATTGAGTACTGAATTACTGTATTTATCTACTACTTAAGAAATTGAAAAATGAGTTCTATTCAGTCAATACTTAACATAAACACAATAAAACATGTTATAATAACATTTACACATATTTTAAAAACAAACGTTTTCGCCAATTTTGATTGGCATCTTCAGGTCGTGTAGGTCGAATGGAACATGTTATAAAAAGTGAACACTTGGTATATGACGTTAAAAACCAGAGTTACAACTGTAATATCGCTTAAAAACAGAGAATAGAATATAGCAAAAAGCCTCCACGATGTGTGTAGAATAGCTTTTTGTTATATTCTATTCTCTGTTTTTAAGTGATATTACAGTTGTAACTTTGGTTTTTAACGTCATATACCAAGTGTTCACTTTTTATAGCATGTTCCATTCGACCTACACGACCTGAAGATGCCAATCAAAATTGGCGAAAACGTTTGTTTTTAAAATCTGTGTAAATGTTATTATAACATGTTTTATTGTGTTTATGTTAAGTATTGACTGAATAGAACTCATTTTTCAATTAACATTGAACTTAACGGAACCAATATGCCTTTGAAATTACTACTTAAGAGATGAAGTAACACAATTGTACGTACACTAATTTCATAGGAGTGGTATGGTAAATGTTTTGTCTAAAATTAAAGAAGGTAGATGTACTAAATTTAAATCACAAAATAAATTCTTTTTTATTAAACCTCAAAATAGCTTCCATTCTAAACTTGAAATGTTGACGCGAACAGATTATGTTAACATGTAAAATTCTCTTCACGTTAAAATAACAAATTTTTGTAATTATTTCTGCAACATATTATGCAACAAGAAGTAAACGGAACTTATGGACAAATTACACTAAATAAAGCCTAGCAATGATAAGCAATAAAGTTATAATATAATATTTCACTGAGTTCCATACACTGAATTTGAAAACCCGAACAAACATTGCGGCCTGGTCTAGATCGAAAAAGCATTGACTGTGACGTATTTCTCATTTTTGTGAAAAGTTAGTTATCGGTTGTAATAACTGTAAATGGCTAAAATGCAATAATTTGAATAATAATATGGGACAAGGAGACATTTGTAGTACTATAAATTGTAAGAAAAATAGGTTAGAGTTATCCTTCTGAAAGATGCAGGAAGGTGAGTTTATAAAATATAATATATATTTTATGAAAATAATATATAAACCTTATGTGTTTCATATTTCAATAGTGGAAGGAAGATGTTAATTTTTTCAAAAGAACGCGATATCGAAAGTACAATACATTTTATGGTCTGCTAGGGAAAGAGTCTGTGATGAGGCGATAGTAGCGATCCTGGTGGTGAGCAACTATCTATGGATGCATATTTCAACTGTTTACCTTTGCATATTTAGTAAGTATTAAGCTTCGTGACTGTATATACTAGACTGTGGTTAAACACTGCAGCTAAATAAAAAGGAAGATAGAAAGAAACGGGCTCCATGAAGCGCTACATAAAGCTCTTGAAAATAATACCATAATTATTTATTATTACGGAAAGTGTATAAAATAATCAATAAATGTGGAACCTTGAACTGAAGAACATAATGTTTATTTGTTTAGGTGAGGGGTTTGGACTTTTTCCATTGCTGGTTGTCACAATCAAAAAATTAAGACACAACGTTTCGAAGGATGGTTCTCCCTTCGTCTTCAGGTGGAAGGAAGGAGAGAAAGGAAAAAACCTACTGTTGGGATCGTTACGTACAGCTATTCTGTATGACTGTCTCCTTCCTTCCTCCTGAAGATAAAGGGAGAACCACCCTTCGAAACGTTGTGTCTTAATTTTTTGATTGTGACAACCAGCAATGGAAAAAGTCCAAACCCCTCACCTAAACATTAATGATCCACCATTGCTTTCCAACCCCTCATTTAGATCATAATGTTTATTTATTTTATAACATGACTAGCCTTCCATACAACCATGTTCTCTTTGGTGAAGAGTAATATTATTGATAAATTGAAGTAATTAGGTAACATAAATCGTAGAAATAAATACAAATAAAATGGTGACTCATGAGGCAACATAAATCGAATAAACACAAATAGAAAATATAAAGCACTTCCTTTTTAACATATTTCAATATTAATCAAACACTCTAATATAATAATAATAATAATAATAATAATAATAATAATAATAATAATATTTACTTACTTATGGCTTTTAAGGAACCCGCAGGTTCATTGCCGCCCTCTCATAAGCCCTCCATCATTCCCTATCATGAGCAAGATTAATCCACTCTACAATCATATCCCACCTCACTCAAATCCATTTTAATAATATGTCTCGGCCCCCCAAAGGTCTCATTTGCTCTGGCCTCCCAACTAACACTCTATATGCATTTCTGGATTCTCCCGTACGTGCTACATGCCCTGCCCATCTCAAACGTCTGGATTTAATGTTTCTAATTATGTCAGGTGAAGAATACAATGCGTGCAGTTCTGCGTTATGTAACTTCCTCCATTCTCCTGTAGCTCCATCCCTCTTAGCCCCAAATAATTTCCTAGAAACCTTATTCTCAAACACCGTTAACCTCTGTTCCTCTTTCAAAGTGAGAGTCTAAGTTTCACAAGCATACAGAAGAACTGATAATATAATTGTTTTAATAAATTCTAACTTTAGCTTTTTTGAGAGCAGACTGGATGATAAAAGCTTCTCAACCGAATAATAACAGGCATTTCCCATATTTATTCTGCGTTTAATTTCCTCCCGAGTGTCATTTATATGTGTTACTGTTGCTCCAAGATATTTGAATTTTTCCACTTTTCAAAGAATAAATTTCCAATTTTTATATTTACATTTCGTATAATATTCTGTGTTGCCACGTCTGATGAAATGTATTTAAGGATAGTGAAAAATATTTTATGTTGACCATTAATCGAGAGTAGGCGACAGCACTTGAGACACCGGAGAGAAATTCAATAAGCTGATAATGATGAGTTGAAATTTAGCGGCTGGGTGAAAGGTCGGCCAAATATTGTCAGTCGATCTATAGTAGTGGTTCGCATATTTTCCGCGTCGTCAGAAATTTTGGCGCATTAGTAGTGGGGAGTCGTAGAAGATGTAGAAGATAACGAAGAATATGCGAGGCAGCCGTCCCGCGTCTTGGCGTCGTGGTCTAAGGCATCCTGCCTCGAACTCGCGTTACGGAATGCGCGCTGGTTCGAGTCCTCATGGGGAAGAAATTTTCTCATGAAATTTCGGCCATTGTATGGGACCGGTGCCCATCCAGCATCGTGATGCACTTGGGAAGCTACGATAGGTAGCGAAAATCCGGTTTCGCAAACCAGCTATAACGGCTGGGGGATCATCGTGTTAACCACACGATACCTCCATCCTGGATGGAGGTATCGTCCACCTCTGCTTCGGCATGTAGACGTAAGACCAGCAACCGGCTGGTTGGTCTCGGCCTTTCACGGGCTGTAGCGCCATGGATTTACTTTTTAGTTTACTTTTATGCGAGGCAGCTTCTGTAGCGATTTTTGACAAAGTTTATGATGGAGAATGCACTTTCACACAAATAAGTAGTACTTGCAAACATTGACGTAATGTTTCGACCAAAATCACACAAGTTAGCGAAATATGCATATCAAACATTGCAGTATTCCTTTGTGATTCGTAATGACACTAATGACATAGTAACTTTCCGACCATTCCTGTTACATCCTGTTTTCATTCTCTATCTTACGCTTCTTCACACTCATCTCAGAAAGTAGCAGAACCCATACCACACTTAGAGTAAATTAAATTTAATTACCTAACACTGACGTTTTTACTGTTTCCTTAACTTGCTATCTCAAAGAAGCACTAACACAGAAAATAGTAATGCTTGAAATCCAATAACAATAACATGCACTCCTCTGTCAAACTTTCACATTTAAACTTCCAAAATAGTAATAAAATTGGCTCGAACATATTAAACTGAACCTTAAAGCAGACTTTTTGTCTGCAGCTTAATTTTCCATTACCATTGTTGTGTAAATACGTATGTTGAAAATAGTGTAGAATCCTTAACTGCAGAAATATTTCGAATGTTCGATTAACTAGGTTATTATAATACAAAACCGCTTTATAAATAGAAATATGTTACTAATTAGTAAATGCTATAAATAGATTATTGAAACAAAACCTATTGTTTCTTAAAGGAATGTAAATTCCTGTAATCGTATTGAAAAATGTTAACAATATGATGAAAAAAGAAAAGAAACATTAAGTTGCATTATAATAAGCGACAGATTTCCGGGTCGTTTGATAAGGCTTGTCGGCCAACATTTGGACAGCACTGGTATATATTTATATGAAGGACATATGTTAAGAATGGAAGATATATTAAAGACATTTGCCTTGTACAAATTCAATAAAAGAAAAAATAATGGAGGACTGTGACGAACATGGCTGGACTAATTCGGAAAGAGTCACAAGACAGAACCTGAATGGCAGGCTAATGATGTTTATGATGAAATGGTGAAATGACAATATTGATGATTATGATGATAATGACTATGAAAATTTACGTATGTTACATACTACAAAAATTTAATGTTATTAAAGTAAAAAAAAAAAACTACAGTTCAGTTTCAGAAAAATTGTAATTAAATCACGCCACATCATAAAATAACTTTCTTTCATGTAGTAATAATAATAATAATAATAATAATAATAATAATAATAATAATAATAAATATAAATAAATCGGAGATCACAAGTTGTAAGTGATCACAAAATATACGGCTATATATATTTTTTTTATAAAAGTAGGCCTACATTGAACTGGACAATGGCAAGACCTTATGCGTACACCTGCAGAGAGTACACCTATGTCTTGCGTCTTGTTTCCGCTATAATTTCCTGTTCGTTCTCATATAACTCAAACTACGTATGTATGTGTAACAATGCGGAGGATTTAGAAAGCAGAGCCGCCCCTAAATTATGTTCATTCTACAGATCTAGAACGTCTCATTTAGAGAACGGACGTAAATAATTCAAAGTACAACTGGTGTTGACGTCACCGCTATCCATTCCATATATTCATTCACACGCAACACAAGCATCGAAATTTTCATATAGTGACTTTATTGCACAGCAAGACGGCTTTCTTCACAGATAATATATTTTCATAAAATTAATTTCATCGTGCGTTCACTTTTGTTCATAAATATTTGAATGACGGTGGATTAAAATTTTCAACTTAAAAAAAATGAAATTTGAATCTACAACAAATTCATGAGCCAAATTTAATATTTTTGCTAATTGAGTTGTTATATCAGAACGAGATAATGTTACTGAGATAACCAAAGTTCTAGAAAAAGAAAACTGAAGAAATGGGCCAGTCACTTACAGAGAATGGATAATAATAGGTTTAAAAATGCTGGCAGATAAATGCAAATTCTACTCGTATGTCAAGAGACGTGCGAATCGTCGTAGAAAACGATGAACGAAGGCGAGGTAAACAGCTTTCATCCATGCGGCCAGGTTTGGATCCCCGGCCTGGATATGATGGAATTTTGGATGGTCAAAACAGACGATCGAGGGAGGCCTAGTACGGCTTTCCTCTTTCATTTCACTACCTCCCACTACATTACATTGACAACAGACTGAATTGAAATCTCCAATGCTGATGTAAGATATATGGGCTTGATCCGGGTCCTGGAGCTTACCACCTACTCGTCTTGGGTTGGTAAGTGGCTCTGTCAGGGCTGAGGCAGGATGGCCCGCCTATCGGTTTCGAATTCATAAACACCACTCAGGCCACCAGTTGAACTTGAACAGTCATCGCAATATAGAGCGCACAATGGGCCAATGAATGCCTAGGTGCTTGGTTCAGGCCCTCGAAAAGTCGAACTAAATCCGAAAGGTCGGGCATACCTTTGCTCAGTTTTGTGATGTTTTTAATCGCCATATTATTCTGCTTAAAGATTTTCTGATATGTTTGTTTTCTGAATGCAAGATTTATCAATTTTCACAAGTTTTCAAATATTAGAGAGTCAAACTTGTTATTATTTTCCATTGGACGAACGTTCCTCGTAATGTTATAGTCTTAGGTATTTTGTGTTATGTTTATCCCGTATTTTCAGACTTCTTCGTTTGTAACTTTCGTTTCTGCTTGTTGTTTAGTGATCTTCAATATTTCCTATCCTGAATTTATGTTATTCATCCAGATAATTGGATGGTTTTTAGGTAAAAGGAGATAAGTAATAAAAATAAGGTGAAATAAATGAAAATTTAACTTCCGTTCCTTTTTGCAAATAATTTATACACAAATAAAACACATCAAATGCCAATATTATCTTGTTTCTTGCACACTTGTATAAGTTAACTTGTGTATTCACCTTGGAAACAAAACTCCAAGTGCACAAAATATGACTTATCTCCCTTTAACCGAATACCATCGAATTATTTAATTCGTTATCATACAAAACGTCATACTTTCTGCCGTTAATAAATTTACTATTAACATGTTTTTTTATTTCGTTCTCCATTATATGTCTTTTTGCTACAATTAAAATGACCACATCCAACATCGTATTCTTTACAGACTCGTGGTTTTCATCTGAAAGGTTAACATAATCAGCAATACGGTACTTGGACAATGTCTTTCACTCCATGAATCTTGCACTCCATGTATGTTTGTGGAAATATCTCGTGTTGATTGGAAGGAGTTTTCGCTAAAGTAGCCTTAACAGCTACAATGAATTCATTAATGAAAATCTAATCTCTTCAGCACAAAGATGCAATACGTGAGCCCAACATGTAGAATGTAAAAGCTAAGGTGCAACTCCTGCCAGTCGCCTGCCAGCAGAAAGCATATATGGTGCACTGTCTGATATTAGAACAATAAAATTGCTTCTGTGAACACCAATAAGTTCTAGTGTATCAAGTATTAAATTTATTATAACATCGGCATTGCAGTGTTGAACAATTTTGGTTTTTACAAGACGAGTTTTTCATTCACAACACTCAGTGTAGCAACAAGAACATTCACCACCGTCCGATTCTTTATATCTGTTGTTTCATCAACCACTAGATAGACAGAATTTTCCTCGCATTTTGACTTAGTTTCAGCACACTTTGCAAGATACCTTCTTAGAGTGGTTTCACTGAGAGTCGGCTGCATACATGTAGCTGTTGCTATCCACTGACGAAATCGTTGGTTACGAAAGACATGTAATGGAATATCAGCAGAAGTAAATGCTTCCACAAAATCTTTCATATTATCCTTGGATTTTCCAAACGCTGCCATACTTGAGGTATCGTGCTGGCACGTATGCTGCTAGGACCACCTGAAGTTGAACCCTCTCAATCACTCTGTTTCTGAGATCTATGCTTAAAACTTTTCACATGTTTCTGTACAATGGAACTTTTTTTAAATTAATACACTCTGAACATAAGGTACACAAACGTTTTCTGTTTTCAGCCACAAAATTATCTGTAGGAAACTCACGAACTCTTTGTATTGCAGTTGCAGATGTTTTCGGCATGTTGGTATCAAATAGGTGTGAACCCTTCTAATTCAGAGTGTGAACTGGCCATAAAACCGTTAAAATTGTACTCTGTAAAGTTATTTTAATTGTTGTTCTGCAAATATAACTGTAGTTAAGAATTTAAAATATAACTTAAATTCTTAAGTTTGAAATTTCCATTGTTGAAAAACTAGCTTCTCATTGTTAATATGAGTATTTTTAATATTAATTTTTGTCACAATTGTTGTAAATAGTGCATTGAAGCATGCAGTTCATTTTTCAAGAATTATGCTCTATTTTAGATATTATGCTTTTATGCTTTATTTTTTTTAATTGTGCTTTATTGTGCTTCTAACATTTGTTTCATCGAGACATTTTGATAACCAAAATCATGTTTGAGGTAACAATCTTATGTCTAAAGTGCTGTTATGCTTTTGGGTTGCACTAATGATTAGCGCAAACATATTGCATATAAAGATTTCGCAAATATTTTACTTAAAACCTGATGAATTATTTGTAATTGCCCTATAATATGTTAAGTCAACTGGATAAAACAATCACTTCATTTTAAACTAGATCCACGTATCTCCAAATAATATGCTTTAGGACAAGAAATGAAATTCTAGGATTTTACTATATGTGTATTCTATTGTACAAAATAAAAAATAACAATCTATACTAATAATAAATCTGTAATTGAAATATTTTCTGGTAATTTTCGTTTCGCTAAAAATAATTGGTGTTAACATGTATAATTAAGGTCAGCGAAACTTGTAGTAACGCGATCGCTGCGAAAATTCGCCGTTGTCTTCACACCAAAGCAGGATGCAGTCGCGAATAGGATTCTTCTTATGAAGAAGTACTTCTGCTTCTTGCAGTTGATCTTTATCATAGGTTCGTTCATACTACTACACTCTTGCTGTCACAGTAGAACCTTGGTTAACCGAAACTCAGAAATTCTTTTCTTCATACAATATGTTCTCATTCTTTACTGCGTGCTCTGTGGCTTTCACCAAAGACTTTATACTGACAAGACGGACATCTTACAGTATTTCGCACGATATAATAGGGAGACATCTTACATGTGGCGCTCCTAGCGCTCTCAGACGAGAATTCAAACTCTTCGTTTAATTTACGGAACTGGATGAGGAAATTAGAGTTCGTAACATATATATTTTGTTCGGTATTTAGTTTAAATGTAAGAGGAAACTCAATTTGAAAAGAAAAATTATTAAAAAACAAAAGTTACACAATTCTTCTTCACTTTATTGATTCTAATGCATAACATTAATCATGCTAGAGACTGGATTAATCTTGCTCAGGATAGGGATCAAGGCGGTCTTATGTGAGGGCGGCAATAAGCTTCTGGGTTCCTTAAAAGCCAGTAAGTAAGTAAGTAAGTAAGTAACATTAATCATGCATTACTTTTTTAGCTTTCGGATTCTTTGATGCACTTTTTAGTGTTCCTTCTTCCCTTTCCTTTTTGAGTGACTTTTGATTTAGTACAATGACACATTTCAGTAAAAACATTCAAACAACAAATAACATTTACACAAGTAGGAATTTGGATGCATTGTTTCAACTAGGCTTTTAAATTGTTCCAGTTGCTCTCTAAAAACTGAAGAAACTGTAAATTATAGGCCTACACAAATTACAATGTACGTACAGTGCAACAGCATTAGGAAGCACATATTTCCAGTACAGTACTCTTTATAGAAAATGAGTGCTGTGACCTTTCTGCATTTCACCTTATTTGCCAACGCATTACGGCATAAGTGGGAAAATAACAAAATATCAACTTTTTATTTGCTTTTACTACAAGGAAGATCTAAATTAGCAGAAAAAAATTAACTTAACGGGAAAATTACAGAGTTACATGGAAACTACAGGGCTAAATATAAATTTTATATTCCATTGTAATAATTATTATTTAAAATCGTTACAAAAGTGGCAAGATACTTACTGTGGCTTGTTCTTCAGAAATCGAAAGAAAGATCGGGAATCCTTTTGTATTTCCTGATTATTGCAACCGTATACTGCATAGTACTTTCCAGGCATACTTCGGATTTTCTTTGTACACACTACATTACTACACTGCATAAACATTATGAATAAATTGAAATTAATTACTGAGTAGCTGACTCTTAATGGCACATACAGAGCACACTGTTGACTCTCCGCAAGGTCAAGCCGCTAGAGGCACTGTTGTTCATGTCGCTCAATATTTCGCAAAGATGTCCGTCTTGTTAGTATAAAGTCTTTGCTTTCACTGATCATGAAAAATTTGTAGAGTTTTCTTTAGCACGCATCCTCTAATACAGTGGTATTCAATCCGTGGTTGTCTTGATTACGTATGTTAAATTGCTAACATATTTTATTTTGTTATACTTGTTGATAATTATTGCATTGTATTATAGTTTTTTTGCAATATCTATTCTTGTTTTTTCTTGCTTGAATAACATTTTACGTAAATCATTAATATTATTATTGCACCAATAACTACCGTGTAATAATAATAATAATAATAATAATAATAATAATAATAATAATAATAATAATAATGTCTGAAATGTAGAAGACACCGGTAGTTCACTTTCACAATTAAAACGAATTAGAAGAAACGAAATCTGAAGGAAAAACACGGAACTGAAAACAATCAACTTACCAAAGTAAATGAACCAGATGAAGAATGTAGTTTGAAAGAAAAATTTTTTATTTAACAAATCCAAACTTACGAGAAATAAAATTGTAAATTCCATTAAATCACACTCAAAACTGGCATACTATTATTTAACAAGTCATCAATAAATCTCAAATATGACTGTAATATGCTTGGCATGTCTATAATCTTCGTACTCGATGAGTAATGCAAAATTAATCAAAGAATTTTTACGATACACAATGCTTAGTAATGGAACTATTCACCATTGCGAGGCGAACCTAGCGGCAGAAATTGTAATAACGCTCTTCTGCGCCAGCTTGTATAATCTCGTAAGCAACGCTCCTAGCACACTCTATTAACTGTTCAGTCGCCATTCCAAAATGAACGCGGGACGCGGGAAAACGCTGCTTGCAGCGAACTGCGAGTAGGACGCTGCAGTCCCGCCATCTAGGCGGGATTGTGTCGCTGCGGTGTGAATGGATTCATATCCCGCTGTACTCACAATAATTCGCATCGGTTTCGCATTCGCTACCGCTCCCGCGTCCCGCGTCGGTGTGCGCAGACCTTTAACCAAGTGAGATCGAAAATCAAATTTTTGTCTGTCTGTCTATTTGTTACCTTTTCATACGATAATAGCTAAACGGATTCCTATGAAAATTTGAATATAAATTAAGTTCGTTCTAGCTTAGATTTTAGGCTATGTGGCATTGAAAATATTTTTAAAAGAGGAGATATAAATAAATCGAAATATCTGGCTTATTATCAATTTTCGTAAAAAATATTAGATGACAAAAGGTTCTTTAAAAACGATTTTCGGTATGTTTTATTACATGCAAAATTTTGATAGGGCTGACAATCGAGATACACGAGTTTTAAGCCAAGAATAAGTTTTATCAGTGTCGCCTGGTACTATAATGAAATGAAAATAAATGATTCCGTCTATTTAAGGCATTTTGCACATTACGAACGGAGAATATTATTCATTTAATACCATTTTATATGGATATGTATTTGTATTCTATGAAGGGAATATATAAATATTTAAATGTTAATCAAGATTAATATACGATAATGTTTGTGTGTTTGTATGAAATAATCTCAGAAGCTACTTAACCGATTTGGATAATTTCTTCACTATTTGAAAGTATAGTTTCTCTAGATGGATGTAATGCTATATGAGGACTGAGGTAAGATTAAAATAGTTCCTTACGCACAGAAAACATGATATTTTGTCGAAATATTGTATATTTAAACTTTATTTGGTCCACATAAAATACTCTAATTTTATACAGTACAGTTTCTTTTTGTCCACAGAACATAGTATTTTTAAGAGTTTTGTCGTAATGATGAGTACTTTTACTCGACCAAAAATACAACACATATGAAGTATTTATTTTATTTTATTGGGTTATTTTACGACGCTGTATCAACATCTAGGTTATTTAGCGTCTGAATGAGATGAAGGTGATAATGCCGGTGAAATGAGTCCGGGGTCCAGCACCGAAAGTTACTCAGCATTTGCTCGTATAGGGTTAAGGGAAAACCCCGGAAAAAACCTCAACCAGGTACCTTGCCCCGACCGGGATTCGAACCCGGGCCACATGGTTTCGCAGCCAGACGCGCTGACCGTTACTCCACAGATGTGGACCATATGAAGTAAAAATTAGTATTTTATCGTTGAGCTCATTGTAGCTGAGTTACTTTAAAAAGTGTCACGAAATGCCATTCCTGCGCTCATAATTTATCCGTATTCTTTTCCTGTTTTTCTTAAATAATATTTATGTACCACATTTATTTTAATTTTTTTTTTCGTCAGGAATTATGCACAACCAAGCGAGTTGGATCAGACGGTAATAACCATTAATAACCAATAACCATCAGACGGTAACGTTTGAGACTCGCATCCGGGAGGTCACGGGTTCAAACTTTGTGGCCTACCAATCTGACTGGGGTTTTTCACGGTTTCCCTTAGTCACAAAGGCAAAAGTAAGATTGTAAATTTACATGCCATGATTCATCACCGCCTGAATTACCAATACTATAAACATTAATGAACATCTATAATCAGTTACATAAAAACAGGAACTCAATAGGAGTACAAACGGTCTACTGGTATACCCACACATTCTGAAATGCGACATGGCCACAGATGTTTAAATTGTGTATAAATAAACTTAACAAAAGAAAATAAAAATGCACAGTAAGGCCAACAGTTATCTTCGTACACAATCATTCTATATTGCCATTAATTTGAAGTGATTTATTAAAGGATACATTTAAGACTAATTTAGAAAAATGTTAAACAAATTATCTTTGCACCAAAAGTGGATGTTCTCTGAACAAAATTATCCTATTTTAATTATTTGCATATATTAACAATGCAGAAAATATATTAAAAGGATTTTCTTTGCACCAAATGAGTGCTCTCTGGACCAATATGAACGTATTTTAATTATTTAAATAGAATTTCATTTAAGTAACATATTAAAACAAATTATCCTTCTATCAAACACGGATGTTCCCAGGACCAAATATCCCATTTTAATATGTAATTAATTTATACTTTTTCTAACAAGTGCAGCGAAGCACTTGGGTATGACTAGTTAAATAATATATTCTGGATTTATGAGATGTTACATTCATGTCATATTTTAAGAACCGGGTATGATATAAGCGGGCATACACTGATTAAGGCCTGAAAATTCCTCCTATATATATTAAATTATATATTTTTATTTTTGGTATTACTAACAAAGAGATCAATTTTAGCTCACAATTTCATACCAAGGGGTCAGACTGGGAACTGTCCTTAAAGTTCGATTGAAACCACATATGGACAGGAAATTACATGAAATGCATGTCAGCATAGCTTCATATCAATGTAAAACATTGAGTTAATGCTAATTGGGCGTATGGGGACCGAAGGGTGTGTTTCTGTTTAGCTCAATTTCAAGATAATGCTAACTAAAAACAAAAACACTCTAGCGTAAGACACATGATGTAATGTTTATTTCCGGTGCATCTTCTTCAGCTGCTTTAAATTGAGTTAACCCCGTCAGGCATTTTGCCTAAAGTCATTAATTCATGTACGCTAAGTGACGCTATGTAAAGATTCATCTCTATGGATGAGGAAAGCTTAATAAAGACAATTCGTTTTGGTTCTCAACAGTTGAGATGCTGAGATCTCCGTAAGTCTACAAATAAAAAGAAAACCCGCGACGCCGGGTACTTTAAGCTAGTTCATAAATAAGTTTCCGGATTTTCAATGGCCACGAGACTTCAAGGTATTCAAGTATTGTCTTGCTCAAGAAGTAGGCTTTTCGAAAGGATCAGCTAAACTGGTCATCTAAATTGTTAAAACTGAAACCGATAGGGTGAGTGTCGTATAGGAATTACATCCATGTGACTACATAATTTGAATGAATTTCTGTAATGGTACTTTACAGACTATATATTGGTGACTGTACAGTTGATCCAGAATTAATTATTTTCTCTTACGAGGCGTGGTTTTATTCACACGGTAATGCCTTTACACAAAACAACAGTACTAAGGCGCGGAAAACCCCCAGAGAATTCACGAATTTCCCTCACATGATGCAAAAATTGATGTCCTGTTACTGCTAGAAGAATAATAGAGCCCTCCATTTTTGAGCTGACAATAAATTCAGAGGGGTACCGCACACAAATAATCTCAAATTTCTTTCCGTTTAGTCAGATACTGAGAGAGAATATCGGTATTTTCACAAAGATTCCGCCACAGTCCACACTGCTGACGGTTCTCTGAAAGATATACGAAAGTTTTTAATGGCGTAATTATCTTCAAAGTTTCATGGCTCGCACTTTCGTCAGACCTTGCCATATGCGACTATTGTTTACGGGAATCCCTGAAGAACCGAGTCTGTAGTAGTAACTCATAACAACATGGATAAATTGAAAGACAATATAAGCTTAGGCCTACTTGTTTACTTACAAATGGCTTTTAAGGAACCAGCAGGTTCATTGTCGCCCTCACATAAGCCCGCCATTGGTCCCTATTCTGTGCAAGATTAATCCACTCTCTATCATCATGTCCCACCTCCCTCAAATCCATTTTAATATTATCCTCCCATCTACGTCTCGCCCTCCCTAATGGTCTTTTGCCCTCCGGTCTCCCAGCTAACACTCTATATGCATTTCTTGATTCGTCCATATGTGCTACATGCCCTGCCCATCTCAAACGTCTGGATTTAATGTTCCTAAGTATGTCAGGTGAAGAATACAATGCGTGCAGTTCTGCGTTGTGTAACTTTCTCCATTCTCCTATAACTTCATCTCTCTTAGTCCCAAATATTTTCCTAAGAACTTTGTTCTCAAACACCCTTAATCTCTATTTCTCTCTCAAAGTGAGAGTCCAAGTTTCACAACCATACAGAACAACCAGTAATATAACTGTTTTAACAAAATGTTTTGCATGTTGATGCAAATTTCATCACAAAATGTCAGGCATGTGTATGTCAAGACGCCCACTACTTTGAGCAACTCTTATAATATAAGTTAGTTCTCGTTTACGCAATAAATAATTTTGCATGCTTCACATAATGAACGTAAAAGTGAGCGGAACGTTACGGAGAAAAAATCCCGAGATGCAGGCACAATCACACTGCGCCCGTTCTCGAATTCTTCCGGCCGAAAAATAATCTGACCTTTCTGTGTAATATTTATTATAATTTGGGATTCTAGATATAAAATGTAAGTTAAGTGATGCTATTTTAAGATACGTTTCCAGACATACCTATCTAAAATAATTGTTGTAAATGAATAAATAAAGAAACGTTACACTTTCATAGCCTGGAGATTTGATTGTCTTTTTTCTTTCGCGGCACTGTTGTAGAGGGTATTACAAACTCGTTTAGCCATAGTTTCAAATTTGTTTTCCCTTAATATATTATCAATATGACTATAAAATTGAATTATTACGATGCTACAAAAATCGTTTATTCGTGAATTTGTTGTATTACTTAGTATATACTGGCGAATGAAATGGGAAAGGTAGTGTCGACAGCAAGTTATTTCCTAAGAGAAAATAATAAATATATGCAGTTTGCAAAGAATGTGTTTTAGTGTGCAATACAAAGAAAACGGTGCATGGTAAATGATTTCATTTAGTTGCATGTATGCCTTCTGAATAATAATTAAGAGTATTAACTAATAACAATAACGCAAAGCGAAACATCATAATGAAACTGAAGTGTTAAGAAAAGATACCATACAAGGTTGGGAAGAGCTTATTACAAAATGCACGATAAGTTTGAAAAATGATCAGATCGAATTTTTCAGTTTCCTAGATTTTGTAATGCACTTCACGAATGTGTATTGTACAATTTTTGCACGATCATATTTTTAATATAGCAAATAAAATATATTTTGCATTGAACATTTAGAGCAATATTATCCCCAAGTCTTCGCAAAACTGCACCCTAATAATAATAATAATAATAATAATAATAATAATAATAATAATAATAATAATAATAATTTATTTTAGCTGGCAGAGTTAAGGCAGTAAGGCCTTCTCTTCCACTCAACCAGCAAAAAGTATACATACATATGTATGAACTTAAAAAGAATTCAACAATTTGATTTAGATAAGAGCTACATGCAAACAAGAGTTATTTACGAATTAAACAACAAAATACTATGAACTATTACTTAAACACTGAAATACAAACTATGTAGCAGAATTAAGTTAAAATACATAATGGTAACTAAGTAACAATAAGTGCACTGTAATGGATCTATTTCAGAATAGTTGTATGTTAAGAAGAATGGTTTCCCTAGCAACAAGTTCCTTTGTGAAAATTCTTTCAAGGCCTAATAACAGCAGCTGTAAATACAGCAAAAACACAGTCGTGAAAAAAACAGATGGCAAAGCGTGTGTCACCTTGGTGATACTCATTTTGTCCTCTTTTGTTATTTTTATTCTTCTCTTGATAAAAAATTGAAAAAAAAAAAACAGATGAAACAGCCACTCTGTACAAGATATAAGAAGTTGGAACTGTAGATTATTTTAATCCTCGGTGACCAAGACGACGACGACGATGATGATATATTTTTTTGTAGTTATGTACGTGTTAGTTAAAATTCTGTAGTATTTGAACACACATATTGTTTAAAAATGTACTTAGAGAACATTCAATCCAATTTGCCCCTCGAGACTCAGTCATGAACAACATTTCATATTCAATTGAACACATAGACCTACAATTTTCACTTAAATTGCTATTTGGTAGACACTAGTTATGATTTTGCTACTATAAAGGTACTGGGCCGTGTAGTTTGTTAAAATATAAATTTAATCACATTGTTGATATTCCTATATTTTTCACTATAGATCATCTTAAAAATTTCATTTCTCCTGTCTGTAATCTGCTGTTATTATTTTCTGTTGTCTAAATTTAAATCCATTATATTCTATAAGAGCTAAGAGATAATAAAACTTTTAATTTATTTAATTATTTTACATTGCTCTAGCGTTTAATTTACTGTATCACAAATATGTTATATTTTTATTTATAAAGTATAGTCGATGTGTTGACACAATGATAAAAGGTTGAGAGCGAAAAATAAGCAAGATGTGACATTTTGCTATCCAGTCGGATTCGTGAACTGGTTTAGGACTCGATGAGTATCCTCCAATTGGAGAGTCAGGGTCAACCAGTCAACTGCCAACGCCACAGCAAGGATACTCTGATGGCCTTGAAGAGCCTGCGGAATATTTTGTAAATCGTTTTTACTGTACTTCATGAAAAAGTCTAGTGCTCAGTCCAGCTATGATGCGGAGATTGATTGATCTATAAATTGTTTAATTGATTGAGAAAGTGAATTGATTGATTGATATATTTTTATACTCAATAATATAATTCATTGTTGTAAGTGATAAGTATTGACTGAAGAGTAACCTAATGTAATTGATTCATTGTTAACTTATATGAAAACAACAATGTCTGTCAAATTAGTGTTCTGAAGCTAAAAATGTGTTGTTCATTGCTTTGTACAGATTTTATGTTTCAATTTTTAACTAAAACTGTCATCATTCTTACGTATTTATCTAAAAAATTGTTACAAATCGTACGACTGTAAGAACTTGATTCTTTATAGTTTAATTATGCATCCTACTGTACAGTCTTAAAGAATTTACAACAGTGGCGTGATTTGTAACAATTACTGTTGTGATAAATGCATAAGAAAATGTAATTTTGTAACTAGTTAAAAATCGAAAAAAAAATCTGTATGAAACAACTATGGAATTCAGAATACCAGCCAATTAAAGAAATGATACTCCAGAATAGTTAATACTTTATCTATAATATTCTTTTACCCCTTAAAACTGAAGAATAATGGTATTTTACAAACAACTTCAAAGTAGTGTAATTCTGAAAATATTGAGATTAGGTCAAAAATGTTTATATGACATTTTTTGTTCAGAATGTCAGTAAATCCTCGTGAATCACCCTTTCTAATATCATGTTAGATGTTTTGGCATTTCATTGAACCGATGGCGGACCTCACATGGGTCTTCCGTCCTGGGATTCTTGGTTAGGAAGCACGCACTATCCATTGAGTGACAATTGATTACGGATAACAATTCAGAAAGTATATAAACCAAACACCCTCCAACCAGCTTTGTGGATAATACGAGGCGCATCCAGAAAGTAAGTTTCCCGATTTTTTCCCCTTGAAAGTAAACGTAATTAGCCGTGTCAATTGCGCATGCGTAACGGATCTATGACGTATCAATCATATTCCAGCCGGACAGGTCCCGCCTGGTGCCAGTAGCGTGGCAGCAGTGGTCCGAAATGGAAGGTCTTATTCCTTCTCCCGCCGCCTAAGAGGTTCGGTCGGTGATAAAGTTCTTTAATGCACAAAGCATTGCGCCAATTGAAATTCATCGGCAGCTCTGTCAGGTCTATGGGCCGAACATCATGAGTAAGCAGATGGTGCGTCGCTGGTGTAGGCAGCTTTCCGAAGGACGTCAAAGTGTCCATGATGAAGAGCGCAGTGGGCGACCGTCTCTCATCAATGATGATCATGTTGAGTTGGTGCGGCAGTGCATCATGGAGAACCGTCGCTTCACGATTACGGAGCTGAGCAGCCATTTTCCGCAGATATCGCGATCCTTGTTGCATGAGATTGTCACTAAGCACCTGCTGTTAAAAAAAGTGTGTGCCAGGTGGGTGCCGAAAAACCTGACACCCGAACACAAAATGCAACGTTTAGGAGCAGCACTGACATTTCTGCAACGGTATCACGATGACGGCGACGAGTTCCTTGACAGGATCGTCACGGGCGATGAAACTTGGATTTCGCACTTCACCCCGGAAACCAAGCAGCAGTCAATGCATTGGCGGCATAGTGGATCTCTGGTCAGGACGAAATTCAAACAGACGCCGTCGGTGCGGAAAGTGTTGTGCACGGTGTTCTGGGACAGGACGGGCATTCTGCTCATTGACTTCCTTCCAAGAGGTGAAACAGTGAACGCTGACCGTTACTGTGAAACACTGCGAAAATTGCGACGTGCCATTCAAAACAAGAGGCGTGGAATGCTTACTGCAGGTGTTGTGCTCCTCCATGACAATGCTCATCCACATACGGCTCGGCGCACAGCAGCTGTTTTGGCAATTTGGCTGGGAGTTGTTTGATCACCCACCCTACAGTTCTGATCTTGCCCCCAGCGATTTTCACGTTTTCTTGCACCTCAAGAAATTCCTGTCCTCCGGTGAGCGTTTTGGCAACGACGAAGAGCTGAAGACGTCTGTCACACGCTGGTTCCATTCACAGGCGGCAGAGTTCTATGACCGAGGGATACAAAAGTTGATCCCACGATACTACAAGTGTCTCAATTCTGATGGTGGCTATGTTGAAAAATAGCTTAAACATTGCTGTACCTGTTGCCAATAAATGTTTTCCTGAAAGTGTGTATTCTTTCTTTTTTAAAAATAGGTAAACTTACTTTCTGGATGCGCCTCGTAAATCAGCACAATTGATAACACTGTTGGTGTTAGATCATTCCATCTGGAGACTTACAGCGAACTAGAAGGTCGTGGATTCGATCCAAAGATTGAGAAAATGTTTATATATTTTTCATAACTTTCGGATTTCGGAATTATCTCCAGTTTATTACATGATGTTCCAAGAAACCAGAAATCACTTTCTCTTTGACAGTTTTATATTAATTTGTTTCATATTAAATGTGTTGTTGTTGAAATACAAATTAACAAACACCAGCTAAATATATTGTGAAGATAACTAAATCAACTGATTCCCTAGCATGCGCCTTAATAGGATTAAAGTTTTCTTCGCTTAATTATTTATGTTGTATTTTATTCTACCAAAGAACTAAAAATATTATTTCCATCAACTTGAAGGATACTTCGCTTCAAATGTACCTCAATACTGATATACTTATCAAGTAGGTATTTACAGAAGCGTATTAATGAATTTGACGTAACTGTTACAAATTATACTGTATATCATATTAAATATATTTCGTAGATATATGTATATGCTCTGATCTCAGAAGAGCAATTCTGCTATGCTTTGATTTGCAGAGACTTCTTTATTTGAAATTGTGTTAATACTTAGTGGTTAGTTTTTTTTTTATTTCATTTCTTGAGGGGAGAATTATGTGGTTCTTACAATTTCTACAATTTTCATCCAAAATTTATTAATTTCAAATTACACTCACGTGCCTACAATACTATCGTTTGTAGAAAATTTGGTGCCATTAGGGCTAATATTTTTGAAATTATATTTTTAAATTTAATTTATATAGGCTATTCGCACTGAAAAGGCTCCTTGCGACAAAGTTTTTCAAAATGTTTAGTTCATATTGGCTCAAAAGCTTGAAAATAGTCATGAGAATAAATTATTAACTTTCTCTGCTTTGTCTAAATAGATTTTTGACTGAATTTGCTTAATTTTTCATCATTATTTCACCATACATAGTGTCCCCTTAACATGCTTTGTATTTATATCATCATGCTGCTATTTCAGTATCTTCTCAGTTTTCTTCTCTCGATATTCCTGTCTGATGGAATGACATAAAAAGAACCCTATTTCTGTTCTCTATTGCAAAATAAGTATTATTATTATAAGACTTATCGAATGATACCAAATTATTACTGTGTATTATATATCTTACATTATTTACATTACGATTAATTGAACAAAAAATTCCTGGCCTGATATCCCATGGTGGGCCGAGGTCGACCAGCCGCCTGCTGGCCTTGCGTTCGCATGCCTTAGCAGAGATGAACTATTGTAAATTATAGTAGTCAATATGATGACACAATTATAAGTGTTTGAAAGCGAAACATAAAGAAGTTGTGACTTTTTGCTATTCCGTTGGACTCGAGAACTGGTTTAGAGCTCGACGAGTATCCTCCAACATGACTTGTGTTGGAGAGTCATGGGCAAGTCACCCAACTAGTACAGGGATAAAGTGCGGTAAGAACGATGATCTCCATAGCCGTTGCAGCTGGTTTACGAATCTTGAATTCTCTGCTCACTGTAGCGCTCCAAATTCATCATCATACTGATTGGGTTCCATACACTGATCAAATTTCATGAGATGATCTCATCCTGGATGAGGATACGTACCAGCGGGTTTTTCATATTGCTAGTGCAAAGCCTTGGACAAAGCAACTACACCATTTATCAATTTCCACTTTCATTCCAATAGATTTATAATTGTTATACTTATTTATAATAGATTTCCAATTTTTTTAATCAGAGCTAAGAAGTTGGTACCTGAACTGTTAAGTTGTGTGAGCTTGGACTATATCACAACAGAATGGAAAGTCCAGTAAAGCAACTCTCACCAGAACGACAAACATGTAGTACATCCGGGTGGTAACCAAATCCAATCGTCCACGGCCTTAGAACAAGAAAATAATAAACGGATAATACAAAAAAAAAAAAACAGTAATTTGTAATTATAAACTTCATAACACTCAATTTAAAATAATTTACCTATACATATAAAAATGACATACAAAGTATACAATTATGATTTTAGCATCATTGTAATAAATAACAATGTACATTTTCATTTTATTAGGAGAAAATATATTCCTTGATTTTCAGAAAAATTAAGAACCATATTTATTTCGTAGTCTTAAATTATTCGTTCTACGTCACAAGACGTTACTGGAGCAAATCTGAAATATGATACAGTATTTCTTACTGTCATCAGGTGAACAACAACTTTTTGAATCTAATAATCAGGGAACGGATTTATATGGACTAAAAATATATGAAATATGTAAATATATATGTAGTTATTTTTACCAAAATATGGAATTAAATATGGATTTTTACCAAAATATGGAATTAAATATGGACTTAAAATTATAAAAAAATGACTATGTACGTTAAATATTGGTACATTTTAATCAAACTAAACAAAAAATATAATGGACGTACCTTATCTTCCAATGTAGTTTCAACAAAACACAATTTTTATTGTCTGTTACCATAACAATAGGTTACAAACATTTCTTTCAAGTGCTGAAAAGTGAATCTTCTTCTATTGTCTCTGAGGATAGATTTATACTGACTAAAAGAGCGTTCGACGTCACAAGAAGTAACTGGTACATAATTCAATTTCACAATGTCTGCTGGGGATAAGTCCAAGTTAATCTTCACTGTTGATTCACCACTCATCACAGCAACAACCTTTTGTAGTTCTTCATATCCAGGGTTTTTTGAAAGTACAGTGTCCACCTTAGCTCTTACTGCATCTGCAACTTTACCTCTACCACGATTCAGTTGTTCCACAGTACTATTTATAATTTCAAAACTTTCAGATAGTGAAAGGTGCCTATTTTGGAGACTTTTGAGCGTTTTTATGATGCATGAAAATGTATGCTGAATGTGAGCTAAGTCATTCTTCACACTTATGTCACAGGTAACTGTTTTCGCAGTATCAATTGAGACTGCATCTTCAGAGTCCAATGCAAGGAGAACATTGTTAATAGAGTCTATATGTTCGGCATAATATTCAACTGCTTCTAGCCATGTACCCCATCTAGTTAAAATTGGCTTTGGTGGCAATGGAATTTCAGGGTACATTTCTTTCAACACGTTAACTCTACTGGGAGCTTTGAGAAATACTTTTTTCACTGATGAAATCAACAAATCTACTTTAGGGAAATTGTCTCTGACCACTTCTGCCACACGATGAAATGCATGCGCCACACAAGTAAAATGAGTCAATTTAGGATATACAACAGATAATGCTTGTCCAGCTTTGACCATATAAGGGGCAGCATCGCTAATAAAGAATAACACATTATCGTACATAATACCCTTTGGCCACAGGATACCCATAGCTTCGTTGAACAGTTTAACTATAGTTTTGTTATTGCACTTTTCTAGAACATCACAATGTAAAAGAATTCGTTCAGAATATTGTTCACTTAACAAACCGATAACTACATTACCAACAAGTCTACCTTCTTTGTCGGGAGTCTCATCAATGGAAACCCAAATTGAACTATCTTTAATTTCATCTCTTATCTTCTGTATTGTCTCATCGTAGATGGATGGAGCATACGTCTTCCTAAGTGTTTACTCATCCGGGATTGTATGTTGAGTATATTTTTCAAGGAATTCCCTGAAGACCTTATTCTTTAGTTTGTAGAGAGGAATATCAGCAGAGATGAGAGAACGGCACAGGTCGATGTTAAACTCAGATCTTACATTCGATGTTGTTGGTTGTGTTAAAAACAATTGTCTCTGCTTGGAATTTAGTTGTTTGTTGGCCTGATGTTTACTAGTTGTAATGTGTTGTTGCACCAGGAACTTTTGTGTAGATGATACTGCACACTGACACAAATTACAAAATAATATTTTATTGTCAGTTGATAAACCATCTTCTTTAAATTCTGAAATGTAACTTGTTAGTTTTGATTTTAAATTGACTGAATGACGTACTTTTGGCATATTTACCGTCTTTATAGTATGATTTACAAAACTGAACCTATGTGTATTCTGACTGGCATTTAACTGTTGAGCTGCACAACTGAAGTCTGTTAAAAATTTTAAATTAAATTAATACAGTTTTGTAACTTACTTTCCCATTGTTGATAGGACTGCTAATTTTCAAATAACTCTGATGTTAAAGGGATTACTGAACATGTGTTTAAATCTCTATTGTTGAAATGTATTTTTAAAAGTTAATGGAATTTTGTTTTGTTTTATTGTTAAACCTAATATAATATGGACTGTTTTATATGAAATATGTAAAATATATGGAAATTAACGAAAATATGTACTAAACTCTAAAATATGGAAAAATATGGAAAATAAAAGTAGGATTTTTCAACCCTACACATTGTGAAACATAAAGATAATGCAAAATATAAATTATATTAGCTTTATAAGTAAATATGTATTTACATATAAATCCTTTCCCTGCTAATAATGTATCTCGTATGGGGCACATAATATTAAACCCGTAATTGTTTTCAAGAACATTCTTCATTTCTGTTATGACAGCTAGGAAGTTCGTATCGTAATGCTGATGTTGAACTTGGACTGTAACGCAATCGAATGCATAGCAGCACGAGACGTCAACATTTAACGAAAAAATAAACTTGTTACACACTCCTGTTTGCTTAATTATTTAATAACAGAGGAGTTTACTTTTTTGGAATCATGCATATAATTAACATTACGTAAATAATACAATGATAAGATAATAGCTGACTTTGTTCAAAACTTGAACTATTAATATAAATTAACAATATTTTTCAACCTATTTACAACTTTACACAGCTCCACAGAATGATAGTGTGCGTTGTTTGTGAACTGCGTATCGTCTGTAGTTAGCGGGAACAGTACGAGGTGCAGGCTTCACTATTAGATTGAGATGCTTGGACGAATAACGCAAATTGAAGTATCCACCATTGGACAAAAAGTGTTAATTATCAATCCATGGCCTTATTGTAACCTGCCATGCGCACGGAACAGAAAATTGGAATTTCCAAGCTGTAATTATCAGAGAAGAATAAACTTTCCTGGAAAATGTATACAATTGTTGTGTCAGCAAAGACAATTAAATATACAACTTGTGCATAACGTGATTTTTTTTTTCACACGTGCAATTTCAGCACTCGCTTAGTGCTCGTGTTGAGAATACAGGTCCTTCCATTAGTGCAATAATGTTCCACTTTACATAGAAAATAAATAAATAAATAATAGATAGATAGATAAATAAATAAATTAATTAATTAATAATAGTTATTCATGATACTTGTGAGGTGTTTCTTTATTGCGCGAGTGTAAAGATTTAAGCACGAGGCGACAGCAGAATGCTTAAATTACACGATCGCAATGAAGATCACGCTCACAAGTACCATACGTAATTTTATCCATGATCATAACAAAAAGTTTTGTTTTATAAAAGAAAGTATGTTGAAAATAAGACCTCATATAATCAGATATCATGGCATGGATTTTAGAATTGATACGTGTACTAGGTAGGTCATGACGGAGGAGGCCATGAATAGTGAAGAATGGTATCTAAGCGTTGGATAAATAACAAATTATAATTAATTATATAATTTTATTTTTTTTTTTTTCATTTTAAACATGTATTTTCATCTTTTTGAAGTTTAAGGGATTATTTAGAAGTGTTCACGGGACTAATGTGATTAAAATAATTTCACATTTTACTTCTATAAACTTAAGAGGAATATTAAAACGTAATTAATCATCGTGACTCAGTTGACTAAGGCGTGTCGTTATTAAATCTTATAAACCCAACTTCGCAGGTTCAAGTCTCCTCGCATCCCAAAAGGTAAATTATTACAAAATGTAAAAAAAAAAGAAAAAAAATACTTATTAGATATGAATGCAATGCACAAATTATGACGTAGTAATCGTAGTGGTAGATAGAGCAACGAGAAGGAGATTGAGAATATGGAGATTTAAGAAATGGCAATAAAGAAGTAGAGGTAGTGACATTTAGTAACTAATATATTAACTTCTTGAGTAACAGTTGAATGGAAAAGTATATGTGTGTGCCCGGGTACTAGGAAAATACTAATGAACTGTGAGATAAAGTTTAATCTGCAAGATAAAGTCTTTATCTCACTAGTGGAATAAAGTAATGTTGAATAAAAGCTAACTTTACAAACGCGAAAGTATTTAGTAATGGGATGTTTTTTGTTATGGTAATAGATAAATAAATAAATAATTATTTCTATGGTGTTTATACATATCTAATAGAACTGCTAATACTTACTTAATTGAACCCTCATGCTCAGAATTGGCCAGAAAATGTAAACAGATCATTTGTGCTCCAACCTACTGTTTGAGACAAACACGTGTGCGTTTATACTGATAATTAAACACGACAGACCCAGTGGCGTACTGTAGAATAGGAGCTACGACTTAATTCGATTAATTTGTGGTCTTTTTCTTTGCATGGCTTTAAATGTATTGTCGTACAGAGGTAATATGATAAGGCTAGCTCCTTTCCTATAGTCCGCAACTGGGTCTGCCGTGTTTACTTGTCAGCATAACCTCACTAGTGTTCTGTCTCAAACACTAGGTTCGGAGCGCAAATGATCTTGTTTACGTTTTCCGGCTATTTCTGAGCATGAGGGAGTATGTGGTGTAATATTTTGTTTTATTTTCTGTTTTAGAACGCCTAATATACTTCCCATTAGACAGACTTTTAATGGCGATACAAGTCCTTAAGATGGCTGAGTGGGCTAGACCGTTGTTAATCAACCGTTGGGCTGCACAGCCGTAAATGTATTTAAAATCTTAGATCAACTTCAATATTCTTAGCTGTAGCAGATATTATTACAAACTTGGCTCATTAAGACAATAATAGTACATTATGCAACGAGCCTATAATGATAGTAATTAAGACGCGAGGATGTTTATGAAACGAGCGCAAGCGAGTTTCATAATTTTCATACGAGCGTCTTAATTACCATTATAGGCAAGTTTCATACGACTTTTTATGCTCGACCATATTTCTAACTTGAAATTATTCATAAGTGGACTTCGTGGAATTGCCACGAGAATCGCAAGGTTTACTGTGCACGCGGTATATACTGTATGAGAAGGGGCCGTGCAACGGATGGAATATGCCTCTGATGTAAACACTGAGCAGTATACTGCGGTTACAATAAAACCTGTACCCCGCATTCAAGAAATATAATGATGGATCATTGAAGTAGGAAATGTCTAAACATGTAAATACACAATTATTTTATAGTGAGATATATTAACTCTTAAAATTTAATGTAATATACTCACATCATCCTTGAATATGTGCATTGCAGTGAAGAGTTGCGCACATTTTGAGCGACTGCAAAGTAACCTCCTCCGATGGTCACTTAAACAGTTTTTATTTTGGGAAAATGTACGTTCAACATCACACGATGTAATACGTACATATTTGAAGAAAGGAAAATCACTACTTTTTAGTACACCAACTTCAGATGTCTTGTCGTGATCTGGTAGTACATCATTTATAGTACGAAGTTGTGAATAGACAGAATTTTTAGCAATAATGTTTCTCAACTTAGATTTCATTTTTTCTGAAATTAGTGAATTATTATTTTGGATAACGGTTTGTGATACTTTATTCACTATATTAAGGGCTTCTGAGAGTTGTAGTTTAGACGATTCTAACAGGATGATGCTTTTGGGCACGATTTTAAAATTAGGATCAATGAACAGAATATCTTCCAATAGCTGTTCAGAAGGCAATGATTTTACAGCTGCAACAGCGGAACTGTCTGTGCTATCCAATGCATCAATTACCTCCATTATTTTGCATAATAATTAACAGCATCCAACCACGTTCCCCAACCGGTCAAGACTGGCTGCGGGGGTAAGGGTATTCCAGGGGCAATTATTTGGAACAGCAACACTCTCATTGCAGTATGTCTGATTGAATTCTTGTCTGCACTGAACAAATGATAAGCTTTGACTATTCCAATCACAGTAATGCAAAAACAAGTGCTTACATAGGTATACATTAGCTGTAGCTGCTCAATCTATTTGGACCGGTCACAACTCTTAACATGAACTGCTTATACTACGAGACCGGGCGGACGCTCACCTCCTCTATACTATCGTACATCGGCAACCTGATGGCATGCTGCGTGTGGCAATTCAACGAAGTCTATTCATAAGTATTCATGTTATTCTTATGTGACTGGGGAGCGAACTGACCTTGTCACAATCTCGTAAATTGTGAGATGTGCGCAGACGCGAAAGTATTGATTTTTTCCGGGCAACGAATGTCGACGATCTTGATATAACTTAGAGCGTAAGATAAACGTTAAACTTGATATAACCTTGAAATTGAATTCGACATTGAAAAACGAGATGACAAATTGAATTTATTTGAATATTATTTACAATTAACGCTAATTATTATAGTAACAGAACATAACCTTATGCGACGGTATTGGATTTCCAGCCTGCGTGACGTTTTGCTAGTTGTCTTTCGATTGCATATCCGAGAATAATCGAAAACCTGAACTTTAATGAATAGGTGTACTTTAATGACATGCATTAAAGGACTACTACCAGGTGTATAATTATTACATTTCGGCATGGTCGAGCATAAAGTTAATTAAATGCTCACTGGTCAAATAGGAATATTTTACAGTTCAGTCAGAAGTGAAAACTCTTGCAATCTAACTTGTAGTGCCAATAAGTTAAAATTTTACAATAGAATAAGGAATGATAGTGACATAGTAAAATCTTACGATCCAAGTAGCTGTGACAAATCTTTTATCTAGTTTGCTGTGTCCCATGCTCTCCTTGAATTTATCAAGAGGAACATCCTCTGTGTGTATGTATTTATTTACACTGCAAGTGGGCAAGCACCCGGTGGCAGTGGTATACACAATATAAACAATACATAAGACAATTGTACAATACACAATACAATTATATACACAATGCAATAAGAATACACAATACAATTTAACACAATAATTACAATTAATAATAATACATAAAATAACCTGATTGAGTGAGCCTAATTGTACAATACAACCTACATATGTATAGGCCCTACATAAGTTTCACATTGGTAGCCTACTGATAATAGTCTTTCACTTTACTCTCATCTCACTCATTGTAGTGGCACTATGACGCATTTCACTGACACTTTAGGACACATTTCACTGACACTGTACAACACATTTCACTGACACTATAGAACACATTTCATTGACACTATAAATTATCACTGATCGGAACTATTCACTGCACTGTAAAACCATAACTTCACTGACTCACCACGCTTCACTGATACAACAGTTCAAATAAGACAAATAATTACACTCTTATGCATTCTTATAAACAGAACTACATTTAAACTAAACATTTCTAGTCTAAGACCCTCTTACACGCTATTTTTAAATAATTTACAATTCAAACCAAGGTAGTAACTCGTCAGGCTAACTAAATATGTACCACCATAAAAAATTAAATGTTACATGCCCTGCAGCCGATTGTGCTATAGTTCTTCACCCAAGTCCCAACCAGCTTCATAATAATATTTTTCGGCCTTGTGATTGCCCAAGAAGTTCCAAACTACAGCATAAATCAGATTTACTCTACTTAGCTAGCTACTTTGGGAATTCTTTCCATTGTAGGATCTTTTTACCTGTGATTCCACGAAAATATCGACTTTAGCCTTTGTCTCAGACAAATAAGGAAATAATTCTTGAAGATACTTGAGGGCTGCCGATTCCTTAACTAGAGCTCCAATAAATTATTTAATAAGGTCCAACATGATGATCAGTGGAGAGAGAGCACCTGGGCTTCACCACCAATGGTTTCCATTAACTTGACGTTACTCGTCTTCACACAGAACTCGGTCAGCTGTGGTAAGTCTCATTTGTGTAGTGCGTCTTGGTGTTCCTGCTATCCCAGAGACGAAATTAGCACAGAAACTTGGTAAAACTTTATTGCACATCCATTAGTAACCCTATCATTTTGAAGTTTTCGATTACTTCTCAGCTATACTTATCATAATTCAAACTTTCCAGCAAGGTCAAAAAGCAATTGGAGTATAATGAGAATGTTCTATTCTCTTGTGTCATAAGCAATTAGGAAATAACGCTTAAAACTCAGAAGTTAAAATTTGTTCCACAGTGTAAGAATTATTCGTTCAGTTCTGCAATGATCAAGACAATAATGATTTTATATATGTTTTCAAATCTCTGCATATGTGTGTTATTGTTTATTTTTCGTCAGTTTTCTTGCCGCGACCTAGATGTTAAGCAAAGCAAAGAGGTCTGAAAATAATGGAAACGGTGGCGTCACACTGCGTGAGAACAATTAGCATTGCGACATGGGGAACACGCACGCAGTATGCAATCCGTAGATTGTTACATTACGTGATGTCCAAATGCTCTCTTCCTCTCATCTAATACAAGTTCCCTCCGATGCTTGATAAAACGAAGCAGTAAAAATCCTCTCTGAGGATCTCGGTGATATCCCTGTCCTGAGCTTCTTCAGTATACTTTTTTTACACTCAAAGACAAATAATTTAAAATCTGCAACGTTTACAATACATTACATTTTAAACTAGCCATACCCGTGCGCTTCGCTGTACTTGTTATAAATAAATTTCACTGACATACAGGGTGATTCAGACCACCTGTAACTGTCATTTATTTCGGAAACTAGTGCATTAAAATTTTCGAGAAAAAATATTTATCACTAAACCACATGTGAACTTTCACTTGAGCTTAATTTCATCAATCAGCTCTGACAGGAAGTAGGGCCATTGGCGTATCACATTAAAATTTCAAATGGGAGTGTGGGTCAAATATGGTACCATTTGATAGAGCTCTTCAAAACAAGCAACTTTCATAGGAAACGTTTTGATTAATTCCTATTCTTTCAATGAGAAAACGTACGAAAAGGCAATGAGTGATTCGGACAACACGTGTCATTTATTTCGGAAACTAGTGCATTAAAATTTTCGAGAAAAAATATTTGTAACTAAATGACATGTGAACTTTCACTTGATCTTGATTTCATTAATAAGCTCTAATAGGAAGTAGGGTCAGTGGCGTATCACTTTAAAATTTCAAAATGTGAGTTCGGGTCAAATAGGGTACCATTTGATAGAGCTATGACATAAAACAGCGAATCCGGGAGATCTGCCAGTCACTTGACCACGCCGATGTGTTACAAGTCACTGACAGTGTTAGAAGAGTACGGGTGTGTGCTGTTTATAACTGCAGACAGCTTGAACATTTATAAAAATTAATGGAATAATTGTCCAGTCTCTCAGTAAAATGTCAACATTAATTGTCTTGTTCACATTTTCGTCTTGTAACAGTTCTGAATATTGATGGCATTATCTTTTTGTACGTTTTCTCATTGAAATAGTAGGAATTGGTAAAAACATTCCCTATGAAAGTTGTTCGTTTTGAAGAGCTGTATCAAATGGTACCTCATTTCACACGGACTCCCATTTTAAATTTTAAAGTGATACGCGACTGACCGTACTTTCTGTTAGAGCTGATTAATGAAATCAGGCTCAAGTGAAATTTCACATGTCGTTTAGTTATAAATATTTTTTTCACGAAAAATTTAATGCACTAGTTTCCGAAATAAATGACATATGTTGTCCGAATCACCCATTGCCTTTTCGTACGTTTTCTCGTTGAAAGAATAGTAATTAATAAAAACGTTTCCTATGACAGTTGTTTGTTTTGAAGAGCGCTATCAAACGGTACCCTATTTTACCCAGACTCCCATATGAAATTTTAAAGTGATACGCCACTGACCCTGCTTCCTGTTAGAGCTGGTTGATGAAATTAAGCTCAAGTGAAAGTTCACATGTGGTTTAGTATTTTTTTTCTCGAAAATTTTTAATGCACTAGTTTCCGAAATAAATGACTGTTACTGGTGGTATGAATCACCCTGTATATCCATTATTTTTTCAAAGACAGCTTTGTTATTATTAGTCAATTTACTTTATTATGAGTTATAAGTATTTACTCCTGAATTATTTTCAAAGTTGTATTTAGAACTATGAATGCAACTTTTATTACCATACAATTCTTTATGGAGTGTGTTCACTTTATTCTACTTTTAAGCTTGGTACTATAGGCACCGTGCATGGGTCTCAAAATCGTACTGGTGGCGCCGCCCAGTGCCTCAATTCCTAATTAACTACAGGCTCGCAGTCATTGACTAGTCTGTGTGATATAGAAATTACGTGCGGCTTTCTGCCGATAAAAAGTTGTAATATTAGTAAGAATGGGTTCATTGATTCATAGTGTTCTGCCCAAGGGCAGGTCTTTCACTGCAAACCCAGCAATCTCCAGTCTTTAATTATTTAATAGACGTAGTGGAAAGTTCAGTACTGCTAGAGGAGTGTAAAATATTAACTACAAAGTTCCTGAAATATCAGTGTTATTTGGCATTTAAATCAGATTTCAGACCATTGAATGAGGGTGAACAGTCATATTACGAAAACATTGATATACTTATATTTGATGTCATGACGTGTGTAATATTTATGTGTGTATAATGTCTCTACAAATTACGTATTTTAATGTGATTTAATTCTAAAAGTAGTCTTAATTACACTTCCTGAATAATGGGCGACTGCAAATTCTCTAAAACACAACACATATGAACAATATCATCAACATACTACCTCTGATTGAGGTTCTGGCTGATATGTACAACTGTTATCAGGCTGTACATCTCACTTGACGATATGTGTCAGAGGAAGAACAATATTATTTGTATGCATCTGAAGTCTGACTAGTGTAATATGTATCTAGTCGGTGATATATGCAATGGAAGGGAAAAGGAACTGGCCACCCTACCCCATGATATTCTGGCCTAGTTGCCTCATAAGTGGTGCAAGTGGTGCCTTGTTGATATCACTTGTGAGGTTCAAACTTCTCTTTGGACAGTTGAATAAACAACAAGATCAACATGCGGAATCAGTTCAATTGATAGTTTGTGTAAAATGTTATACTGTATATTTTAATTCGCTGAATGCACCTTTCAACATGAATTCGAACACTGGCAACTCTGTAAGTAGTTTCGACTTCTTCAGCTGTTAATTTACCATCATGCAAATGCGGTGGAGTAACAACAATGATCCCTTTATCGGAGAGGTTTGTTATTATTCCGGGAAAACCTGACTTCATCACCACCTTCTAATAACGTCAATAATCCGCAATCAGTTGCTATGAATGTATCACTCGATCTGCCACGGTAGCATTTAGATTTGAAGACCACCATCTGATCCACGTTGGGTGGCTATTCCACTTTTGAACAATTAATTGTCACTCTACATTTTTCAATATTGCAGGCATTGTTTCCTGAATACTTTCTCTGCTAGGCCAAAACCCAAAATTACAGTAACCATTGTAGATGTCAACAACATTAAAGTGGCGGTAAAAATACATCATAATTATAATTGTACGATTAACTCCGAATATCATCCTCATAGCAGAATACGACAATCCAGTTTTCATTTTAATTTGAAAATATGAGTAGATGATTTTCTTTACTAATCTTACTCTTGGACAGAATTTTTCGAAAGCTTTCGATGTGAAATCCACTAATAAAAACAGAAAAAAAGAATATGCATGGTTTACATCTTGGGGCGTTTCGACTATCTATGGAACCTATTTTTGGGTTAAATGATAGAATTGAAAATATTTCTTATTATGATTCTACGGGTATGATTGTGTTTCAGTTGGCAGCAATTTTAACAATATATTCGAAACCATAAATGCCAGTCCCATTAAGTCTGGTAGTTCTCTCTGATATTATTTTATTGTAGAATAATCTCGGAAACCTTGCATTTCATTAAACATATCATTTGTTCCTGAACTCTTGTCATAACATTTCTTATGTGACTTCAGTTCGGCATGTAATGGAATAGACACTTGAGTAGATAATTCACACAATTCAATTGTGAAAGAAAAAACAAAATCACTAAGAATGGTTTCATTTACTTCTGCCTGTATGGCTACTTCATTTTTCGAAATAACACTTCTTGAGCATTCGCCTTCCATAAAACTTAAATTTTCATCTTTTCTTCTTCTTTTTACGTCTCTTTCGTATCTTTGCGGAGTTAGTTGAGATGAGGCAGTCTTTTTCTTGTAATTTTTTGTAAAAATACTGGGAACGGTATGCCAGTTTTGGGGTGTCCTGATCTCGTTTCCAAGAAAATGAATACCGCAAATTCTTGTTGCGGGTGTTGGTTTCCAAGGTGAACCATCAACACTTGAAATCAAGAATTAAATATCGATATGAATACATTTAAAAATAAGTATATTATTATTTATTGTTGCTAATATTATACATAATATGTAAAGAACTCAGTAATTATGTACTTTTTAAAATTTAAATTATAAATTCCTGTCGTTGATAACTTAATGGTTATTTATAAACATAATACTATATACATTCTATTTTTTATATTAGGCTAGTATATAATAATACTATGATTACAAGCAGTGTAGCCTTACTTACTTTCGTCTGCGTACTGCTTGGATCCACAATTAGCGTCGTTGCGCTTCAGTTTTCTGTTTTGGGAATGAATAAACACAATATCGGTTGGTGTGTTCCTATAAGCATTATTACACTCAAGAGCACAGCAATTTGCGTTACCTTCTCGCTTTTTAGGATCATCCATATTTCTGATCATTTAACCTGAGATGTTAAGTATATTCATACGCTTCAAGCACAACTCTATCGCTGCTGTCCTGCAGTTAGTAACAACAGTCGCCACCAGAAGAGCTTGCAAGGTGCCTATATTAGACTTAACGGCGTCTGAAACAGACTACAGTTGTAAGAATTGAAGCTTTTTTTCTCTGAGCTGGAAGATGGCTTTGTCACAAAACGATACCATTTGAAATAATGTGTTGTACTGTCTTTATAATTTAAAACCTGTGTTGATAAAGGATGTACTATTATAAGTAATTCTTAATTGGTTGTGGGGAGCACTTGAATCTTACGAGAAAAAAAAAACTTTCCCAGCAGCGCAACATAATCCGTTTGGTTCATTATCCCATTTTTTGCAATGAATTTATTGTATTTTATCCATTTTACCTAGACTATATGAATACAATTAAAATGAGCGTAATTGATATTTAGATCGCAATGGAATGCTAACATATTATTACTGCGTATTAACTCTCGACTACGCTCTCTAGTTCTAGTAATACGCTCTAGTTGTTCGTTAATTGAAGACCTCCCTCGAAAAAGGGTGTAACATCAAATTAATGAAATATGTGACTTCGGTAGAAAAAGTAATTTTTAAGCATTCATTTACAACAATAAATGATTTCATCCAATAGCTGAATAAAGTTGTATCCTTGGTTAATCAGATGGTTCTGCTAGTAAATATAGGCCTAACGAAATATGCCCCTAAAATTATTCTTTTTTCCCCTAAAACGTATTGGCTACACCCTTATTCGAGAGAACGTTCAGCACTGATTTCTCTCTATCTCTCTCTCAAACGATTCTCTCCTTAAGAGATCTCAGAGGTGTGTTGCAGCAGGTTATTATTTCCAACAATTCTTATAATCAAAGTAAGACGGTTTGCCACGTGTTGCATGGCCTTCGTGCCGATCGCGCGCCACCCGGTCGACCTGCATTATGTGAGCGAACGCTCAGCAGTGTATAGAAGCTAGAACATGGGACACATAATTTAGTATTGTCCAATCTATGTAACAAAATAAGGTGAAACGTCGATATCCTCGCATACCACACATAGGAGCAATTGAAACTAACCTCAGAATTATAACACACCACTCTAAGGACACGATGTGATCACTGAGAAGGTTATTGTACTTTATAGGTAACAGTTCTGTTGTATTGCATAATACTCCACATTAAATATTCGTATTTAACAAACCAACATCTTACCACTGTCAGCGCGAGACATTATAATATAATCGGTCAATTATGGTCTACTGCTATAAATAAATACATTTAACTATAGGTATCTCAATCATAGCGTCATACAATACCAGATGAAGCTATTAAGTAATTACACAATTCAAATAGGGTTATTTGGTCTAAGGAGCAACCGTTTTTGGTGTAAGAAGAACTAGTTGAACATAGTCATTTCTAAGTACTCTTGAATAAATTCCTTAACAAATCACTTCAAACCAATATACATATAGCGTGGATTGTGTACGAAGCTAATTTTTTTTGTTGGCTCCAATGCGCATCTTTGGTTACATAAATAAAATACATTAATATTGTTCTTGTTGTTCAAATTCCTGGATCTTTGGCAACGAAACCATTAGCCCTCTAACACTCCAGTACTCTTGATGTATAGAATCATCTTTTTTTTAGAATTCTGCATCTTCCTAAATGTTCAAGGATAAAAAAGCACATTAAAGGTAACATGGTTCATGAATGTTATTTTAAGAACCAGAGGAAATAAATATGAGTAATGATGAGCACAACAACGTCACTTCTTAGCAGTTTGTAAAACGACTCGGATAAAATCAAGAAAATGAACAACTCCAGTGAGCTCCAAGGTAAATTACTAAATTTTACTCCATTCGTATTTTAGTTTTGGTACATGGGAAATACTCGTCTATTAAGATATTCTTAAAAAGACGATTGTTCCATGGACAAAAAAATAAAATCTAGTAAAAATTAGTATTTTATATGGACCAAATAAAATTTAAGTGTACATTAACGTAGCTCATCCAAATATGTAATTAAGCAATAAATATATGTACCGGTATCTCAATGAATAATTAATACTTGTATATTTGTAAAATTATTCCATCTCTGACTTTCATTCGTTCATAAATAAACGCAACACAAAACAGATATTAAAATTTGTTAACTTCAAATAGTATTACATTTCACTATACTATATCGCTCATTCGTCTTTAGTTTCGACGGTATAACAAGTTTTGTGTGCGTAAGGATCTGTTTTAGTCCTACATTGTGATACATTTGCGCCCAGTTCTCGAATCACTCAGGAGTTTCTATAATTATATTTTAAATGTAAGGATCAAACAATCTCTTCCTAAAACAACTGTGCTAATATGAGAATTTTATGGTCATATCCCTACTCAGGATAACTGAATTTATAAGAGTTACAAAAATTTCAGCAGAGAGAAAATTGATACCGTTCTACCTACCGTTCAGTGTAATTGAAACAAAATGAGCTATATTTACCAGTTTTCATAAGCAAAGCTGCCATGAGACCAGTGGAGTTACAGCGCCAACCACTACATTAATAGACCTACAGTGGAATAACATGTCTGAACCAATTCTAAGCGATAAGCGGAGACCTACTATTCTACACCTATTTTTAAGTGTAGTTAGGAAGAGAATTCTTTATTGAATTTGAAAGAAGTGCAAACTATTTAATATGTAAGAGGACTTTAAATCTGTTAAAGATATTGAATCTCAAGAGACATTACTCTATTTTACATCACAGCCACCATGTTATGACTATGTAAGTAACAAATAAAATTGATAAATGAATTCAAAGATGCACTGCTACCTGAATTAGCTTAAAGTAAATCTTTCGAGGGGGGGACATTCGGTCACAGTGAACATGAGTAAAATTACACTACGAAAGAAGTTAAATTGAGATTATTATTATTATTATTATTATTATTATTATTATTATTATCACTGTCATCATTACTCCTCAGCGTACATATTGTATTTTAAATATATTTCGCTTTTTAGACTAACACCGAGGAACAGATATACAGCGAGCCAGCTTATCGGCTGTTACCGAATTTATTTACATTTAGCAAGACCTGTAGATATAACATGAAAATATTATTGGCGGATTTCAATGAAAATTGAATTTCTTACAGGATCCAGTTAAGGAGAATAAAGATAATTATTCAATGAAAGACGGGAAGCAAGGAATAAAAAGAGACATTGCTTGAAGGAAAAACTGAATGAGGTAGAAACAAGTAGTGAGAATAAAAACAGAGATTGATATAAGGGCATAAAGGAATTTAAGAATGGACATCAGGCAGGGTAAATGTGGTCAAGGATGAGAATGGTGACTTGCTTGCAGATTCTCATTCAATCCTGAACAGATGGAAAAACTATTTTGGGAAACTACTAAATGTACATACGCCAAATAGAAATGATCGGGAGAAATTCACATACAAATGCTGAGCCACATATACTCGAACCCACACTTTCTGAAGTCGACATTACGATAGAAAATCTGAAAAATTACAAGTCTCCAGCTATCGATTAAATTCCAGCAGAATTAATTCAAAAGAGTGGTAGCGCATTATCTAGCGAAATTTATAAACCACTTGCTGTTTACTTACTCTTTGGGAAAAGGAAATTGTACCAGAACAATGGAAGGAGTCCATAATTTTTTCAATCTTAAAAAATGGAGACAAGACTTACTCTAGTAACTTTCGAGGAATATCACTTTTGTTGACGTACAAAATTTTGCCCAATATTCTTTTGAGAAGATTAACTCCATATGTAGATAAAATTATTGGGGATCATCAGTGTGGTTTTAGGTGTAATAGATTGAATATTGACCAGATTTTTTGTATTCGACAGATATTGGAGAAAAAAAAGAATATAAGGGTACAGTACATCAGTTATTCATAGGATTAGTACTTTCCGGACTAAAGGGCAGCGGTCTGTCGATAATACAATCAAACGTTTCGTCCACTACTCCGGTGGACATCAGCAGTGGCCTGGTACACGTGAGCGGAGAGATCTGCTGTTTGTATCAAGGACTGGTTCTAAGACTGAATGAATGAATGAATGAATGAATGAATGAATGAATGAATGAATGAATGAATGAATGAATGAATGAAAGCGGAAATGGGAGGAGAAACTTTAAAGGTATTTGAAAACACGTTTTGTAAAGAGTTGGGGCTGTGAAAACTGAATATGTGAACTCCAAGCCTATTGGCCACTTGTCTCACTTTGGGTTTCGCCGCTCCAGTGAAGGAGCGGTAGAAAATTTCGAGGGGGAAAGCCGAAAATGGATGTAACTTCTTAGGTTCGTTCCAATAAGCGGTTCATGGATCAGTTCATGTACGGTTCCTGTGCCATCTCATGCGCATGCGCTAATTGAGCATCTGCTATGGGATTGAAACTGGACTGGACGCTGTTGGAACGCTTTCGCGGATCGTTATGTACTAAATCCAGAGATGCTATAACTGTGATCATCTTTGCTAAGAACGGGATGCTTATTATTATCGTTTCGCAGTTAATTCTAATTGGAGAAAATAGAATTTCGATCATTTTCTATAAAAAGATGACAAAAAATATGAAAGGCAGGCATTCCGCTAATTCAATGTCGTGTACTACGGCACTCTCATCTAAAAATAGTTCTTTTTTTAATTATTAATGTATGTACGTTATTTATTATACTTTTAATCAAAGCTGCATGTTGAAATTGTAATTAACTATTTCAATACCCAAATAATTTCCATTCCCTTTCTTTTTGGCGAAAATTTAAATTAAATCTCTAGTTTTATTATTCGTCTATACTGTCACTTTTCATCTTTAACCTCATTGATGTGAACAGTCGATCATGTCTTTCTTCAGTATCAAGGAGACGTTGGTGAGCTTATGCGCATGCGCATCTCGCGTACTCTTTCGTACATGCCTCAATCCGCGGACTACTTCGGACCGTTCCGAACCCGTGTCAAAAGCTTGTTGGAACGCCCGACTGCAGTACAGGTTTCCAGTTCAGGACTGGTTCGGATTGTGTTGGAACGCTTTTTCTGTACTGCGCATGCTCACGATGGTTACGGACGGTTCCTGACTGTTGTTGGAACGAACCTATTAGCTACAACGTACGGGGGGGGGGTGAGGGGGAGAAGTACAGCGAGCTGACCCAGTGGAGTTAGAAACGCGATGGTACCAACTAAGAGAAGTTTAGGCAACGAAAAGGTAATAGCCAGTTTGGCTGTTTGAAGATTCGAACGCGTAGGAATTAATCATCTTATCGGTAATAGCCGATTGACTTTTTGATGATTTTTCTCAGATTAGGAGACCAGCCAATTGGCTCTTTGATGACTTCATTGATCTGTAGAAGGGGACGATTAAATTCTGTTAGAGCACGAGTTCGATGTGAATAATCATTAATTTTGAGCCGTACCAATGTCTGAGGAGTGAATGCAGGTCCGTGTCCATTAATTCTTTTAGGACTTATCCCGACAATTGTATTAGCGCCTTAGGAAAACCACGGAAAAACATTAGGCAGGATGAGTTCTTATTCGATTCGAAAAAAAAAAATCGAAAAATCGAAAGAGAATTGGGAGGACAAATTTAAAAGGTACGCAAAACGCGTCCTTGCAAGGGGTTGGGGGCTGTACAAAACTAAATATGTTAGCTCCAAGCCTGTTGGCCACTAGTCTCACTCCGGGTTACGCTGCTCCACTGAAGGAGCTCTAGAAAATTTTGAAGGGGAAGCCGAAATTGGACGTAACCTGTTAGGTACCACATACGCGAGGGGGACGGAGATTTGGTCAAGTGACCACGGAACGGGGCGAGGAGGAGATGGCTGGTGTTTGCCGTTAGGATGGCAAGACGCTGTCATCTGTTGTTCGATGACAAGGCATGTGAAGGCCGTCGGAAGAAGCGCCGTGAAATCTAAATCTGCAATTTGAGAGACTAATTGAGTGACGTCATACATTTAATAGACAATTTATAGGTTCTGAACTAGGGCATACGTCGTTTACAAGAAAAGGGGGTTGAAAAATCGAAAGAGAATTGGGAGGAAAAATTTAAAAGGCACGCAAAACGCGTCCTTGCAAGGGATTGGGGGCTGTACAAAACTAAATATGTGAGCTCCAAGCCTGTTGGTCACTAGTCTCACTCCGGGTTACGCTGCTCCACTGAAGGAGCTTTAGAGAATTTTGAAGGGGAAGCCGAAATTGGACGTAACCTCTTAGGTACCACATACGCGAGGGGGACGGAGATTTGATCAAGTGATCACGGGACGGGGCGAGGAGGAGATGGGTGGTGTTTGCCGTTAGGATGGCAAGACGCTGTCATCTGTTGTTCGATGACAAAGCATGTGAAGGCCATCGGAAGAATGAATGAATTAATGAATGAGGGGGAAGTGGGAGGAGAAGCTTTAAAGGTACGTGAAAACACGTCCTTGCAAAGGGGGAGTTGGGGCTGTGAAAAACTGAATATGTGAGCTCCAAGCCTCTTGGCCACTTGTCTCACTTCGGGTTTCACCGCCCCAGTGAAGGAGCGCTAGAAGAATGAATGAATGAATGAATGAATGAGTGGGGGGAAGTGGGAGGAGAAACTTTAAAGGTACGTGAAAACACGTCCTTGCAAGGGGGGAGTTGGGGCTGTAAAAAACTGAATATGTGAGCTCCAAGCCTCTTGGCCACTTGTCTCACTTCGGGTTTCGCCGCCCCAGTGAAGGAGCGCTAGAAATTTCCAGTGGGTAAGCCGAAAATGGACGTAACTGATTAGCTACAACATTGGGGGGGGGGTAGGAGGGGCAGAAGTACAGCGACCTGATCCGGAGGAGAGACGCGATGGAGGAGAAGTCTAGGCAGAAACGGTAATAGCCAGTTTGGCTGTTTGAAGATTCGAATGCGTAGGGATTAATCTTACAATAGCCAATTGGCTCTTTGATGATTTTTCAAGGTAGCACATCGATATTTAAGGTGTGGGAGGGTTGTGTCTTGTCGTTGTCGTCGCGGTCCGCACCAGTGGCTTCGGTGTTCTGATTGTCATCTATATATATAATTTGAACTGGTAATGGAAATTACGGGAAAACGGCTGGACGGATTTTAATAAATGACCCCTCATTTTGAAGCTTGGAACTCAAAGTTTTTCGGAAAAATAGTAGTTTTCAGTGAAATGTCAATTCTTAAACATAATTGTCCTATTTTCCAAAATCCATCTGTCATCAGTTTTGAGAACAAGCTAATAGCATTCACGGCCGACTTGATATTCCCTTCGCTTTTTTGTAAAGGAGAAGAGAAGCGAGCATCAAATCGGCCGTGTTGCATTTCAGAATAAAACAAAACACGTACTACAGTAAACAATATTACACGAAGGCTATGATCTGCAAGATGCTGACATATTTAGAGCTGAAATTAAATTGGTTATTAAAAACTTAACTTACTAAAAATAATTTACAGGTTCGATTCTGTGGTGTGTAATTTTCTGGGTACAGCTGTGTATTGGATATATTATAAACTACAAAACTTGAGGTGGTTTGATGACTTTATTACCATTAGAAATGAAATATCATTGTAGTTAATGCCATGATGTGACTATTTTTCATTAATTGTACATATTAATGCTATATTGATGATATGAAAGTGAAACGTTTTGGGGTTATATAGCCTAAGTAGATAGAGAATAACTTAAATTTTTTTATTTCTATATTTTACTGAGTGGCGGCTATATAGTATATATAGTATATGTTACTGAAAGCTATAAAACTTATGTAAGATAATAGTATTATTAAAAATCAAATATTTTTATAATTATTAATCAATTGGGTCTTTTTCATATATTTAATGGCGGTGTGGTGTAGATATTTATATGCGTGGTTCTCTTCAGTATTGGCTCGAGAGAGAGTATCTTTCATTGTTATGGAAGCAAGTAAGTTTCCGAATGTCTGGTATTCTTCATTGAAAATAAATCTGAAAAATGTTTATTTGAACGTCTAATGAACTTAGTTTGCAGCATTTGCTGCACAAGCCACTAGTAGTGTCTAATTGTCGGAGAAAGGGTTTGGTATGTGCTTCTGAGGGGCGGGTACCAAGCTTTGTTGACCTTAAGTCCTTCTTCAAGATCAACGAAGTTTGGTATCCGACCCTCAGAAGCACACACCAAACCCTTTCTCTGACGACTAGACACTAGACAATCAGAATACCGAAGCCATTGGTGCGGACCGCGCTGACAACGACAACACACAACCCTCCCACACCTTAAATATCGATGTGCTACCGGCTGGATAGTCTCTGAAATTGAGACGACTCATCCTGCCTAAGGTTTTCCGTGGTTTTCCTAAGCGCTAAGACAAATGTCGGGATGAGCCCTGAAAGAAATGGGCCACTGACCTGCACTCACATCCCCATGACCCCGGTAATTACTCTACATTTAATAATTATTTTACATCTATGCCCTCTCGCCTATCTCATCCTAATTGAATCACCGTAGAGTCAATTGGCTGGCCTCTATATTGAGACGATTCAACAAGACTCAAGTCATAATTCAATTGACCCCCCTGCCTAAGAGCCAATTGGCTAGTCTCTTATATTGAGACAACTCATCCTGCCTAAGGTATTTCCGTGGTTTTCCTAAGGCGATAAGACAAATGTCGGGATGACCCCTAAGAGAAATGGGCCACGGACCCATATGCCCTTCCCTATAAAACCCCCAACTTCTAACGAAACGATGTAAATGCCATGGTTCTGAATCTATAAAATACCCGCTACATGGGCGAGGTCACTCGTCTAGTCTTATTGCGAAAGAAGAGAGAACCTTTCAATTTGCAGATTTAGAATTCGCGGCGTCTCTTCTGATGGCCTTCATCTGCCTTAGTCATCGAACAACAGACGACTGAGTCTTCTCGACTCCACTTGCACTGCGAAATGGCAAAGCAAGCTTACTCCTGTCATCTGAACAGGAAATAAACGAGTCTTCTCGACTCCATTTGCACTGTGAAATGACAAAGTTCCTTTCAATGTGCAGACTTATACCTACCGCCAATTCTTCCTTGTCCTGTCCTGTGATCACTTTGATCAGATTTCCCTCCCCTCGCGCATGTGGTACCTATTTTCGGCTTTTCCCCTTCAAAATTTTCTACAGCTCCTTCAGTGGAGCAGTGTAACCTGGAGTGAGACAAGTGGCCAACAGGCTTGGAGCTCACATATTCAGTTTCTTTCAGCCCCGAACCCTTAGCCAGGACGCGTTTGGGGTACCTTTTAAATTTCTCCTCCCACTGCTCCTCTTTCAATTCAATTCAAGCGGCTCATAGCCTTGTCTGTTATGATCCTAGGTTATGGCGAAGACACCAGACAGGTCTACTAGCTATTCTCTTAAGACAAGAACGCAGGGAGGCAGGTGTCACTCCCAGATTTAGGTAGATGATTCATTTATGACATAATCGAATAAGCAACCGCTGTGAAATGACCTTGCTCTAACTCGGGCTATAGATCCATTCTATCCCTCTTACATATCGACGGAGTAAAGAGCCAATTGGCTAGTCTCCTGATCTGACAGAAACCATCAAAGAGCCAATCGGCTAATACTGTTGTAAGATTATTAAATAACTTGAGCTAATATATCGCCCCCAATAATCCCGTTTTGCTGATCGATGGAGTTGCAATAGAGCCAATTGGCTAGTTACTCACTCAGTCATTTTACTTAAGAGCCATTTAGCTAGTCTCTGAAATTGAGACAACTCATCCTGCCTAATTGTTTCCGTGGTTTTCCTAAGACGCTAAGACAAATATCGGGATGAGCCCTAAAAGAAATGGGCCACGGACCTGCATTCACTTCCCTAGATCTGGTGAGGCTCAAAGTTAATGATTATTCACATCGAACTCGGGCTCTAACAGAATCTAATCGTCCCCTTCTACAGATCAATGGAGTCATCAAAGAGCCAATTGGCAGGTCTCCTGATATGAGAAAAATCATCAAAGAGCCAAATGGCTACTACCGTTAAGATGATTCATTCCTACGCATTCGAATCTTCAGACAGCCAAATTGGCTATTACCTTTTCTTTGCCTAGACTTCTACCACTTCTCCTCCTAATTGGTACCATGGCGTTACTAACTCCTCCGGGTCAGCTCGCTGTACTTCTCCCCCCTCCCCCCCCCCCGTGTGTTGTAGCTAATAAGTTACATCAATTTTCGACTTCCCCCCCCCCTCGAAATTTTCTAGCGCTCCTTCACTGGAGCGGCGAAACCAGAAGTGAGGCAAGTGGCAAATAGGCTTGAAGCACACATATTCAGTTTTTCACAGCCCCAACTCCCTTGCAAGGACGTGTTTTCAAGTAGCTTTAAAGTTTCTCCACCCATTTCCCTCTTCATTCATTCATTCAGACTCAGTACGAGTCCTTGATACATATAGCAGATCTTTCCGCTCACGTGTACCACGCCACTGAAGATGTTCACAGGAAAATAGTCCGGAAAATACCAATCCTATTGACGCCGGCCGGCCGTACAAGCAGCCTACATTCTAAGATTAATTATTCATAGATTCCAAAAAGGCATATGACTGGATTATGAGAGAAGTTTTATATAATATTCTTCTTGAATTTATTTTCAAGAAAATAGTTCGATTAATTACAATGTACCTCAGTGAAACGTCCAGTAAAGTCAGTATAGGTCAGTTTCTGTCAGATGCTTTTCGAATAGGCTACACTGCAGGCTAATGCAAGAAGATGCACTATCACCTTTACTTTTTCACTTTGCTCTAGAATATGCCATTAGAAAAGTCCAGGATAACAGACAAGGCTGTTACATCAGCTCCTTGTTTAAGCGGATGACGTGAATATGTTAGAAGAAAATCCACAAACTATTAGGGACAACAGGGGAATTTTACTTGAAGCAAATAAAGCGATGGGTTTGGAAATAAATCCCGAAAAACAAAGTATATGATTATGTCTTGTGGTCACAATATTGAACGAAATGGAACTATAAAAATTGGAAATTTATCCTATGAAGAGGTGAAAAAATTGAAATGTCTTGGAGCAACAGTAACAAATATAAATGATACTCTGGAGGAAATTAAACGCAGAATAAATAAGAGAAATTCCTGTTATTATTCGGTTGAGAAGCTTCTATCATCCAGTCTGCTCTAAAGAAAGCTGAATGTTTCAATTTATAAAACAATTATATCACCGGTTCTTCTATATGTTTGTGAAACTTGGACTCTCACTTTGAGAAAGGAACAGAGGTTAAGGATGTTTGAGAATAAGGTACTTAGGAAAATATTTTGGGCTAAGAGGGATGAAGTTACAGGGGAATGGAGAAAGTTACACAACGCAGAACTGCACGCATTGTGTTCTTCACCTGACATAATTAGGAACATTAAATCCAAACGTTTGAGATGGGCAGGGCATGTAACATGTATGGGTGAATTCAGAAGTGCATATAGAGTGTTAGTTGGGAAGCCGGAGGAAATAAGACCTTTGGAGAGGCCGAGGCGTAGATGAGAGGATAATATTAAAATGGATTTGAGGGAAGTGGGATATGATGGTAGAGATTGAATTAATCTTGCTCAGGATAGGGCAGACGTCGGGCTTATGCAAGGGCGGCAATGAACCTCCGGTTTCCTTAAAGTCCTAAGTAAGTAAGTACCGGTAAGTAAGTAAGGAAGGAAGCAAGCAAGTAAGCAAGACATCTGAAAATGTTGGAGGAGATATTAACGAACGCGTAATAATGTTTGCAGAAGAATTTTGTCCTAAGCTAATCAAAATGTATCAGTCCATTGCCATTTCACACAGCAGTGTGAAGCTAAACAGATGTAAAATTCGGTTTATGAGTAGATATATGCTTGAAATGCATTTTAATAATCTTTTCATTAAGAATTTAGTGTTAAAAATGCGTCACTGGCTTAACAATATTACTAAGTTCGTGATAATATTGTAGTTTATACATTACAATTATTACTCCTTGAACTTTAAATCACTTCGTGTCATAAAATTGTACAAAGCACGCCACTGATGCCGCGAGCTTGCTTCCTAGAGCGGAACTATGGACTCACCTTGCCAGCGGGGCAAGAACACGATCATATGGTTAAAGCAGGGCTGGCCATCGGGAGCGGATCCAGACTGTAAACGGGGACACTTAATATTCATCCATGACTGAATCAACGCTGCGGGGTGATCGGCGGGGAAGAAAGGGGATGAAGAGAAATCATATGGCTCCCCGTGAGAGAGTAGAATCCGCTCTTGCTTCCCAGCCCTGGGTTAAAGCATGCACGGGTCTGTTTAATGGATGCATGTGCTTCCTAAACAAGTGATTCGTAGTTCGATTCGACGTGGGCGAAGATTCATCTCCATTCACGAGACTGGATGTTTGTTCCCTGCCTTTTACTCATCCTGTGACACGTTTCGTGTGCGATACATCGTGCTGAACACACTGTCAGGGAGGCCAGCTTTGTGGGAGAGTCTAGCTTGGTCCAAAGATACCCAACCTTATAACTCATTGGATTGTATACGGGATGAGTTTAAATAATACGACAAGAAGGAAGAGCTAGGAGTACAGTAAACGGAAAGCTTTAAAATTTTATTTTCTGTGTGAAGTACAGACAAGGTATTGTGGTAGCATTAAGGCCTAGAGTTCTTCTGAAAATACACGGCTTTAGCATTCCTTATTCCGAAAAATTGTGTGTTTGATATTCTGTCTGTGTTAAATATTTCCTTCTGAACTACATTGTGGAACAACTTGACCTTACCTTGAACGCATTAATGTAGTATTAAAATGCACGAAGTGAAATAGAAGAATGGAAAGTAGCCGAAATCGTACCGCTTCCTAAATCGTACCACTTATGTTTAACGAAATCCATTGGATGTCACTGGCATCTACTAATCCCGTGTTAAACTACGAGTACTTAATGCGAATTTGTTTTCCTGCAGTTCCCGCTATTTGTTGAAAGAAGAAGCTGACTGTAAACATTGTGTGTAGAAATTCGTCAATCTTAGTATACAAATTTTGCATCCTACTTTCTCACTGTACTTATTTTAAGTATAGTTCATACACACACAGTCCGTACCTGTGGAGTAACGGTCAGCGCGTCTGGCCGCGAAACCTGGTGGCCCGGGTTCGAATCCCGGTTGGGGTAAGTTGCTTGAGTGAGGTTTTTTTTCCGGGGTTTTCCCTCAATCCAATATGAGCAAATGCTGGGTAACTTTCGGTGCTGGACCCTGGACTCATTTTACCTGCATTATCACCTTCATTTCATTCAGGCGCTAAATAACCTGAGATGTTGATACAGCGTCATAAAATAACCCAATAAAATAAAAATAAACATACACACATACAGTACACATATCAAAAAAGTTTTACATCACCTGTAAACTAAAATGTACAATGCACTTTTCACAAAATTGGAAGTAACATGTGAAAATCGAACTCATCTGCAGTACATAGTCTATTGCTCATTCAATGGAAGACAGATCATAATGTAAACCAAAACAGAACTTTATTTTCTCACTGTAAACTTGAACAAGTGAGTCCAATGAGTTTAATACTCAGTAGTTCGTCCCCTTTCATAAAGACATACCATCCTTCAGTTCATTAAGCCACTGTTGATCCAAATTGTCCCATTCTTCAATGCCAATTCTGCATAGATCTCGCCGATTTCGTGGTCCGTCAGGACGTCCAAAAACAGCTTGTTTTGAACGACTCCAGGCTTGTTGAATAGGGTTCATGTCTGGGGAACAAGCTGGCCATTCCAGTCGTACGATATCTGCATCACGAAGTTCATCATTGACAATGCCTGCACGATGGACGCGAGAGTTGTCGTCAATAAAGAGGAAGTCTTCTCCGAAATGTTGGCGATACTATAATACTATAGAGCGGAGAATGTCGTTTCTGTATTGTTATAGCATTTAGGTTGCCCTCAATGACCATACAATAACGAATAATTCACTAGATTTTCGCTATTTTTTTTTAATTCGCCGATTTACATTCTATAATTTGTATGCCGTATTGAGTAAACTTATTCCTTTGTAGTTTTTACAGTCATAACGGTTACAGATGTTGTTCAAAACCATTTAAATAAGCATGGCGTTTTAAAAAATAATAGGCCTGGTAAAAGTTTGATAACCAGATTTCTTAAAAGACATCCTCAGCTTACTATACGTCAGAGCCAAAATATTAAGAGAACAAGGGCACAAATAGACAGCAGTATCATTAGTAAGTATTTTTATAATGTCTCAGTCAACTTACAAATTCGATGTTTTTGTTACATTTTGTATATGTTTGTAATCATATTTTCACTTTCAAAACAAGAAGATAGTTTTTAAAAATTTTGTTTTGTCCAACTTCACCTTACCGATAAGAGGAAATCGATTCTTGTAAAGTAAGTTATATGAGTGTCCGATTCCACCTGGAACAGGTAAGTGAAGTCGGGCACTTTATAGTGCTTTAAAAAACAACTCGAAACTACAGATTATATTATAGTAAGGTCCGAAAGTCTTGTCACCCTCCCCCCTTGTTTGTATGCTGATGTGCATCCATTTTGAACATATCATAGGAGATGTGTGTCAATGGTTGATACTTTACGTTCCAGCTTGTTTAGTGATCCAGAACATCAGTATGGGCACCATCATTGTCGCGGCACAAAATGATGCGGCGCCATGTCCTGTGTGAAATTTCTGCAGCAAAGGTAGTGTGATTTCCCTGAATGCTTCCCTAACAGCTTGCTTCAAATCTTCAATTGTCTGGTATCGATGTTTCGAGACATGCTGCTTAATTATTCCCCATAGGGAAATAACACCGCCTTTTTTGCGGAAAATATCACACAGGACTGTTTACTATTCATAGCTCCATTAATGGTCACTTCATCCCTTTAGTGTTCTGTTTACTTCGCGATAAAAGTAAAGCTTCTTATGAAAAAGCATTTCTTGCCATTTGTAGCAAATGTGAGAGAACTTTAGTAAGAAATTTGAGCCTGCTACAGTAATTTTAGATCTCGAAATAGATATTTATGTTGCAGTGAAAAACGTGTAGGAAAATGCTGAAATTTTTCTGTGCAGATTTCATTTAACCAATTCCTGGTGGAACAAAATTCAGGGCCTAGGTCTGGCATCTGAATACAAAAACATTAATTCCATCATTGGACAGTGGTTACACTATGTATTCGGGCTGATTTACTTACAGCCGGATGAAGTAGGAAATGCGTTTGTGCATGATTTGATTCCCACACAATCTGAAACTGAGTCTGTAGTACAATTTTCTTTTTATTTAGTTGAAATTTTATATTGATAATGATGCTCCATTTCCACCGAATATGTGGGCAGCACAGTCAGCGGACACAGGTCGACAACGAATGGGTACGAATTTTTCCATTCGCATTTCAACTCTTCTTTTAATTTTTCTCATCCCTCTATACATGTTTTTGTGGACCAGTTAATCAGTCTTCAGACCGAAATTTACATAAAGATCAATAGCATCAATACACCACATTTAGGAAAAAATTCACACACTAAGAAGAAACAAATTTACTTTGAAAGACAGATTTCTGATTGCCAGGAAGGATAAATTGTTCGATTCAGATTCATAAAAATTACATGTTATAGCTTTGCCAAAGTACAGTACAGTATTAGTTTTGCACAAATGTTTGATAATCGATACGCATAATAAACTGAAGTGGTACAGTACAGTATTAGTGTTGAACAAGTTTCATAATCGGCAAGCATAATAAGCTGAAGTGTTAGTACAGTCTATGCAACAAATACCAGCTCATAACTTCATTGCAGTTTATATCTTCTTTTCATGTCATCCAGTGCAGTTTATATGGTAAATGATTATCCGTCCGGTTTTTTTTGCAGTGCAGTTGACTATATTCCACTGCCCCTTGTAGAAACGGAAATTATTTTATTGCCCTTTTACGAATCTATTTGGAGGGAGTGAAACAGGTTCGCGGTATGAATTCGCTTGAGTTTACCTGATTTTAATTTAGATGTGTATTTTTTTCACTGTGAGCTTTAATGACATTATTGTAGTTTATACTTTCCAATATGTCACCCTATGAAAAGCACTTCTAGAAGCGGAAATTGTTTTATTACCCTTTTCGTTTCCATTTAGAGGAGGAGAAATAGGTTCACAGTATGAAATCACTTCAGTTTACCAGGAGATTTATTTCCGTGGTGTTAATATTCTGTGTAAGACGTGTATTTCTTTAAAGTGTGCTTTAATGATAATTAATAGTTTATGTTATACCGATAAGTGCAAAATGTCTCATAAGTGTGCTAACAAAACCGAAAATTTCTGCTATATTTGTAGTGAGTTCGTTCCGGTTAAACAAAAATGTAATAACCGCATTAACTCAAAAAGAACACGAATTATTTTTCGGGTGCAAAGTAGGCGATTTTGATAAAAAAAAAATGAGCCCCTAATATTTGTTGCAAAATTTGTACCTCAAATTTACAATACTGGTTAAAGGGAAAAATCGAGCCATGAGATTTGTCGTACCAATGATTAGAGGAAACCAACAAATCATAATACAGACGGTTACTTTTGTTTGACTTCACCAGTTTGACCAGGATATGACATCTAAAAGAAAACACAATCTCCTATCCAAACATTCCATCAGCCATCCGACCAGTCCCTCACAGTTCCGAATTGCCTATGCCAAAACTTCCATATATTTTGTACATATTCTTTTTCATCACCCGAATAAGAAGCTGGCTCTTCTGAAACCTTCGAATACGAAAGCAGTTCCTTAACAGTGCATCATTTAATGACATAAGGAGAACTAAACGATTTAGTTAGAGATCTGGATCTTAGTAGATCTAAGGCAGAACTATTAGCCTCCAGACTAAAGGGTTACAATTATTTAACAGAAGACGTCGGACATGAACCTTATGTTCCATTCTATTCCAAAATGGACGACGTTCTCTACTGTAATGACTTTTTCCCCGAGAATTGTGCGACTTCAGTGATGAGCATAGTGAGCGTTTTCATCAAGAAATTTCAACTATGGAAAAAAGATACCAAGGACAATGGAGTACCAATATGCTAGCAGATTATTGTTGAACTTTGGCTCGTGATGTACCTGATGCCCAGTATAAAGGAAAATGCAGAAAAAGAAAGCTGTAATCTTCTGAACAATGAGTGTTTAACCTTATTGTCATTGTAATAAATAGACATCGGATTTTTAGGCACTAAAAATTGCAGTTTTAGGCGCCTAAAATAAGCTCAAAATTTGTAAAATTAGGCTCTATTTTAATGAAAATAGGCATTTTAGGCACATCAAGGTATCATACTTATTTCTTTCACTGAAATTTTTAGTTATACACTAAAATACGCACAAAAAAGTATGTTTAAACATTAAAAAAGAATACTATATTATATTTATAAACAGAGCTGCACAAATTTAATATATTGAAACTAATGAAATAATGATTATTGATATCAAGATTACTCATTTTAAGTTATTGAAATTCAGTTCCATGCTCAGACTTTATTATAATTATCTGCACAGCACACCATCAGAATTTTTTCTAAATTCTCCACAGTTAACCTTTGCCTTTTGTCACTGAGAATCATTTTGAAAGCAGAAAAACTTCTTTCAACCGAAACTGATGTAAGAGGCGCAAATTTTAAATTAGGTACAATAGAAACATCAATACTTATTGGAACATTTACACTTTCCCCCCGATATCACTCTTGATGCTTTTTCCAACAATGAAAATCCTACATTCTTATTTAATACCTTGTCCCACTTATTTTTAACTTTTTTCCCAGTTTCGCCCAAACCAGAACGTATGTTCACTTGAGCTTCCTTTACTATTGCTATTTGGCTACAAAGAGATTGTTTTTCAAGTTCTAATTGTTCAATGCTTGCAGGTATGAAAGAAAAGTTTGATGTTATGTAGGCAATATCGTTTTTCACTCGTGAGTCATTCAGACAATCTTTCACTGCTTTCACACACGCTGCACTATCAGTTTCAGGTAATTTATCAATAACTGTGACCACTTCTTTAAAATACTTAGAATAATACACCACTGACTGAATCCAGGTTCCCCATCGTGTAACAACCGGCTGAGGTGGGAGTGGGATATCTGGAAAGTTCTCTCTGAATATTTAAATCCTGGATGGGGCTTTACAAAAACATTTTTTTGGTGTTAGAAATAAACGAATTGACAAGAGGAAATTCATTCCGGATTGTTTCAGAAACCCTGTGAAGGCCATGTGCTAGACAGGTTACATGCGTGAGGTTAGGATAAAATGTTTTAAGAAGTGGAGCTGCAGCAACCATGTATGAGGCAGCATCAGTATAAAACAACAGAACTTTAGAATCGTCTATATTACCTGAGTATAAAGACTGTAGGCCTTTATTTACAAAATAAGCAATGGCTTGGCTATTCACTTTCGAAAGGTCCTTAACACATACGAGGTGTGGAATCGAAGGTCCATCAGGACTAAGTTTTCCTATTACCATATTTGCTATATACCTATTCATAGGATCTGAGGTTTCATCCACAGAGACCCATATGTAAGAATCACCTATATCCTCCCGAATGGAAGCTAAAGTTTCATTGTATATTCTGTCTAAGTAATTTTTTCTTAGGGTCGACTCAGATGGGATATTTTGTTTGCAGTATTTTTGTAAAAACTGTCTTAAAACCGGATTTTCAATTGCATTCCAGGGAATGTTAGCAGCAACAAATGCTCTGGTTAAATCAGCATAGAAATTGCTGCTGAGATTGGATGAAGTGTTAGTAAAGTTTGTTGCAGTTGATTTTTCTGCTGAGCTTTAGCCTCATGAGCCGCTCCTTGCACATGCTGCTTTAGGTGGCACTTCTTTTCTTGCGAAATCTAAAAATGTAAAGTAAACTGAATTAAAATAAAATCCTAATTGTTGTATTGCCGTATTTCAATCACAAAGTTAGTGGGTTCGAACAATCAAAATTTTAATGACCTGCAAATACTTTAACTATCGGAATTTAAAAGGTTAAAGTGTAATGGTCTTAAAAAGAATTATACCTCAGGATAGCTCAGTCAATGTATAAATATTATAGGCCTACTCATTAAAATTAATAGAATTTATATATTTCAACTTTTGTTACACACCTGTTTGCTACAAATCTTACAGAATATTATTTTTCCATCATAAGTGAATTCTGAATATTCTGTTAGCCATTGCCGGATCAATGTAGATTTTGCACTTATATTTTTCGGCATTATCGCGTTAAAATTCACAGGAAAACGTCCTACCGCTCAAAACTTCTCAACACAAATAAGGTGAGGGAAAGAGCAACTGTTAACGAGCATTCAAATGAACCGTTGTTATTGAGATTCAATTGGACAAAAATACAAAGTTCCACTTATTGTTGCATTTCCTGGTAGTGTTAACACTAGGAGGGCCATTCTTTTAAATATTTTGTAACGGTTTACCCTACTAATTCGCAGTTTTACGACTTTTCATAAATATTTCAAAAACACTCTTTCTCCAAAAATTGTGATTTTATGACACTCTGAAGGGCAGTACAGCTAATCGGTTTCAGACCGAAAACAGTCATTTTTATAGTATAGTATATCTCTGAATCGGTAGCAGCACATGTTGTGATTGTTGCCTGCTTCAAAACTAAGGTTGGTTCTTTGTCGGCATTTATGCCTCCAAACATGTTAAATTCGGTGAAATCTATTGTGAGTGTCGTGAGATTCGAAACATTTTGTTTCCTTTATCAATGGTTTCATGGCCGGTGTGAAGCAAACTTTCCACTTTTTAAATGCCTTAAATTTCGCAGTGAATGCATGTATAAATTATAAAAAGTAAGAGTAAAATGCGAAACTTTACAGTGAGTTAGGCATTTTTAGGCGAATATTAACAAATTAGGCTCTAATAACCGTTTTAGGGCATTTTAGGGCACTATAAAACTCTTTGAATACCTTTCAATTTCCACGAAACACAAATATTAATAATTATTTTTACTTTTCTCCTAAAGAAACAAAATAGGCATTTGCCCTAGAATCCGATGTCTGGTAATAAAACAGTATTTTGAATAGATATAAATTCCAAGATTTCTCATAAACCATAACCAACAACTGTTTTTTATTGTCATATTCGTATTCAGGGGTTCAGATTATATAGAAAATATGTATCACACGCCCAGCGCAAAAGAAAAGTTAAAATTTGTTACACAGTGCTATTAATGGTACTGTACACTCTTAGACAAAAAAAAAAAAAAATGACCGGACTCTTGAAGCGTAAATTTTTCTAAGTTCCATTCGGCTGTGCGCCTGATACACAAGACTAAAATCAGAGTAGCACGGACGAAACCAGCGAGATCCAAGAACATACTCTTATATCGGCAAACAACGGTTTGGACTGTATAGTGTCATAGCTCCGTGGTAAAACTCTGACTTCACACGCAGAAAACCCGGGTTCGTATCCGCCTTCGTATAAGTATATATATATATATATATATATATATATATATATATATATATTTGTTTCCTTTTATTTTTTTCTCTAGCTGGAAACGAATGATACATTAATTGACTTGCACAGGAGTTGGGATTAGTTGACAAATTAAACAAAAACGTTCATTAATATCGGAAACTTCTTCCTAATTACCCTTGAATTAAAACAGATGCTCAGTTCTTGGACCTTCTCCCTTCTCCATAAGGTGCATTGTTCAGTTACTAAAAGTAGTAGTAGTAGTAGTAGTAGTAGTGGTGGTGGTGGTGGTGGTGGTGGTGGTGGTGGTGGTGGTAGTAGTCTTGCAACAACGAGAATAATAACAATAATACTATTCATCATCATCATTAGCCTTCAACTGTTAGACCCCAGTGGATCTGTTACGGTCTCTTGCCAGCGTTTCCTAGGTCGTCCTAAATTTCTTCGACCTCTTGGGACATACGACAAAACCTGCCTGGGCCATCTATAGCGATCCTCCTCTTGACATCTGTCTGCCACTGAAGCCTGTATTGCTGCAGATAATGGACAATAGAGTCAATCTTTAATTCCTTCAGAATATCTACGTTCCGATGATGGTCGAGAAGGGAGTATCCAGCAGTTTTTCTCATGAATCTCATTTCGGCAGTTGTTAGCCGTTTATACTATTCACAGTAATACAAACACGAGAATAATAATAATAATAATAATAATAATAATAATATTAATAAAAAATAATCATCATCATCATAATGTTAATAGTATTGCAAAAACGAGATGAATAATGTTAAAGACTAAACCAATCCGTTCCACATATAGGCTACACTCGTAAATAGTGCCGTTACATATCTGCTTTGTAATAGCCCAGACCATATATAGATTGTTCATTCCTATGTTAAAATCGGTTGCACTTTGAAGAGAACAACCGCCGGGATCGCCACAAATCCGCCGTAAACGAACACGAGATGGCAGTACAGTCGCTAATGCAATTAAAATGGGAGTTATGACGTGACTCCTTATGTAACAACTAGATGGAAGCATAATAAACCTGACAAAAGTTGTTACCGTCAAAGCCTATAACGCAGAGCAATCTGGGTATATATGATCTAGGGTAATAGCTCCGTGGTAACAACCTTGCTTCTTGTGTAGGTGATTCAAGGTCGTGTACCCCGTAAGGACGTCAGATGTTTATTTCTATATTGATGTGTAATTCATTTATAGACATCTGGAACTTCTGAAAGCAAACATAGCTCTGCGCACATGTAACTGCGCATATTCAGTGTGAAACAACCATTCTCTCTTGTAATTATTAGGGGTAACATGGCTCACAGAAGACATAGGCCAGATACGTGTAGGCAAGCTCTTCTCTCTCTTGTGAGGGAGGCCTGATTTTCCGCTACTAAGGCAGGTAGGCGACTAGGAATGCACGATTCCACAATTAGAAGATGGGCGAGATTATCCAGAGAAGGAATTGAACATCGTCAGCCAGGTTCTGGTAGAAGAAGTGTTTCAACTCGTGCACAGGACTCAGCTTTAGTTGCAGAAGTAGAAGCGAACCTGCATCAATCTGCTTCTTCAATTAAAGTAAATGCCCGTTTCCCTGGATCTTCTCGCACTGTCATAAGGTGTCTGCGGGACGTAGGACATTATCCAAGAGTGGCAGCAACGAAAGGGTGCATTACTGATGACCACAAATTATTCCGCCTTGCATTTGCAGAGGAAAATGTTAATTTTGATTCAAATAAGGTAATATTTTCAGACGAAGTTACTTTTTCCTCTGACAATTACGGGCGGCAAATAGTCCACCGTTCACGGGGATCCCGATATGATCCTACGCATGTGACAATTCGCTTTCGCAGTGGCCTTGTATCTGTTCCATGTTGGAGCTGGATGTTTAGTGACGTCTAGGTGTTCTATGGCGGCTCGACGGAAATCTTAATGCCAAACAATACAAGGTCTTATTGGAAAATGTTATGCTTTCCTCTGTACCAGGGGCGTATTTTGCGGACTACCGCGGCTACCGGCGGTAGCCCAAGGAAATTACAAAAGAAAAAGTTTATAATATAATATAATGTAATAATTTTGTGTATTATTAGTTTTACCATAGTAATTAAAATTAAAGTAATTGTTAGATTTATATGCGCTCTCTGCTCTCGAAAAGAAACAAGTTGTCAAGGCGGCATCGCTGGAGAAACCGCTTGCTACGTGAGGTAGCCTGTGACCGTACCGCGCACGCTGTCCTTCGCACAACTTACCGTCCTCCCCGCTCCCTTCCGTTACCATCGTGCTGTGTAGGCTGGGCAAGTTGCCGCTCTCGTGATCGGTTTCTTCGCAGGCGCGAAGCAGCAATACGCTTAGTACGCTAGCAATTGAATGCGATTGTGTTCTTGCAGTGCATTATTTTAAATCTGTGATTTGTTCGAGTGTCTAAGAGTTATATTAATTGTGAATTATTAAGTTTTTAATTTCCCAATTAAGTGATATTTTGAAAAATATGGCAGAACAAGTTTCTGGAGAGGTTTATGTTGAAAATGACTGTGTAATAGAAGGTTTATTAAAAGTGCCTTTTAACCGTCGTACATAACAACGAGAAAGTTGAAATTGTGAAAATGGAAAGACCAACTCCTGAGTTAAATTTGTCCATGGACGTAAAAGAAAAACAGCGAGAGTACACACGCCATTTCACTTCAACATCATATGGTAAGTGGAATTGCTTGTGTGGTACTTCTAAACTGTCTAAACTATTTTGCTGGCCATGTTTGTTATTTAGCCGCGAAACTAATGGGTGGTCAAAAGAGGGGTTTTCTAATATGAACTCCCTTCGAACGGCAGTCCTAGAATACGACAAATCAAAAGCTCATATTTGTAGTAGCATGAACTTTGCAAACTTTGGGAAGACAAGAATTGATTTACAGCTAGATAAGCAAAAAGCTCTGCACATCAAACAACACAATGCTCTTGTGAAAAAAAAAAAAATCGGGAGATTTTACTGCATCTTATTAACGCAGTCTGCTTTCTAGGAAAACAAGAATTGGCTTTTCGGGGTCATAACGAGAGTGTGGAATCAGACAATATAGGAAATTATATTGAATATTTAAGTTCCTTAAGTGAATTTGACCATTTACTAGCCAATATTCTTGAGAGTTCAACAGTATTTCGTGGTACTTCTCTCGCAATTCAGAATGACAATTTGCTATAAGTGGGGTTATGATAAAGAACATAAAACCTTTTGTGGCCATTGTTGTTGATGAAACAAGTTACTGCTCTAATCAGAGTCAATTGTCCACTGTTTTAAGATACGTCGACAGTACTGCCAATGTTCAAGAACGGTTTATAGGATTCACAAATGTCAGTTCGGACAAAACTGCTGCTGCTTTGTTTCAGCACGTGGAAGGTGTTATAGCAGAATACAATGTCGGCAATACGTTAATTGCACAGACATACGATGGTGCTTCAGTTATGGCGGGAAATATTAATGGCTTAAAAACAAAAGTTCAAGAAAAGTATCCTCAAGCACTATTTGTCCATTGTTACAGCCATGTTCCAATTTAGTTTTGCAACAAACTACTTCATCCATTCCAGAATGCCGCATTTTTTTCAAAACACTGTCGGGTTTAGCTGCATTTTTCTCATCATCTCCTAAAAGATCAGAAAAACTCAATAATTTATGAAAAAGAAACTCCCAAAAGTAGCACCAACTAGATGCAATTTTACATCTCGGCTTGTAAATACAGTAAAGTAATACAGAGAACAATTGACTGCTTTCTTTGAAAATATCATTTGTAATGACTCTGAAGAAAACTGGGTTGATGATGTAATTGTGCAGGCTCAAGGATATTTGTATTTTTTTCACACAGTTTCAGAATATATTTCTTCTTGAAGTCAATGCTAGAATGTTCGCACATACAAATGTGCTCTACAATATTCTTCAGACAAAAAGTCTAGACATAGCATACTGCTTGCAAGAGGTGTCAAAGTTAAAAAATACTAGGCTATATCCGAGTTCAGACGTAGTGGGTTTCCGTCCATATGGAGTAATATGGAAAATGACAATTCTTCAGCCAATACAATGGAACCACCATTAAAGCGAAGAAAAGGAGATGATGAATTGAAATACAGGCAGCTGTACTACAGCATACTAGATCGTATGCACATGGAAATTACTGACAGATTTTCTGATTATGGAAAGCTTCAGTTCACACATCTTCTAGATTCTCAAAAATTTTCTGCTTATGAGAAAACTTCCCGAATGAGGCATTAAACAAATTATTTCAATACAATATAATATTTTATTACTCAGTCGATGACAAATCAATGTAAAATAATGACTTATTTTATAGTCATTAAGTTTATATACATGAATTACAAAGTTGCGAACGTTTTCGCCTATTCAGGCATCCTCAGGCAGAGTTATACAATATCTCAATGTCATATACGTAGCTATTGGTGGTGAGTACTATTTGAATTAATGATGTACAAGCCATCTCCATTATTAAAATGTAATATTACAGGTAGTAAACTTAAATAATGTTAAAAATGTTAAAACCATTAGTAATTAAACTTCATAATATGTGGAACTCTTGTTCAGTCCAATGAGTGGTGAATATATCTGAAATGTATAAAAATATAATAGAAATGGGAATATCAAATGTAAATTGTAATCGGATTGGATATTTAAAAGTACTCACGTCGTTTAAAATGTGACAACTGCATAGTTAGCAACTGTATGGATTACTATAGACATCCTGTGTTTAATGTAAATTATCTGTAATGAAATAATAATTAATATCAATTTTAGTAGAATTTGAAAAATTAATTGGGGGGCTCATTATGGAGGTACTTACGTAGAGGTGAGACGACCTGCTGCTATTAGGACTGTAACTGGTATGACGTGGGGGAAGTGTATATTCGTGTAAACATCTACGCGGAAGGATATTCGTGGTGACGGGGTTAGAGGTTGTACAGGGGATTTCGGATTTGGGTTAAATTTTGTTTAAGAATGCTGTTCTCTATTTGAATCTGTTTAGCAATGTAATATTCTTCTGCAGAATTTATTAATTTAGTTTCTATTCCTGATTTTAATATTTTTAAGGTTTTATTTGCTGGGCCTAATTCATGTCCAGTATCTATTAGATGAGATGCATATGTAGATTTCTTACGATTATGTTTGAAGTCAGAAATGTGCTCATTGTATCTAATTTTGAAATTTCTTTTGGTTTATCCTATATATTTTTTTCTTTACATGTAAAACATTCCAATCTATAAATACCATTATTGTGAAGTTTGTTAACTTCTTGAAGTCTAGTGTTTAAATTGTTATTGAGTTTATTAGTTGGTTTGTGCGCTATGGAAATATTTTCTTTTTTAAAAAAGTTAGCTAATTTGCTAGATATATATTTATTATATGTTAAACTGAAGTATTTTTTGTTGGTTTTTGTTTGTTTTGTTAATGTAGATATATTACTTAGTTCTTTTTTCCTTTTATTTTTGTTTATTAGTTTTTTAATCAAATTAGTACTATAGCCATTTTCGTTGGCTATTTGTATTATTTTATTATATTCTTTCTTGTAATTGTTTTTACTTAGTGGAAATTGTATTAATCTATTAATCATGTAATTGAAGTTACTTAATTTATGTGCAGTAGGATGTTCTGAATTTATGGGGATGCTATGGTTAGTAATTCCAGGTTTTCTGTAAATATTAAATTCTAATTTATTTTTATGTTTTTTTATCATAATGTCTAAAAAATGAATCATATTATTAACTTCAATTTCTTGTGTGAATTTGAAGCTATTATGTAAATTATTGAAATATTCTAATATTTGTTTATTGATTTGTTGGCTTTCATAAATTATTAAAGTATCATCTACGTATCTATTGTAAAATGTAATATTGTGTGTTTTTAGAATATTATTGACTTCTTTATCTTCAATATCTTGAATAAATGTTTCAGCAAGTAAACCGGATAATGGGTTGCCTATAGCTAATCCTTTTTGTTGTGTATATATTTTATTATTGAACTGGAAATAATTCTGTTTGGTTACAATGTGTAATAGTTTAATTATTTTCTCTATTGTGGATTTTTGCATATTGTTTTTAAGCAGTTTTTTCTCTATTATGTCAAGAGTTTCTTTTATGGGAATATTAGTATAGAAATTTTCAATATCTAATGATAACATTTTAGTATTTTTTGTAATCTTGAAATTTTGAAGTTTGTTAATCAATTGATTTGAATTTTTTGTTGTGTATAAATGTTGTAATTTCAAAGCAGATTTTAGAAAACGTTGGAGAAATTTGCATATTTCATAATTTGGAGAATTTATACAAGTAACTACTGGTCTCATTGTTATGGGGTTTTTATGTGTCTTGGGTAAGGTTTTCATATATGGAATTTTTGGATTTTGGTTAATATATTTAAAGATTTCATTAGGTGGGATAATATCTGGCATTGTTTTCAAAACGGTTCTAATTTCTTTTTGATAAATATCTGTGGGATCATTTTTAATTTCAATAATTTGATTTTTCTCAAAAAATTCTAAAGTTTTTTTTGCAATATTGTTCTTTATCTAAAATTACTACAGCATTGGATTTATCGGCTTTTACTTGGACCAAATTATTATCATTAAATTTTTTCTGTAAGTTATTTAATTTTCGTTTTATTTGTTTAGCTTTTTGAATTGTGTTTTGGTTTTGGAACTGTTTTTGTAATCTTTTATTAACTTTGCGGTTTGATGTCTGAGAAAATCTTTGTTTGGGTGAGCACAATTATTTTACATTGATTTGTCATCGACTGAGTAATAAAATATTATATTGTATTCATTTATAGAAATTGACAATCTGAATATTCCATCATGCTTTCTAAGTTAAATTATTTCAGTCCTATAACAGTCACTTTGATCAAGTACGTTTGAAAAATGAATTAAGTGTAATATATTCAGCAGAAGTCTTTGATTTTTCGAACAAACCTATCCATGAAATATTATCTGCCATATATGAAAACCAGCTGAACCAAGTCATTCCTGAAGTCCTTAAATTGGCAACATTAATTGTGACAATACCAGCTACGTCAGCATCGGTAGAAATAACATTTTCTGCGTTGAAGAGAAACTTTGCAAGTGGCCCAACTGTAATTTCAAGGACAAAGTCATCAACGTATTTTCGTCCCAATCAAGACGTCTGGAATTCACATAAATATGTAAGGAATTTTATTATAGGGATTTTAAAATATATTTTGTGTAATAATAGGGTCAGTGGTAGCCCAAACCCTTTAACCAGTATACGCCACTGCTCTGTACGGATGATATATCCTGATGATGATGATGATGATGATGATGATGATGATGATGATATATTTCAACAGGATAATCATCGTGTTCACACATGTGTTGAGGTCATGAGATGATTTTCAGAGAGGCCATATATCAGACTGATAGCATGGCCTCCCTGTTCACCAGATCTGAATGGCCTAGAAAATGTGTGGTCAGAGGTGAAGAAAACTGTGAACACGATGATAAATATAATGCCACGTCGGCCGACCACGAAAGATGCACTCTGGAATATTATCGAGGACGCTTGTGATCGTGTATCTTCACGTCGACAGTACCTGAGACGCCTGATCGCATCCATACCCCGTAGGATGCAGGCGGTTATTGATGCGGAGGGATTACATACCCGGTGTTGAATTTTTTGTCTATTTTGATTTTTGTTTATTGGTCTCCGAGATGTATTTCTTTATTTTGTTTAATACGCAGAAAAGGATTATGTTTGTTTATTCCTATCCAAGATGGATTTCTTTTACTTAAGGTTTATTTTTGTTTATTTCTATCCGAGAAGATTTCGTTTAGTCTCTTTAAATACAAGATACAAGGGAAGGGATTGCTATTATGTATCTAACTTGCCCTTTGTAAATATTTAACTTTGTGTTAACAAAGTATAGACTGAGATTCGAACTGGAAACCTTTCGAATACAAGACCACAATGTTACCGACTGTGCTGTGCGAGAGAGACGATGAATCTTTCCTTTAAGAAGCATGTCATATAATCATCATATAGTGGTGACAGTGGAGTGTTGGAAACATTTACGACAGAAGAAATTCGTCCGCGTGTACAGTATATCATGCTCTGGCGAATGCACCCGAAGTCTTCCGAATCGGACATAGAATCTGGAGCCCGGTCATTTTTTTTTTTTTGTCTAAGAGTGTACATTAAAATAGTGAATAAAATAGTCTGGTACAGTAGTGAATATTGTTACCGACACATCAAGAGAGGAGGGTGGTAAGATAGTAAATGCTGTTACCGACTTCGTATTTAGAAACGTTCACAGATGGCCCTATGGTCGTCCTGGCATCCTACTTTGGCATCGTTTAAGCATTGAGCTTCACATCTTTCGCTGTGTGATCTGTAATAATGAATGGGAAATTGTGGAGAGTGTTGGTGCAATTACAAGCGCTAGGTCATGATCTGAACCTTGACATTATTCAACAAAAATACACTTCGTCATGCCAATATACAGGGTGGAAGATAAGGTACCGGTAGTACATTAATTGTAGGATGTGATTCCTTAAAATATAACCAATAAAAAAGTCTAATACCATTTGGTCGTTTTTGCGATATTTAAAAAAAAATACTTTTATGCCGACATTTCGATCGCGAATTTTACGAATACTGTTTAAAATACGATTTAATTTATTGTATAACAACGAAGAGAACGTTTGTTATGTTCACATTGCAGCAGTATTTTAATTAGAAAATTCACAGATTTCGAATTAATCGATTGAAAATGTCCAAAAATCTGAAAGTTAGAATTTATAAAACCGTTATATTACCGGTTCTTCTGTATGGTTGTGAAACTTGGACTATCACTCTGAGAGAGGAACATAGGTTAAGGGTATTTGAGAGTAAGGAACTTAGGAAAATATTTGGGGCTAAGCGGGATGAAGTTACAGGAGAATGGAGAAAGTTGCACAACGCAGAACTGCACGCATTGTATTCTTCACCTGACATAATTAGGAACATTAAATCCAGACGTTTGAGATGGGCAGGGCATGTAGCACGTATGGGCGAATCCAGAAATGCATATAGAGTGTTAGTTGGGAGACCGGAGGGAAAAAGACCCTTAGGGAGGCCGAGACGTAGATGGGAAGATAATATTAAAATGGATTTGAGGGAGGTGGAATATGATTATAGAGACTGGATTAATCTTGCACAGGATAGGGACCGATGGCGGGCTCATGTGAGGGCGGCAATGAACCTTCGGGTTCCTTAAAAGCCATTTGTAAGTAAGTAAGTAAGGCCTATGTGATTTTGTTGTAAATATATTAAATATATTGTTGCAATTTTTGCTCAAACATCTCCCTGATGTTAACTATGTTAATATTATATGAATTACTCATATTAAATATTTCACCGTTACAAGTCATTTTTAAGGAAACATTCTGTGGAAAATGGGTCAACGAGACGAGTAGATATTTTAGCGTACAATGCTGACACTAAACAGGGCATCATTGTGGACCCCATGATACGTTTTGAAGTAGAATGTCGTCAGTCAGCCGAGGTCCACCTTGAGAAGAAGTCGATCTATGAGCCTACAGTCAACTATTTCAAGCTGAAATATGCCTTAATTCACGTTGAGGTATTCGGCTTGCTCATAGGTGCTCGAGGGACTATACCAGCTTTTTTCGAAGAATTTCGACGGCAGTTTGCTCTGCCAACATCTCTGAGGGCTGACATTGTGATAATTGTGTTTAAAAAATCCTGTACTTCCTTCCAGACTGGCGATGTCACTGTTCCCTCCCACTCCAGTACCGAGCTAGACTAGTCGGAACCGCATTCCTCTCAGCCCTAAACTCCTCAGAGGATGACAGTAATTGAAGTTAACCCACCCGCTTCAAGTCTCTGACCGCATGAGGTGTGGGGTACTACTTATGCGGTGTTGAGACATCTTGCAATTGCGTCAGCGCTTTCGAAACACTTCTAATTATCTCACTATCCGTAAGTCTTATAATTTGTTTTATTTGACAAAACTTACTTTAAATAATGAGATCTATGGCTCCTGTCAATTAATGTACTACCTTACCTTCCACCCTGTATTATTTGAATTCGGATCATATGACTGTTGCCTGTTTAGTTGGTGCTCATCTGAGCACCAATATGGATTGTCGGTTTGCTTCAATCTAAGTAATTAAAAATTTTGGTAATTTAATGCGCTGATATTTATTTTGTTTTAGTAGACCTATGTATGTTGTTTATGCCACAATGATTGTGTTTGTTACAAGAGGAGTAATAGATGCGGAAAATAAAGTAATTCGTGTGCGATTCTCGCGTCCTTGTAAACATTGATGACATTATGTAGGCTCCAAAATTTGAAGACCACTTGTATTCACCTTTCAGTGAAGAGGTATAACAAGTTAATAAAGATTCCGATTATAGCATGTAACTCCCAGGTATGCATAACGGTAAGCTATAATTCATCACTTCTTGTTATAGTTTTAATAAACCTTGGGTGGTTTATCGCAAGTCTATATTTGAGCTTCTTTTGACCTCATTCTTAGGGGAACACAAATGGCGATAGATAAATACAGAGCCGAAACTACAACTAACAGCATGAATTGACAAGGACAAACATATGGCCCAATCAGGTTTCGAAATTACGCTCACGACACCCATACATCTGCGATTTAAGCGTTGCGTATACCGCAAATAGAAGACATCGCTAAGCTGAGAAATGATAGTTAATTTTAATTTATGCTAAACGTAAACTTCCCTTACATACACACATAGCCTAAGTATTCAAAATTTTCGGTGGTCATTCAAGTTTTCTGTGTAATACTCGTAGAAGCAGGTCTAAAATATAAAGATCACGACTTATTCTAACTTCACAACTAAATTCTAAGACAGTATTTAGAAACTGCTTAAAATTGTTATGTTTAAAATCTCATGGTAAACAAAATTATGTTGTGAAAAGAAGTAATAGTGGTGGTGGTGACAGTGATAGTAGTAGTAATAGTAGAAGCAGTAGGCGTATTACTAATCTGAATATATTTCTTTGTGAATCTTCTCGAAACAAATTTCTTCTAAAATTCTCTGTTTTTCCATATTTTTATATCACTTTCTTCCAGTTTGTTACTTCATTTTATCTTTCTTTTCTATTGTTCTTGGTTTCCCTTAAAGTTCGTTTTCTTTCTAGTGCTAACTTGAGAATCCCTTCTTTTTCCATTCGTATAACATGTACATTCATAGTACTTTTATTTTCTAGCCAAATTATATAAATGGTTTTACTATCAAATTTTCCCTCACTACATCCCTTACCGTTTTCGATTTTATTGCCTAGGAACTGAATGCATGTGAAAATTTATGGGTCAGGATAACTGAATATATCTAGACTGCTCGGGAAAAAGAGTATAAGTCAAAATACACAACTTTTCAGTACAATCAATTTAGTGCTTCACAATCTGTTTGCTAATGTTTCATACTGATTTTTACATATTTATTGCATGGAAATGAATACTTTGAATTAAACTAGAGAAACGCTTATGGAATTATATGGAAATAAAGAAAAGCTGACTTATACTATCTGGACCACAATCTCACAGTGACTTATACTAAACTGCCCCAGTCAAAAGCACTAACTTATACTACATTTTAATACTCTTGCTACTAGTAACAGTGAAGTAATTAACAACTTTCTTTCCAGCCCATGACCTTTTTGCACTGAAGCAATAAAAATAAAATTTCTCATTATTAAACAAAGTCTATAAACTGGGGCCTCCGAGAACAATCTTCATTCAGTACCTATCACTCAGTGGTTATAATGCTGTTTGCAATCACTGGGAATAAAACAATTTGAAAAAATTAAAGTGATTCGAAATGTCATCACCTGGCTTGAATATTAATCTAACTAAGCGTCAGAAAAATCATCATCCTCATCGCAATACACATCTCGGGCCTCTGTGGTCTTCAGTGTCATATAGAGTTCATGGAACACTGGATTTATCAATGTCAGAAGGTCCGAAGATTTTTTTCTCTTTTGACACAGGTAAGGTACTCTGATACAACCTTCTGGATACTAAATCAACTTCTATCTGACCTCTTCACAAAACATAGATGGTTCTGTATGGTTCTTCTTCATTTATAGAAGTTTTGGACAAAATACTTGTCTCCTTAACGTAGCGGAGCCATTTGATATCATGCCAAAGAAAGGCATTACCATTAGTGTCTTTTCTCATCATCATACTAGTCTTTATTAAATCACCAAAATTTAAGAAATTCCCATGAAGAAGTTCCAGTGCCTTAAATATATTTTTCTTTCTAGCTCCACGCATAACTGGTACTAGTCTCATGAGTGTGCTAATGGAACAACCAGACGTTTCTTTTGCGTCTCTGTTACACCATGATCTACGTCGCATTTCATTTGACTGTGACCACTAACCATACATTTATGGTCAATAAATTCAAGATTAGAATTTTCTTTCATTGCTACGAGAAACATAGCTGACACATGCGGATTTTTATTTTGTCCTCCGCATGTGTATGAATAGAGAACTACTTTGCTTACTTCTGGTGGCAATGAAGTAATTTCTTTGTAGACAGTAGTCCCAATTTGATTGCCTCCTCGTCCACCTTCAGCTTCATGCCACATGAAGCACTTTACATCTCCACTTTCTGTTTCATACGTAGTCAGATTGAAGGTCCATAGATGTCTCTTGTAAAATGCAACATGTAGGGCTCTGAGTTCTGCAGTCACAACTGGCCTACGTCTATGTTCATGATACAACGGAGTGGGCTATGGAAATTCAGCTCTCCTTGGCAACGGTTTTGTTGTTAATTAATTTGTATCTTTCTGACGAGAAATAAAACTGTTCTTGAGTTTCATTTACTCAGTATATTGTATTCTAGCTACAATTTGGTGCTAGTTGTGCTAAGAAGAGTGACTTGAGGACTTCTTCACCTAAATGACCGGAAGTTAAACTTCTGAGCTCTTGTAGATAGTGGGACGGTCGTTTCTCTCCTATAGGTATGCCGCTCAATAATCTATTGAGTCTTTTGTTGATTGGTTCAGCAAAAGCGGCCAATGATACGTGTTTTAATAGCGTCATACCTGCCCGTGGCTGGTGGGGATTTAATTAAATCAGCTATAATTGGAATAAACGTATGGTCAGCGTTACTTACTATATATTGAAATTTTGCTTGATCTCGAGTAATCCCTGCGAAACTGAGAGCATTTTCCACTACTGCAAACCACAGATCTGGATTGTCCTTGTAGAATGGAGGAGGCTTCTCAATACGTTGTGCACACACAACGACTCTGTCACCACTACTAGTTGATAAAGAACTTTGCTCTATATCTTCGTGTGTGTTCATATCACGTCGGGGTCACCAAATTGTAGCTAGAATACAATATACTGAGTAAATGAAACTCAAGAACAGTTTTATTTCTCGTCAGAAAGATACAAATTAATTAACAACAAAACCGTTGCCAAGGAGAGCTGAATTTCCATAGCCCACTCCGTTGTATCATGAACATAGACGTAGGCCAGTTGTGACTGCAGAACTCAGAGCCCTACAAACAGATGAATTGAGAAGAGGGGCTGGTAGACACTGTTGCAAGTCAAAGGTGTAGCAGCGTAATGCACTGTCTGTCTTCGCCAACTTCTTATCTTTGTCCTTCATAAGAAATGCATTATCTGCTTCAGCATGGTGAATAGGATCTCCTCTTGAATTTGATTTCTCTCTGTTTCATCCCGTAAAAACTTTCAGTTTGTTTGCTAATATGTCACATTTATGGCATGTATCTATTTTTGGTTCTCTGAATGAAATTATTAAATTTATGAAACTCCCTTTCATAAATGGGTCTTGAAACTGGATGTTCCTGGTATTTTCCACCGTATAGTTTGTAAATTTTCTGTAAATTGAGATGTGGTCGTTAATATTTTCTTGTGCTTTTTCCGCGAGTGTAGAAAGACTCGTATAATGGAAAGGAATGAATATGATCCTGAACGTCCTTAATTTTCTTCTCACTGTGCTTGAAGAATCGGGGCATCACTTGTCATCGCATATTAGGCCTGAAACACTCAAGTTTCTGTTCATAAGTGTAAAAGTTATGAACTTATTTGTCTCATCAAAAGTTTTCATGAAGCAGCCTTTACATACAGGAATTATCTGACCATTGACGCTCAAGTGAAATATATGTATACATCTTGATTACACAACTTTTAACACTGTATCACTTCGGAATATGTATGATAAAACTTTCTTGTATTAAATTCTAATGTACCTTGTTTACATGTTTCGACCTTTTATGGGTCATCCTCAGAACTGGTCGTTGTTGGTCTTGGAGCCTCTTGTTTTGTTTTCTGTGAGGGTGTGTTCGTGTGGTATAAGTTAATGTAGATTCAAAGAGTGTGTGTGTTCTGAATTTGAGTTGTGTGTTGAGAATTTCGTTGGGGTGTGTTTTCGTGTGTCTGTGTATTTCATATTATACCACACGAACACACACTCACAGGAAACAAAACAAGAGGCGCCAAGACCAACAACGACCGGTTCTGAGGATGACCCATAAAAGAGCGAAACATGTAAACCAAGTACGTTAGAATTTAACACAAGAAAGTCTTATCATACATATTCCGAAGATGAAATATATGTGCTAATATACGAAATTTTTATGTTTCTGGACCCTGTATCCTCTTTCTAGATGTGGCAGTACGTTTAGAATCAATGTAACTAAGTAAGCTACATAGAATATAACAACAAACTGACTTATACTATTAGAGCCAAGGAAGGTCTCACGATTGGTATGGCCATGATAATATAAGTTGACTTATATTCTTTTTCCCAAGCAGGATTTTTCTCATTTTATTTATACTAAAACAACCATTCTGTTTTACATCGTATTAATACATTATTTTACTTATATTGTTTATACCAATCTGTAGAACATGCCATGGTGTAACATAATATTGACTTATCTTATTTTGGCCATTTTTGACTTATACTCTTTTTCCCGAGCAGTCTAGATATATTATTTTCTTTCTCTTACCACATTGGCTATTCTACTTCACAAACTTCGATTAGTTCTTCCAGAAAGCATTAAGCAATTTCTTTTTAAATGGAACAGTATAGCTATGTTGTGATGATCTCACAGAGACACGAAAGTGAAAACGAATGTTTAACCAACATATGAACCTATCAAAAACATAAATGTCGATATTAGTACGCGAGTACAAACTGAGATCGCGAACCATTTGTTAACACAATTTCGTACCTGGACTCTACAGTCCTGAAGTATACATGCGTAAATCTGTTCTGTTATCTGGACATTTTATCAGCCCTCATACAACACCAATACATGCTGGAAATTCCGTGACGCGTGTTGGGAACGATTTCCGATTGCTATACCTAAAATTTTAATAGGCTTATCAGTAGAAATCGGATTTTTATGTAATTACATATTATATTCCTTTCAACCTAACCGTATAAATAATAAATCTTTGCGAATCTTGTAATTACCATTCATATATTAAAATTTGATACTACATATTTTTACATATTTGCCCCACATTACATATTATGGCTTGGTGTTACATAAATCTACATATTTAGGGGGTTTTATTCATTTTTACTTCTCTAAAAGGAAAAAAAAAAAACTTCTGCTGTTGAAGTTTACAATTTGAAATATACAGATTTAAAAAGCCTTTTTACCTACCCAATAAAAGACATATTTCAGGACGAAACATTACGTCCTTAGTTCCAGAAAATAATAGAGGCACTCATCCCATAAATATGATTGAACAAAAGGCAACCTCTCTCATACAACTACCTTGTATTGTAAAAATCACTCAGAAAGTAGCGTTGCCTTCATGCGGTGGAATGGGACGAGGACATGATTTGTCTCGAACTATAATTTTTCTGCACACGTCTTAACAAGCCGTCCCATGCAATTTGGAACCTTACCCACCCTATTCCTAACCTTCCAGGGAAAACGCTTGTCAAGTGTGGCATGAGGCGCAATAAAGTAGCCGACTTTTGAACAGAAGCTGAAGTAAAGGAACAAACTGGAAAGATGTTGAAAGATAAAAATAAATAGCTTTTCAGGTTATTGCTTGACCTCTTTACTTTACATTTAGTAGACCTATACGGAAATGGGATTTTCCGAGAAATTAGAAAGTATGGTTCTCGGCTGGAATAACCCTACCCTTCTGAATGAGACAGGAATGCCACTTTTCAAACAACAGTTTGTAAATGCCTATACTTTGAGGTTTTAGTAGGTACTTTGTTTCTTTCAGGGAGCAGCTAAATTGCATGTATCCCACATCTCCTCTTATTTTCTCCTAATCCAGTAATTTCACTCAGTTCTCTAGTTTTAGTATTTACAGTATAAAGTGCAAGTGAGTTTATCTACTGCTTTTAACTAACTAAAATGGCTCCTGTATCTTCAACTCTAACGACAAAAATAAAATCATGGATTGTGATTGACGAAGCTTTCACTACAGATGGAAAAATAGTAAAGTGTCAAGTGTGCGGTAAAAAATTAGGTGTTCTATGAAATCACAACTGGAGAGTCTTACATATCCTAAACCTGCCATATATACTTTCATGATTTTACATATTTTGGCATATATTCAGCTTATTTTTCTTACATAAATATGTACATATTGTGAATTTTTTTTTTTTCCACTCAGCAATAGGCTTTTATTCTTCCAACAATAATTCCTTTCTACAATTCGCCATAAACGCTCTCGTCAACAATTGGATTTACACTCAACACAGTATTCGTTATAGCACTCCACTTACGGCAATGACAATTTACTTGGACTATTACGAACAACAATGAACTGTTAATCTTAACTACTATTTACAAAGCACTATTTACAAATCAGAACTATCAGTTCTCGGTTCACAGTTCTTCTAGCTCAGTCACTCGAGTTCACAGTATCTCGAACCACAGACCTTCAGAGACAGTTCACTGTACTCGAACTCAGGTCCCTCCAACTGCGGTCCACTGCACTCGAACTCAGGTCCCTCCAACTGCGGTCCACTGCATTCGAACTCAGGCCTTCGGATACTGGCACAGTTGCGGACGCACACTCGAGCCGAACTCCGGTACACAAGCCTGGCTTGCTTGCTCTGGCTTACTCACTGACTGAATAACTGAAAAACTCTCGAGTTCGCTGGCGTTTCTTCTTTTATAGCGAAATCATAGTTGCGAGAAATTTCTACAGGTGTGCAAAGAATTATCTGGATATCTCCACTTCGACGCACTTCTCGAAGAGTCGGGAGGGTCCGTTCCCCCTTTACTCCGTACGCAGCAGTTGCGCGCGCACTCTCTCTCCACACTCTCGCCGCGTAGGCCCTTTCCCCTTTCCCCGCCGCGCGCCGTCCCTCAGTGCTCCGTGAAGCCCGCGCGGTCTGCTCTCTTGCGGGACGCTGGTCGTGAGTTCGAATCTCACGTCGCTGTCACATTGCTCCCTCCTTAGGGCTGCTCGTCCCGGGCAGTCCCTTGGTAGGCTGCTAATCAGTCCAGATGCACCACCATCATATTCCCTCGAGGTTGTCGCTGGATGCGGTACACCACGTCGTTGATCCGGGTCACCACGCGGTATGGTCCTTCCCAGGCACCCTGCAGCTTTGGTGATTTCCCTTTGGTCCTGGTAGGTCGATACAGCCACGCGAGGTCGCCCTCCTGGAATCCTGCAGAGTTGGCTAATCTGTCGTAGCGCACCTTCATCCTGTCGCTGGCCATCTTGAGGTGCTCTCTGGCCAGTTGGTGAACTCCATTCAACTTCTCGGTGAGTTCTGCCGCATAGTCAGTCGCTGGCTGGTCGGCGCTGGGTGGCGTGCCAAACAGCAGATCACAGGGCAGGCGCAGCTCTCTCCCGAAGTCCAGGTTTGCCGGTGTCATCCCTGTTGTATCGTGGACCGAAGCTCTGTAGGCCAAGAGGAACAGTGGGACTCTGGCATCCCAGTCTCGCTGATGGTTGGACAACCTTCCGCAGGTGCTCCTCCACGGTTTTGATGTATCGTTCCACCATGCCGTCGGACTGTGGGTGGAGGGGAGTGGTCCTGGTTTTATGCACCCCCAGACGCTCGAGCAATTCTCCCATTAGGTTGGATTCGAAGTTGCGCCCCTGATCGCTATGCAATTCCCGGGGCACCCCGAATCGGCAGATGAAGTTGTCAAGCAGCGCGTCGGCCACCGTCGAAGCCTCTTGGTTGGGAATCGCGTACACCTCTGGCCATTTTGTGAAGTAATCCATGACGACTAGCAGGTAGCGGTTCCCGCGATCCGTAACCCGGAACGGTCCAGCAATGTCGATGGCGATCCTCTCAAAAGGAGCTCCCACGTTGTACTGCTGCATGGCTCCCCTGCTGCGGGTCCTTGGTCCGCGACTGGCCGCACAGGTGTCGCATCTTCGGCACCATTGTTCCGTGTCGGTTCTCTGATGCAACCAATAGAACCTCTGCCTTAACTTGTCCAGCGTCCTGTTGGTTCCTAGGTGGCCTCCTGTCACTCCAGAATGAGTCTCCTCCAGCACTTCCTTCACCTTGCTCCTGGGCAGGACAACTTGTTCTATGCGGGTCCTTCCATCGGCCGAATCCCAAATCCTCTTCAGGATACCGTCCTTGACAGTGAAGGACTGGTCTCTGGCCGGACTCCACATCACGCAGTAGCTGTCCAATGTTTGGGTCCTCCAGCTGCTCCCTCCTTATGGCGGCGTTATCCCATCCTGGGCTCGGCTGGGCGGCAATTGCTCGGACTGCGTGGGCGCCATCCCGCTCTTCTACTTTCAGGCAGTGTTTGCAGCCATCCGGGCACGGACGTCGTGATAGGGCATCAGCGTTGGAATGTTTCTTCCCTTGTCGGTGTTCGGAGGTGAAGTTGTACTCCTGCAGACGTTAAACCCAACGGGCGGTCTGCCCCTCCAGATTCTTGAAGCCCAATAGCCAGGTGAGTGCAGAATGGTCTGTCCTCAGATGGAATTCCTGGCCATACAAATATTTGTGGAAATGCTTCATGGCTTCCACAATGGCAAGAAGTTCTCTACGCGTCACACAGTAGTTTCTCTCAGCCTTGGATAGTGTTCGGCTGAAGTAGGCAATCACCCTCTCGTGCTCGTCCTGTTCCTGAGAGAGTACTCCGCCGATGCCTACGTTGCTAGCGTCCGTGTCGAGCGTGAACTTCCTTCCAGGGATGGGATATACCTGTACAGGAGCAGTGCTGAGCGCCTCTTTCAGTGACTGGAAGGATGACTCTGCCTCGTCCGTCCACTGGAATTGTCGTTTCTCCTCGGTCAGCTGGGTTAGAGGCTTAGCGATGTTGGCATACCCAGCTACGAACCTTCTGTAATAAGTACAGACGCCCAAAAAGCGGCGCAGCTCCTGCTTGTCCCTCGGTCTCGGCCATCCTCTGACGGCTTGTAGCTTCTCCGGGTCCGTGGCCACTCCATTGGTCCCTACTACGTGCCCCAGGTAGCTGACCTTCTTCTGGAACAGATCACATTTCTTCGGGTTCAACTTCAGCCTGGCTTGTCGCAGTCTCTCGAACACTTTTCTCAGGTTCGACAGTTGTTCGCCGAATGTCTTGCCGACCACGATGACGTCATCAAGGTACAGCAAACAGGTGTCGTATGTCAGGCCTCTCATTACGGACTCCATTAGTCTCTGGAATGTAGCCGGGGCGTTGCAGAGGCCGAATGGCATAACGGTGAACTGCCATAGTCCCTGGCCTGTAGAGAATGCCGTTTTCTCCTTGTCCTCAGGATGTAGCGCCACCTGCCAGTATCCTGACTTGAGATCAACGTCGAGAACCACTCGACTCCGGCCAGGGTGTCCAAGGTGTTGTCAATTCGTAGAAGGGGAAAGCAGTCCTTCTTGGTGACGTCATTCAGTCTTCTGTAGTCCACGCAGAAACGTAGGTCCCCATTCTTCTTCTTCACCAGCACTACAGGTGATGACCAAGGGCTGTCGGATTCCTCGATGACCCCTCTTGCTTTCATGCCCTCCAGTTGGCTGTCAATCTCCCTCTGTTTAGCTAGAGGGACACGTCGAGGAGGTTGTCTGATTGGGCGAGCATTTCCGGTGTCGATGGGGTGCTGAACTTTCTCCGTTCTCCCGTAGTCGTTTTCAGACAGACTGAACACGTCTTCAAATTCTGTCAGTAGATCGTGGACTTGTCTCCTTTCTCCTATGCTTAAATTCGCCGGCAATTCTCGAGCCAGCTCTTTCAGTGATGGGTCTAGATCTGAACGTGGTCGGTGACACTCCTCGTTATCTGCTAAAGACGTTACAGACACCACCGGCTCGACGCTACCTAGTACAGTTCCACTAGGCACCTCCTTGTCCCGATTGGTGACATTCAGGACCCTCACCGGTACCACCTTCTGATTCGGGAGTAGGGATCTGGCCACACAAACCCCATCTATCGGAGTTTTTTGCGAATCGAGGAGCAGGTTTCTCTTAGGTTGTCCGTCCAGTCTTGCCTTCACCACCTTCTCGCAGCCTGCTGGGATTGTCACTTGATTCTCCAAGGTGAGTCTGCTGGCCATGGGTTGGTCTTCGACGTCCCTCAGGAACACTTCATCCTGACCAAAACGCAGGATACGGCGCCTGATGTGCACCGTTGCATCGAAGATCCGCATGGCGTCGAGTCCCAGGATGACGTCTTCAGTGATGTTGGCGACGAACACCCACATCTCCAGTCTCCTCTTTCCCAATGTCAGATCCAGGAAAACCTCCTTTTGGATGTGCAGGTTATCGCCTGAGGCAGTACGTAGCTCATACCGGCGCAGCGGCGTCCTCCTAGGTAGTCCACGCACGACTTCCGGTCTGGCGATAGTGAGCGACGCCCCGGTGTCTACCAGCACTCTGCATGGGCGGCCTCTTATCCATCAGTCAGCAATCAGCCCATCGTGGCATCTTCTGTTAACCGTCTTCAAGATCAGCCGAGGGGATGGTGATGACGGCGCCGACGTGCCCCTCATCGCATCGGCCCCTTTTAGTTTTCCTGTTTGTGACCAGATCGGTCACAGTCTCTCCTCAGGTGTCCAGGTTCGCCGCAGGACCAGCAGGTGGGCACTCCTCGTCTTCGTCGCTCAGGTGACTTCGGTTGACACTCCTCGACGTCGGCCGCCGCGACGCTCCTAATCCGGTGCGAGGCCGAGACATTCGCCGTCAACTTTGCTGCTTCCATCCTGAGGGCCGCTGCCAGAGCTGCGTTGGTGGTGCGATGCTCTGCTAAGAGTAGCTATTGTCTTATTTCTGGGTCTCGAACTCCGCTGCCGAAGGTGTAGGCCGCCTCTCCAGCGATGAAGTCAGTAGGCAGGCCCCTGAGGGCCTTATGGGCAAGTTGTTACACCGTCATCGCGAATTCTTGCAGGGATTCGCCTGACTGTTGGACCCTAGTTTTCAGTTGGGTCCTGAATGCTGCAGCATGTTGATGGTCACCATAACGTCCCTCCAAGGCCGCCATTATCTCAGCGGCTGTCCCATCTTCTGGAACGCTGTGAAGAATCTCCGACGCCTGCCCCTGAAGCGCGGTCAACAGCTGGGTAGTCTTCTCCGCTGGGGTCCACCCATTATGTGCCGCGGTGGCCTCGAACTGGCGACGGAATATCGCCCAAGACGTCGTACCGTCGAACTTCGGCGTCTTGACGTTGCAATGTCTGGCTGAGGGCGATGGTTCCTCATAGCCACTAAATGAGGTTCTCAATTCTGTCGTCGATCTTTCCACGGCCCGTTGAACTTCCTCGGAAATTATCTGTTTCTGTTCTCTAGCCTGGCGATCCACCAACGCGAGGATGTGCTTGTTTTCTTCAGCATGTCGGCCCATCAACCTGAGTATGTGCTTGTTTTCCTCGGCGTGTTTGTCCATCACCTCACTCGTCTTGTCCACCAACTCGCTCGTCTGCTCTTGACGACGCTCGAGATCGCGGATTTTGCCGTCGAAATGGTCTACCTCCTGTCTCAATTCGGCTACTGTCTCGTTTATAGTTGTAAAATTCTTGTTTAGGTTGTCAAGATCGGCTTTGAGTTCGTCTTTCACGATGGCGACAATTCCATCTACGTGGGCCGAAACGCTTTCAATTTGCGTAGTGACGTCGCCTTTCACTCCGCTTATGTCGCCTTTCACTCCGCTTATGTCGCCTTTCACTTCGCTGATGTCACTTTTCATCTCCGTTTTCACTTCACTTACGTCACTTTTCATCTCCGTTTTCACATCACTTATGTCGTTCTTAACCTCACTGATGTGCCTGTTCATGTCGTTCATGTTATCTTTTACTTCACTGATATCGTTCTTCATTTCTGCTTTTACTGCACTTATGTCGTTTTTCATTTCAGCTTTCATTTCCGCGATGGCTTTCAGGATTTGCTGTAGGTTCTCCATTGTCGATAATATCCCACTTGTGACACCAATGTGAATTTTTTTCCACTCAACAATAGGCTTTTATTCTTCCAACAATAATTCCTTTCTACAATTCGCCTTAAACGCTCTCGTCAACAATTGGATTTTCACTCAACAAAGTATTCGTTATAGCACTCCACTTACGGCAGTGACAATTTACTTGGACTATTACGAACAACAATGAACTGTTAATCTTAACTACTATTTACAAAGCACTATTTACAAATCAGAACTATCAGTTCTGGGTTCACAGTTCTTCTAGCTCAGTCACTCGAGTTCACAGTATCTCGAACCACAGACCTTCAGAGACAGTTCACTGTACTCGAACTCAGGTCCCTCCAACTGCGTTCCACTGCACTCGAACTCAGGTCCCTCCAACTGCGGTCCACTGCACTCGAACTCAGGCCTTCGGATGCTGGCACAGTTGCGGACGCACACTCGAGCCGAACTCCGGTACACAAGACTGGCTTGCTTGCTCTGGCTTACTCACTGACTGAATAACTGAAAAACTCTCGAGTTCGCTGGCGTTTCTTCTTTTATAGCGAAATCATAGTTGCGAGAAATTTCTACAGGTGTGCAGAGAATTATCTGGATATCTCCACTTCGACGGACTTCTCGAAGAGTCGGGAGGGTCCGTCCCCCCTTTACTCCGTACGCAGCAGTTGCGCGCGCACTCTCTCTCCACTCTCTCGCCGCGTAGGCCCTTTCCCCTTTCCCCGCCGCGCGCCGTCCCTCAGTGCTCCGTGAAGCCCGCGCGGTCTGCTCTCTTGCGGGACGCTGGTCGTGAGTTCGAATCTCACGTCGCTGTCACAATATTTTAAAACTTGATATTACATAAAAATCCGGTCCCTATTATCATGTCTCGGTTAACTCCATTAGTTGCGGAAAAGTACTAAATATTATATATTAGATGTAAGCAAATATGTACAACACAAAAGGTTTAATTCCATATCTTTAAGAAATTTAAATCATAAGAGATTGTAATAATAGTACTAGCAGAAGTAGCATTTTATTTAATGGCCCTTCCAACGTGGACGAGTAAAAATGACTGACAAATTATGCCGGAAATATTACATCAGAAACATGCCTCTTTCACGTGCATTGAATCTAAAAAATTGTTTTATAACATCTCAAATATATTGTGGTGGTCCGTGAAATTTTTATTTTCGGAAATGTTCTCTCTTTCCAAAATGTTTTAGGAAGAATTGTTTCTTGTAAATCCAGACAGAAACACGGAAGCTCTTTGGGTCGCTTAACTTGTGTATTAAAAATTTTGCAGTTAATCCACAAGTTATTATTATTATTATTATTATTATTATTATTATTATTATGATTATTATTATTATGATTATTAGTATTATTATTAGTATTATCATCATCATCATCATCATCAGACATTTGTTTGCTTGTACAACTATTGAACTTGGTATGTTTCAGATGCACTCGTGGTCGCTGCTCGTGCCGTGGTTGGCGCTTTACGCCTGCGTCGTTTCTGTCGCTCAACCACGTGAGTATAAAGTTTTCAATCCAATTTGTCTAGTCTGCTGTACATATAAATCAAAGTGGATAGTACGGAGAGGAAATTCTGACCTCGAAATGAAATAAATATTTTCGCGTACAATTACAGTTATTGATGGATTCAAGGGGTTATCCTTGAACAATTTTCGCAGATTTCCCTTTTAACATCAGTGTAATGATCATCGATAGAATATTAATTTCTTCAGTACGTACAAAATGTACTATTCTTTGTAGGAACCAATCCTTACTCTACTGATGATATTGTGGAAAGTCACGTCTGTTTCAGTTCAACTGCTTATTGCATTTCTCTACATGCTGATATTTTTACAACTAATCGACCCCAGCATTTTGAATATATTATGGTAGGATATCTTAAAGTCATAATTCGTATGGTAAATGAAGGCACAGTCTCAACGCTTTTTATTGTAACATTTTAAGTCTCATGCGATTTTGATTTTATGAATATAGTTGGATCAGAGCTATGTTTTATTTTTAGACGCAAGTGTAAGAGTGGAGTATAACGTTAAGACATTTATAATCTTAATTGATTTTCATAAAGCTTCTGATACAGTGAATCTCTCATATCTGTGATTATATTAAAAGGCATCATGGATAAAATAGTCTACTGTTTATATGCTTTGAAAGTGGAAGAAAAATTTTAATATAGTGTTCAACCATTAAGATTGTGTCTAGTGTTCACTGAAAGTTATATTAAATCTAAGAACATTCGTGTATAATAATTCAATATAACCTCAAAGAACTTGAATAATTTCAAGGGAAAAATTGTTCCCGGATCGGGTATTGAAACTTGAACCTTTGGCTGAGTGCGTCAATGCTCTACCGACTGAGCTACCTAGGAAGTGTACCCGGCTAAATTTTTTCCTTTATATATACATATCTCAAGTAGGCTGACAAGACGTGAATTCCCAAGATGAGTGCACACAAACTCTGTGTGAATTGAATTGTGGTTTTCTGTTAACGAACAGTGACGTATATTATGTAAATCTGGCTTCAGATATAGTACAGTTCTGGGTAGCTCAATCGGTAGAGCGTTGGCGCGCTAAGCTAAAGGTCCCGAATTCGATACCCGTTCCCGGAACGATCTTTCCCTTGCAATTATTCAAGTGAGCTTCACATGGAGCTATACCTGAAAGCCAGATTGGCGTGTTATAACCTCCTTACTAATATCATACCTCCTCCAGTAAGTCTAAGCGAATTCTCACCATGTTCAATTTACAAGATACAGAGGAGTGAGTGAGTGAATGAGTGAGTGAACGGATGGATGGATGCATGGATAAATGGATGAGGAAAACTGGGGTTGCACCTTCCTAAACGATACACTTGCCTCGGATACTTGCAATGTTTCGTGTGTTCCATGAAAATAGCTGTGTGAGCTCTAAGCTCATAGGTTATTTGACTCATTCAAGCTTCGCCAACTACAGAATATTTTAGATTTTAAGGCAAAAAGAATCTAAACGACCATGTAACCCACAAGAACACATTAGGAAGAAAGGAAGCAAGGACAGCTTGCCCACAAGACACTGCTTCTCCAGTCATGAGCGAAGTAAATATCACTCCACAGGAGAAGGTATTAACCCTTTCATTTACTGCGTCCTCTACAGAGGACAGCAACTTCAATGCTGCTTCATGGACAATGAGTTGTCTAGACCGAGTCCTCTCAAGTGGACAGTTCATATCTGGAAATCCAGGCATCATGCTGTAAAAATTGGACTGTGGGCAATTCACAAAGACTGAAAAGGAGTCAACCACACAAATATACCTTATATTAATAGACAGAAGAAGAGCCTCTGGAGTTCAAGATGTGAGATCATTTAGAGGAGCTGACGCAGACTCGGATCATTACCTTGTAATGCTGAAATGTTTATGCAGGGTAGACAGTGTATTTAATCAGAAAGCAGAAAGACCTCGTAAAATAAAAGTCGAGACGCTTAAAGAAGAAGTAAGAAATAAATATCAACAAGCTCTAAGTAGAGAATGTGTAAATCGGAAAGAGAGATTTGAGCAAGGAATAGAGATCTGCTCTGGGAGGAACTAAATGAAGCCTGCAGAATAGCAAGTGAACAAGTAGTAGGATATAATGAAAGGACTATGAAAAACGATTGGTTTGACAGTGGCTGTCAAAAAGCACTAGAGGAAAGGAACAAAGCAAGGAAAATTTATTTAGACCGTCCGACAAGGAACAAGTACGAGGCGCATTCAGAAAGTAACTTTCCCTATTTAAAAAAAAAGAACACACACTTTCAGGAAAACATTTATTGGCAACAGGTATAGCAATGTTTCAGCTATTTTCAACATAGCCACCATCAGAATTGAGACACTTGTCGTATCGTGGGATCAACTTTTGTATCCCTCTGTCGTAGAACTCTTCCGCCTGTGAATGGAACCAGCGTGTGACAGACGTCTTCAGCTCTTCGTCGTTGCCAAAACTCTCACCGGAGGACAGGAATTTCTTGAAGTGCAAGAAAACGTGAAAATCGCTGGGAGCAAGATCAGGACTGTAGGGTGGATGATCAAACAACTCCCAACAAAATTCCGTCAAAACAGCTGCTGTGCGCCGAGCCGTATGTGGACGAGCATTGTCATGGAGGAGCACAACACCTGCAGTAAGCATTCCACGCCTCTTGTTTTGAATGGCACGTCGCAATTTTCGCAGTGTTTCACAGTAACGGTCAGCGTTCACTGTTTCACCTCTTGGAAGGAAGTCAATGAGCAGAATGCCCTTCCTATCCCAGAACACTGTGCACATCACTTTCCGTACTGACGGCGTCTGTTTGAATTTCGTCCTGACGGAGATCCACTATGCCGCCAATGCATTGACTGCTGCTTGGTTTCCGGGGTGAAGTGCGAAATCCAAGTCTCATCGCCCGTGACGATCCTGTCGAGGAACTCGTCGCCGTCATCGTGATATTGTTGCAGAAATGTCAGTGCTGCTCCTAAACGTTGCATTTTGTGTTCGGGTGTCAGGTTTTTCGGCACCCACCTGGCACACACTTTTTTGAACAGCAGGTGCTTAGTGACAATCTCATGTAACAAGGATCGCGATATCTGCGGAAAATGGCTGCTCAGCTCCGTAATCGTGAAGCGACGGTTCTCCATGATGCACTGCCGCACCAGCTCAACACGATCATCATTGATGAGGGACGGTCGCCCACTGCGCTCTTCATCATGGACACTTTGACGACCTTCGGAAAACTGCCTACACCAGCGACGCACCATCTGCTTACTCATGATGTTCGGCCCATAGACCTGACAGAGCTGCCGATGAATTTCAATTGGCGCAATGCTTTGTGCATTAAAGAACTTTATCACCGACCGAACCTCTTAGGCGGCGGGAGAAGGAATAAGAGCTTCCATTTCGGACCACTGCTGCCACGCTAATGGCGCCAGGTGGGACCTGTCCGGCTGGCATATGATTTATACGTCATAGATCTGTTACGCATGCGCAATTGACACGGCTAATTACGTTTTCTTTAAAGAGGAAAAAATCGGGAAACTTACTTTCTGGATGCGCCTCGTACAATGAATGTCAAAAGAAACTACAGGAAGCAAACTATATATGCAGACGTAAAAAGAGAAATTTGTGGAATAAATGCATTATAGAAATGGAAAACAATTTCAAAGAGAACAACCTCAAAAGTGGTTATAGAGAAGTGAAATATAACAGAAAAGTTCTACAAAAATGGACAGAACATTTCCAACAATTACTGAACACAGATGAAAATGAAGAGTCAAAATATGAAGTTAATCTTTCAGAGGAAGAGGAAGAGGAAGAGGAAGAGGAAGAGGAAGAGGAAGAGGAAGAGGAAGAGGAAGAAGAAGAAGAAGAAGAAGAAGAAGAACCACCGGATGAGTTGGATGTAGCTTTTGCAATTGACTCGCTGAAAAATGGTAAAGCTCCGGGTATTGATAAAATACCAGCAGAGCTTATCAAAGCAGGAGGGAAAGATATGGTAGAGACAATATACAAACTGGTAAAACAGATATGACAAGAAAAACAAATGCTAGTGAATGGAAAGTTGGAATAATCTGCCCAATTTATAACAAAGGAGACAAACTAGAGTGCCAAAATTTTAGAGGCATAACTCTCCTATGGACAATAGGGTGGCCCTTATTTTTCAACTTTCTAAAAGTTTTGCTCCCACCCCTTTATTTTGTTCCAATCAACAAAACAACGGTTTGTGCAAATTTTCAGTTCAATCGCACAATTTCTAGCCGACCCTCATCGACCATGAAATTTTTGAAATTTTAGTGTTACCATTTTAATCAGTATATAAATAAAAATATCGGAAAATAGGAAATTCAGACTAATTTGTTTAAATTACGTTGTAGGCTATTATCTATCAAATTGGGATTTTTATCAATCCCGACTCGCTTTATCGGGATTCAACCAGGAAATTGGGAGAATCCCGCCTAAATTGGGATACCGGCAACTCTGGCTGTCAGGCTTGCATAATTTTCATAGGAACTCTGAATGTGTATATCCATGAACACGGTTAATAAAAGAATTAATGTCTACTTTTTAATTTAATCTGGAGGTTGAACTGCTTGTATGAAATCAAAAAGAATAATATTAATAATAATAATAATAATAGTAGTAGTAGTAGTAGTAGTAGTAGCAGCAGCAGCAGCAGCAGCAGCAGCAGTAGTAGTATAAGAAACTGTTTCATTAATCCGTAACTAAGACAAGAGTTACTTTCAATCAGTCGTATTAAGAAATTAACTTTTTATAATTTATACAGTTTTTGTATCGTTAAATTCGGCGAATAATTTATTCATGTATGCACTGAAAGAACAACTGTTTGCAGAAAATGAAGGATATGGAGTGGATGAAGGATAATAGCAATGTAGGCCTATATGTTAATAACGTAGTTTGAAAGGTAACAACTGTCTTCGAAATGAGTTGAACACACTGAATGATTCATTGTAGGGTAGAAATTCTCTCTGCGGATTGCATCTATCCATTCTCGGCTAAGGGAATCTTTACTCAGAGGAAACCTGAAGCTTAAACAATAACATGGCAAATACAATAGTTTGTCTTCTGTAACATAATACGGAGCAAAAATCGTCGTAGAAATTAAAGATTAACTTACTAATCAGTGAAACGTAACATTCCTTCCTTCTTTATCTTTACATCCGTGTGCATTACTGTAATTAAAAACAGCACGCGAACGAACATACTTATTCAGCTCTACCAAACAAATGGCCGCCCGTCGGCTGTCCAATTTGGGAGCGCCAGTGAGCGGTCTAGCGGTTATTTAGTAAGTCTATGATCTTAACCCACTTTGTACTCGCAATCTGTTGCAGTTTGAAGAATATAATGCGAGCAAAGCATTCATCTTATCTGTTGTAGGCCTATGCGTAAATTACACCCTTGTCTTAATGATACATCTGCCTATAACATCACAACGAAACCATGATAAATGAAATACTTAATGTCATGTTAAAACTACGCGATGTTGCCAAGGAGACGTATAGATGAGATATTTTATGTAAAAGAATCCAAAAAATTTCTACAAAAGATTAATATTTCACCTAATCTAGGCTATAGACAGACAAACTGAAGAACATCGGTCTGAGATGTGGTTACGTGTTCAAATGCGTTTTACAGTAAGCAAGCTTCGGGACATAATTTAATATATTTTACTCTTTATTGTACCGAGCCATGTATTATGCGTACTTACTGTGCACAGAATGAATAACGTGAGAAGCTCTGAGCTCAAATGAAAGTACTGTGGGAATAATTATATCCATTCTCTCAGTGTATTCAATAATAATTCTCGTTTTCGTTACAGAGTTGGTCAAAGGATTGATTTAAGCTCCAACCTCAGCCAACCTATTTTTAACTTAGATGGGAGCATAATATTAAAATGGATTTGAGAGAGGTAGGATATGGTGCTAGGGACTGAATTAATCTTGCTCAGAATTGGGACCTATGACGGGCTTATGTGAGGGCGGCAATGACCCTCCGGGTTCTCTAAAAGTCATTTGTAAGCACTTCACAAACAGGGGAAAAAATCGTTGTCGAGTTTGGAATATGCAAACATAGATAAAGACGTCAAAATAGGCTGTTGTAGGGAACCTCAAATAGCATTTTCAATGCATGAAGCGTGTATATACTAAGTTTCAAAGCTATACATTATAGATAAAAAAAAATAGTTTTTTTCCCCCCTTTATATCTCTGTTCTAGTTATAACTAGGCCTAACTAAGGGTGTACAACAGTAGCATTTCGCCCAAAACTCTCTTAAGCAATGGAATAATTCATAAAACTGATCCCAACCAAACGTAAATGAAAGAGATAATTTCAATTCTATTTACATGAACAGTTTTTAAAATACGTATTACGCTAGCACGCACTAAAATTCAAGTGTTTGATATTAAAATTATATAAAGAATTGCATTATATTTTCTCTTCAGCTGATGAGCTCATGAAATTTCTCTCGACAGAGCAAAACTGGTTTGACTTCTATTCTAACAAAAACAGTTAATATAAAAAAAATTCTCGTTCGATTACTTAGCTTCAATGCAGGGACAATCTTTCTTTCCATTGTTAGTCTCTATCACAATAATGTACACTTGTATTAGTTTACCAGAAATTAGACAAATTGAATTATCCGAATGCAGAATGAAACATATTCTTCATAAGAATTGTAGGTCTAACTAACGATTTATTGTAACAATTAGACCATATTTTGTGAAACTAAGTTGGGGAACGTGGGGGTTTTCGTACGCAGCGGGTAAAAGTACGCACTTAAGTTATGAGATATGACAGCACTCTATGGCCGTGTTCAATCAGATTAGCGGCAACATCGGTAAAGATATTCTGTTACTTTGCTTCCATGACTATTCACAGCTTAACTATTTGGGGTATTCGCAAGTGGTTGTGCTTCCCAATACTCTTCCTGGATTTCAACATTCAATGAGAAAAAACGACTCTAACAGTAAGTGCCTGTTTTGTGGAGAATTCGGTAAAGGCAATGAATTCCGGTATCGTATCCTGTGTTAAGGATGGGTTCATTCGGACTGCAGTAGTGCTGAAAATCCTCAACATTTCATTTGTGACTCCTGCCAATCCACATGAAAGAAAATTTAGTGTTAAGTTTATCTCATTTTTGCATACTGTTGTTAAATGTTGATTCTATAACTACTAATAGGCCTAAATATTTAAATTCATTGCATTTGTATCTGCGTAGGCCTACTACTACCGCAACTGTCAGCGTCCCATTCCCCGCTTGGTAGGGTAATGGCACACATTACAACTTTCTCATATATATCAATAGAAAATAATGTTGTTCAGAAATACATTTTGTAACTTGTAAATATTATTAGAACCTAATTGTTTTGTTATCTTCGAAAGTTTCAGTGTTAACTGAAACTAAAATTATCTTGCAATTTATAACAATAGGAATGTAGATACATGCAATTATCCCACTCTCTCCTATTTTAATGTAAAGGAACATAACATCGTAGGAATGAATAATTACAGTTTAAAGGAAATACGCTAAATGACTCTTCTTTTACTTTTACTTTCCCATAATAGGAGTAGACTGTATATAAATTTAATAACCTCCCTGAACTCTGAGGAATGCCGTCTATCCCTCAGGTTCTTCATGCGTCACGTTTCCATCAACCACTCTTTTCATAATTAGTGTTTACAGCACTTCCAATAAAACATGTCGGACAACATTGTCAAATCATACTACAGTTTTATACTTTCTGTAAATTGTTACAGTAATCAATATTCTTGTTTAAGTTTGAAGTATCGTCGCTAATATGTGAAGAAATAACTAAAACATAGAAAATGTCAGTCAGAACGCGAGGACACGAGGACTTCTAAGGAGAGTTACGTTTGACTTTTTTCATTAAGAATACATGGAATTTTCTCTTACACACTTATAGAAAGGCGTGGTACACAATCACGCATAGACCATGGAAATACGCAGATAACTCGGGTGTAAAATTTCATGTGGAGTGGATTATGTAAACTATTTAAACCAGTGATATCATTTGAGACGTGAAAAGATAAATAACATCCATTCCCAAAACAGTTCAGCAACATGATTAAAAATATCGAGTGCCTGAGTGATGTATTGTCTGGAACACGTTAATCTTATTAGCATTAAGAATTCCTTCAGAATTATGATGAAAATAATATAATTTGGAAATCTGATATTTTTAGATACTGTATTTGAGTACTTATCTAAGTAAGTAGTTTGAAAAACTAGATAAATAGGCTATAAGTAAATAAATCCATGGCTGAGAACCAGACTTTTCTGTAGGAGCTATTATAAGTAAATAAATCGATGGCTGAGAACCAGACTATTCTGTAGGAGCTGTTATAGCCTAAGTAAATAAATCGATAACTCAGAACCAGACTGTTCTAAGTCCAACTTTTGATAAGAAGGAAATCTGTGTTTCATTGTGTTCCATTTCTTGTCTGCATATATGAATTAAACAAAATTGTAAATATTCTTTTCCATAAGGTTGCTATGAAGTTATTCCAAATTGTTTCATGAAGCTTTGAATGTCCTGAAAAAAAAATAGTAAAATGGACTTGGAACAGTCTGGTTCTGGGCAATCGAAATATTAAGTCCTGAATTGAGAAACATCCTAATGACCACTTGCATGAACGTCGATTAGTGTAACCACCGGTAAAAATTGCTACAAAAGCCCTGATTAAACATTTTTATTGCGCATCGACCTCGGTTAAGGTTTAACAGGAGGTTAACTATAGTAATCTCTAACCGGCCATATTCGAGCGGTTGAAGATGATAACCAGTGATTTTTAGAGCAAGTAAAAGAAAATGGCGGCCAAACCCACAGCTGATAAATTCGAATATGGTTTAATAAAATTGTAGTTGCATTAGTGGAAAGAGAGAATTCTTAGGAGAAATTAGGTGACAGAAATATTCAGGAGATATTTCGTTTTTCAAAATCTACTGTGTCATTTCTGCTGCAACAAATGAATCACTTGAAATTGCGCAGAAACAGAATTGAGGAACACTCGATTATATCTTTTCCTTCGCCGCAGGAAGAACAAAGAGAGGTTATGAATGGATCTTAGAATATTACACAACTCTATGGTATAAGTTTGATCCTAGATTGTAGACAATCCAATTACTCTTCTTCATCTAGTCCTTTTGGATATTTAATTTTTAAAACTGGCATATTATATTTAAATGTAGTAATTATGTGTATCAGTATGTCAGGCTCACATTGGGATATAATCATTTTCGCTTTTTATTTTCTATTTTGTAAGATTTTAACCTAACACCACTGAAAAACAAATAAATACAACCCGGAAACATAACAGCGCCCAAGGTTGGTTGGTTGTTTAGTTTATTCAAATGCATGTCCTTGACGCAAATAGCATCTTCTAACTCCCCTCCAATTACTGAATTAATATTTCCTACGTATATTACAAAACAGAGTACTGAAATTCTCACTTTTCATTTTACATCTCGACTCATTAAAATGTGTTATCTTTAAATATGTAGTAAATTAGTAGTTAAATCTTTCAACTAGCACCGAAGTACAGCACCGTGGGTGACTAACATGATAAATGATAGATGATAATGAACACGTCTGCACTTAACCGAAACAGACCGATGAATCGACAGCACCCAAAGACAAACAAATGCTAAATGGAAATATTGGATATGTTCGTTTCGATGTAGAACGGAGTAAGCGCAGTCGTGTTTAGACGTTGACTATCATCTTTGCGGAGGTACGGAAGCTTTCTTTTCGCCACTTTGAAGAAACAGTGTATAATCACAGACTTTACCGTGGTTAAATGAGGTAAGTAACCGCTGATTATGAATGGTTCACAGAAATGATATTTTAACCATAGTTATTTTTAATCGTGATTTCGTAAGCCATGGTTACTATCGTTTTTTTTATCCAGGTTGATGCATATCGTCATAAGCAAATTAAAGTAAATTTTTCAGGAGACCAACTAAGTAAAGTAAATTCATGGCGCTACAGCCCGTGAAGGGCTAAGACCGACCAGCCGGGTGGTGGCCTCACGTCCACATGCTGAAGCAGAGGTGGACGATCATCCAACCAGAATGGAGGTATCGTGTGGTTAGCACGATGATCCCCCCAGCCGTTATAGCTGGTTTGCGAAACCGGATTTTCGCTACCTATCGTAGCTCCCCAAGTACATCATGATGCTGGGTGTGCACCGGTCCCATACACTGGCCGAAACTTCATGAGAAAATTCTTCCCCCCATGAGGACTCGAACCAGCGCGCATTCCGTAACGCGAGTCCTAGGCAGGATGCCTTAGACCACGACTCCACGGCGCGGGACTGGTATATCTGTGGTTGTGCGTGCGTTTGAAAGTAAAGGATAGTAAAATAAATGTTAGTATGATTCATGTGCATCCATATTTATTCTCAGCGATTCAGTATGTTTCAATGATAGGCCATTTAACACATACCAATCATGTGAGTTGTAAATGTGTAAACCTGGACTTGAGTTGTCTTCTAAAGCAGAACGATGAAACTATTGTGTTACTTTTCGACAAAATAATAAAATTATTTTAATTTTTGTAGAGGGTAAAAGTAAATATTAAAGATAATATCGGTCTATTTAGTGCATACCTGAGCGCTATTAGCTCAACTGATATATAGATATCCTCTTAAATCCCCACTCCACTTTCCCGGCTGAGGTGAGTAGATCGACAGTTAAACACTATTAACATAGCTTTTACTTACTTTCGCTCTCGCTGGTCGCCTGAAATTCATCACTGATGCACAGTGCCCACTTTGCGTTTGTTTATAAAGCAGTGAAGCGGGAATGATATAAGAGGGCGTTTAAGAGTTCCGCATCACTTCTCCGTTGTGCCTATGGCTGATTTAGAGAAAACAAAAGTATTTTGGAAACTATGAACAATCTTCATTTTCTTCAGCATCAGAAGGCGATGGCCAAGTTGATGTGTAGATTCTGGAGTCCTATAGAAAGCAAAATCGTCTGGGAATGAGTAATTTGTAAGAGATTCAGAGTTTTAAGCTTCTATGATTTTATTGGCAGCACGCTGACAGTTGCATGATTTGAACACTTTTTATTAATAAAATATGATATAAAATCACTTCGTCCTATTGTATCTGAAACATAAACCTTCCATGGGGTTGAAGTTTTGTATTTAAATATCTTATATTTTGGTACAATGAATCTCTGACTTTTCTGTAGGATTGATGTTTAATAGAATTGGTTCAAATGTTGTTTGTATTGTTGGAAATCGGTTTTCTTCATGAGAATGACATAAAATCAATCTTTTTTTTTTCCACCATGTTTTCTCTGTCTCCAGGAGTCTCTAGCATTTCTTTCCCCTTATTGATACATTTTATTTTAGTGAAATGTGTATCTCAATGGAGAAAACTGTGGCCTTTGACAGAAAAATACTGGTAAATATTTCTAAATTTTCCTGCAGAAGTTAGAGTTGTGAGGTAGTGAGCCATTGTCATATTTTTGTTTGCCCGATGTATCCGTCTGACTATAGGCCATCAACATCTTATGGTTATAAATCTGTAATGTGCCTGTTTAAGCAAGAAATAACTTCATTTGACTCCTTATGGTCTTGTGTTCCATTCGATACAAACTTAGTACTCCTTCATGACTTGGCGCTATTGATGGAAAAACTAGACTCTTACATCTAACGCAAATAGAATATTTCGTTCATTTTTAAAAGAGGACAAGTTAAATCCTGCTTTTCTTCTATGTAAGGGCTGACAACATTTTCCTTTTATTTATTTATTTTTTTGAAACACTGAAGCATTTCATTATGAACTTTTCTTAAGCATTAGATATATTTTCAATTCATCATTTTTACAATATTTTAATTCATCTAGCTCGCCACAAGACAAAGTATATGATTATATCTCGTGACCAGAATATTGTACGAAATGGAAACATAAAAATTGGAGATTTATCCTTTAAAGAGATAGATAAATTCAAATATCTTGGAGAAAGAGTAACACATATAAATGACACTCGGGAGGAAATTAAACGCAGAATAAATATGGGAAATGCCTGTTATTATTCGGTTGAAAGACTTTTGTCACCTAGTCTGCTGTCAAAAAATCTGAAAGTTAGAATTGATAAAACAGTTATATTACCGGTTGTTCTTTATAGTTGTAAAACATGGACTTTGAGAGAGGAACAGAGATTAAGGATGTTTGAGAATAAAGTTCTTAAGAAAATATTTGGGGCTAAGTGATATGAAGTTAAAGGAGAATGGGGAAAGTTACACAACGCAGAACTGCACGAATTGTACTCGTATTCTTCACCTGGCATAATTAAGAACATCAAATCCAGACGTTTGAGATGGGCAGGACATGTAGCACGTATGGCCGAATCCAGAAATGCATATAGAGTGTTAGTTGGGAGACCGGAGGGAAAAAGACCTTTGGGAAGGCCGAGACATAGATTGGAGGATGATATTAAAATGTATTTGATGGAGGTGGGATATGATGATAGATACTGGATTAATCTTGCACAGGATAGGGATATATGGCGGGCTTACGTGAGGGTGGTAATGAACCTGTGGGTTCCTTAAAAGCCATTTGTAAGGTAAGTAAGCTTGGCACAAGTGGACCCTATTATACACATCAGAGGCAGGACGGCCAAATGCATAGTTAAAATTTTCTGTGAAATATTTATGAAACCAAGAATATTATTTTATATCTGGTTTAATTTAATCGATAGATATGCCACCTTTCGCTTGAAGATAGGATTCCGGTTCACACTTTTCCAGGTAAATAGTATGCCCCTAAAATATCGTAAAATTTAAGTCTGCTGTTAAGTATCCTTTTAGTGTTGGACATTCCATAATGACTCAGTATCATAAAAAATAAAGTTATTGACAAAAAATATATATTCACAAATCCACTCCCATTGGTGTTCTGAGCTAAACAAAATACTAATTTCCGGCTGAGTTCTTAAAACAATGGAAACACCAGAATGACTCGCCTACTAGCCATAGCTCTTGAATGGAACGCCGAAGTTCTGGACTTTTGATCTTGTTTCGTTTAGCTGAAAATATTTCCTTCAAAAAAACACACGCTTATATTCGGAGAGATAGAAAGAGTGACAGGAAGCCAGGCAGGCCGGAATGCGAGCGGGAAAGCAGATGGATGGGTGGGTGAGTTGGGTGAACGAATGGATTGAGGGATGGATAGATGGGTAGTCCGGACCAATAGATCGATGGTTTGATGGGATTTATAGATTTAAAAATCGATGGATGGGTGGATGGTTGGATTAGTGGTTGGCTGAGTGAATGGGTGGTTAAGTGGGTAGGTGTGTATGTAACTAGGTAGGCAGATAGAGAGTCGGACAGATAGGGCGGACGAACAGGAGGATAGATGGATAGATGGTGTGGGTGTGTGGGTATTTGCGTGGGAGAAGGTGTGGGTCGGGTAGTTGTTTGGTTGGGATCGTGCCTAGATGGGTGGGTATGTTTTCTTTTTATATGGTTGGGTGATTAGATGGATAGGTACGTGAGTGGATAGATGGGTAGGTGATAGGTTAGATGATATATGAGTGGGTGTATAGCTATATGGTCGGATGGATTAGTACGCGCTAAATGGCTAGGTAGGTAGGTAGGTAGATAGGTAATTAGATGAAGGATGGGTAGATACCTGTATATATAGGTAGTTATCTAGGTAGGAAGGTAAATAACTAGATGGATCAGTAGATAGGTATGTGCATGGGGTTGTACTGATAGATGGATGTACATAAAGGCGAATGAGGTAATGGATTGATTATAACAATATAATAATTTCATAATGATTACATGACCATAACAGCTTTATGTTCTTGTCTATGGTGCAAAGAACAAAAAATTACTAAGGCTAGAGACATAGAGCGAGATTTTCCGGCGTAAAGAAGGATTGATTTGAAACCGTAAGAGACCAGTGGCATTGGTCTAATACATGTTTGAAAAATGACGATGATGATGATGATGATGATGACTGTTCTACTCGCCGAAAGTAAAATTAAGAACTTCTTGATCCTTCGCTGACAGGTGAGGACAGAAGCTGTTCGGCGAACTGAATCGAAATTGTCGTAAGAAATTAAAACTTTCTGAGAAAATTACGTTCTGCGACTTGTATAAGCACGCGTTTCTAAAGTACGAGTAAACCATTCGCACCATTCGTTTAGTAACCTCAATACGAGTCTGCCATATTCACGTTGTTGAAGTAGCAGGAAACATTATTTTACTTAGTCATTCGAAATAAACCAGTTCTCACAAGCAGCAGGACGAGATTCCGTACATGCCCACGTAAATCAGACACTTGCATAATTCTAACAATATTAGAAGTCGCAACACTGCAAAGAGGCGACCAGAATCACCGTTTCTGATGCGTCATGTCTTAACTGTAAAAACCAAACGGCCCTGACATTTCTGCGCTTTTAGAAAATTCATCAATCGTTGGTTTCGTGAACTCACAACTATTTGCTTCCTTCTTCTTCTTCTTTTTCTTCTTCTTTTTTCTTTTCCTTAGTTTAACCTCTCCCTTGTAGATTCATTTACACGACCCACGCCACCCGGGCCTTACAGACGCCGCCACCTGTCGGGAGAATTATTAATCTATGGATCACATACATTCTTTTTTGACCACACAAGGACATGGAGGGCCTCCCCGGATGAGGGATCAGCTCAATGCCAGGGCCACCTCCGATACAACACAAACATTTAAGACATTACACATCATTCACTCACATATATGAAAGGATTAAGGAAAGTATCGCCGTCCATGGCCGGACTTTCAAAAGGTACAATCCCGAAATTTGCCTGGAAATAACTGAGGAAACCATGAAAAACCTCAGTTAGGATTGCCGGCCCCTGGCATTGAATCCCGGACCTACCGAATGCAAGGCCAGCCCTCTACCACGCCCCTAGCTCGCTCGGTCTATTTGCTTCCTTGTAATATAATTATGATTTAAAACATTTCATCTTCGTGCACTTTGTGAGAAAAATCTTCATATCCATAATAATGATATGGCTGAACCTGCATGTTTGAAATATTCTCTGAATGCTAAAACATTGACAGACATCCAATCAGTACAGTGCATTTTTCGCTCATATTTCACCAAGGAAACTGCTCTTGCAAATTCTTTCACACGCCAAAGAATATTATGTAAACAAATTTCAATATCAGCAAACACTGGATACGGCGAGAGTTAAGAACGAAATCTTTGGCAATCTCTAAACTTTATTCTTGTACAAAAAAATTTGGAAGGTTTACCGGGGATAGGAAAGGAATAATCCACCCTTAGCATTTGAAGTGTTTTAAGGGGGAGACGAAAATAATGCCCTCAACAGAGAAATCTGTGAAAAGGGTAGGGAATGTTTTAATGGAGTATTATAACACTTTAATATTAAGCCAATCAATATATGTATACACATGTAAATAATATCCATATTACTAAACAAAAAGAGAAATGCTTCAGTATATCAATTAAATGTTCAGAGACAAAAGTTAATTAAAGCAATTTAATAACAATATTCTTTCATGTGATTAATAATGCCGAATCTTACAGAAAGAGAAAGAAGTGAAATTCAGGTGATGATCGTTTGTGATTACACGGAAAGGACCGAAGAAGAATTTGGCCCATAATCATCAGTATTTTAATGCGTCCCATTTCTGTAAGATTATTCACTACAACTGGAGAATGGGATTTAAGAAATTTAGTACCGTTTGGTTCCGTCTGCAATAAAATTGTAACCGTAAGTTTCATTGATGAAAGAACTATTAAGTGTTACAGTAATGACAGTGAAAAATCGGAAACCGATATTGAGTCTATCTGTGGGCTGCTATCAAAATTAGTAGACAGAAAAACAAAATAAATTTTAAATTATTCTTGGTCGAAAAGAACAAATTATAAATTAACTGAGAGAGAAATATTATCCTTGTAAAACACATAGAATTATTAACTGAACTGTCTTTTGTTTTAAAGCTATCATATGCAGAAACAGTTGGAAAAAGTTCCAATCACGGCATTAATAAGGTAAAGTGGTTGATAGTATCAAACATAACTTATCTACAAGAAAGAAAAACAGTGGGGATAACGTTAAAAGTAATAGTAATAATAATAATAACAATAAAAAAGTCCTATAGTTGGTGTTTCCCTACATGATCCAATGAAAACATCTCGGAACAAAGGATCAAATAATTCACAAGGTCAAGGACAAAGTGATCCCAGTGAAACTTGGAAAAAGGTTAATTTTATTGTCGTAAGTCAAACCGACGTCCTACTGTTGTTGGAATTAGTGAAAGTAATGATCCAGGACTACAATGCGTCTCCAAAACGTGTTCTTGGCATGCATTTCGTCTCGCACCTGATACAAAATCAGAATAACCAATTGACTTTCTAAAAGCAAATTTAACTTATCTTGTGAAAAGTTATAGTCGAAACATCCCAATATCTATTCTTCATTCAAGGTAGACATTGTATGAAGATTCTATTGCAGATGTACTTGGTGCAAAAATTTGTCCAAAGAACGCACATGTAAAACATTTTTCTTTTTCATATACGACAAACAAGATAGATGAAAGAGTAAGGCCGGATGCACACAGAATCAAACACGGCGCGGCTATAGTGTCCCACAACGTCACACGACAGCTGACACTGTCTGCTGGCGACAACTGATCATCAGGTTGTGTGGGTTTGGAAAACTGCACTAGCCTAGAAAATTGCGTCAATGAATGAGGACTCTCTATAATGAATTCTATTTTTTTTCGATTATTATTTACTAAGGATGCCTAATACACCTAACCATCTATACAATTGAGTCACCCTCGGTAGCGAAGTTGGTATAGCGCTGTCCTTCTGTGCTTAAGGTTGCGGGTTCGTTCCCGGCGGAGGTTGATGACATTTAAGTGTGTTTAAATGCGACAGACTCATGTTAGTAGATTTACTGGCATGTAAAAGAACTACTGTGGGACAAAATTCCGGCACTCCGGCGACGCTGATATAACCTATGCAGTTGCGAGTGTCGTTAAATAAACCATAATTATTATTTTTATCTATACAATATTGAAAGGTTCTTAAAATTAAATGCATACTACTAATGTAGTGCAAAAACGTCATGTTGTACATTTATGATTATTTCACGAGTCACATAATGGAAAATACACTAAAGCAATAATAAGTGATAATAATATTAGAGAAGTACATCTACTACAAATTAATTAGTATTAGTTATTAAGGTATTACTCACCTGATGCTATTATCTCATTTAAAAATTTCTGGTATATTTTGAAACCACATTATTATCGTGATATTATTTCATAGTGAGATTGTACAGAGAATATCTTTCCTGTACTAGCAAATTAATTGATCCGCATCGATCTCCATTCTGAATAATGTGCACTGCACAACAATATAATTATCTGCGGATGGTGGAAGTGTGTAATCCTGGACATGGCTACACACGTATTTGCAGTATGCTACAGGCATCAGACCATCTGCTCGCGGCCAAGTTCAAGCTGTCATCCAGTGTTGTCCCGTATCTGCTCGTGACCGTCTTGTCGCGTCTCATTCTTTGTGCACCCAGCTAAATTGTATACCTAGCGAGTCAAAAAGTTCTAATAACATTTAAACCCAAATGAAGTGTATTAACAATATCTTTATGGTCTCACTAACCTTAACTATTTTCTATATGAACATACAATGTCTGCGAAATAAAGTAGAACTACTTAATGCTTACTTAACTTCCTCTCATAACCAGATTATGTTTTTGTGTGTATTGGTTAACTTTGAAACATCGTGACAGTATACACACACACACACACACACACACACACACACACACACACACACACACACACACACAGAGTCCCATTTATTTTCTGCACCTAACTTTTTTGTTTGGATAGGTATTGGAATTTCTGTTTTTGAGCGTTACGTTAGAACGAGAAGCTAGCATGTGTGTGGAGATTTGGTGCATGTAACTACATTATGGTACAAGATACACGTGACGTCATCAATTTTTCAAATAGCACTACATACTTTAATCATGTTACATTGATTACACACATTAAGACGAATTCCAGCACCGATAGTTACCGAGCATTTGCTCATATTGGGTTGGGGGGAAACCCCAGAAAAAAACCCTAACCAGGTAACTTGCCCCGATCGGGAATCGAACCTGGGCCACCTGGTTTCGTGGCCAGACGCGCTAACCGTTACTCCACAGGTGTGGAAAAAAAAATATATATAGACAACTTCCAACTTGAAAATTTATTCCAGAATTGATCATAAAAGAGGGATGAAGTTACAGGAGAATGGAGAAAGTTACACAACACAGAACTGCACGCATTGTATTCTTCACCTGACATAATTAGGAACATTAAATCCAGACGTTTGAGATGGGCAGGGCATGTAGCACGTATGGGTGAATCCAGAAATTCATATAGAGTGCTAGTTGGAGGTCGGAGGGAAAAACACCTTTAGGGAGGCCGAGACGTAGATGGGAAGATAATATTAAAATGGATTTGAGGGAGGTGGGATATTATGATAGGGAATGGATTATTCTTGCTCAGGATAGGGACAAATGGCGGGCTTATGTGAGGGTGGCAATGAAAGCCAGTAAGTAAGTAATTGATTATAAAAGTGGTGGTACAATAATTTTTGTCAAATATGATTTAAAATTAACACATTTGGATTTATCAAAATTCAGTATTAAACTACACTTTGAGCCCACAGGAATAATACTTACAAATTTTAGAATTATTATTATAGTTTTATACGAGGAGCAACTATTCAAAAGTGACTTTATCCTTCAAATCAAATTTGTCTTCCTAATGTTACAGTTGTGTACTAACTACTTCATTATGAATATCAATCTGTTCAGAACGTAGTGAAACTAAGTATTCAAATCAAATTAAATTGTCATTGTAGAAATTTAATATAACAGTTTGGAAAGAGTTGCTTTTATTGAACAGATTGGACATTGTTGGTATTGTTTGTCACAATGCTGGAGATAGTACGTACCTTTTGATTGGAGATACATGCCAAGAAGATTATTGCAGTAATTTTATGAAGTAGCTTTGAAACCAAATTGACCTAAGTCATTGAAGACTTACAAAAAGAAACAGACAAAATTTCACCGCTAGAAAACATTCAGTTATATTGATCAAATATGTCTTCATAGGTCTTTTTTTAAACGTGAAAACCACAATCGTCTTCTAAACACTGGATTTCTCTCTTCATCTGGGACATTAGAAACAGGATCAATGAAGAGTTTTTATACCACTGCAGATTTGTATCGTTGTGTCAATTCTTACCAAAGAGTTTGACTAGAAATCTCTTCACATCTTCTGTTTTTCTCTGAGCTTCTATGATTAACAGATTCACCATACTGTACTTTCTTGTTTTATTAGCATCTCTTCCATTCGAACGCTCACATTTCTGGTCTCTTCATTAGCATCCCCTACCGGGCCTACAGTCAAAGTGCAATCAGATTCCATGGCAATTGAATACCTCCCCGGAATAAGGATGTAACTAACAAAACTATAATTCATGGTTCAGGAGAACAGAAAGTAATTTCAGGGGCATATTTCATTAGACCTATATTTATTAGCAGAACTATTTGACTAATCAAGGACACAAGTTTATCTAGGTACTGAGTAGAATAATTTTTGTTATAAATTAAGGCTTCAAAATTACTTTTCCCACCAAAGTCACACATTTCTATAATTTGATGTTACATCCTTTTTTCGGGGAGGACTTCAATTACGTTTTGTTATAATTTATTTACCCTCTGATAAAAGTTCTGGCTGACAAGTATATCTATTATCAGGCAGTACACCTCACGTCTTGACGGTATGTGTCAGAGGAAGAACAATATTATTTACGTACATCTGAAGTGTGATTAGTGTAATATGTTACTAGTCAGTGACGTATGCAAAGGATGGGGAAAGGAACTGGCCAACCTACCCCATTATTTCCTGGCTTAGTTGTCTCATGAGTGATGCCTTATTTGTGTAACTTACGAAGTTCAAATCTGTCTTCGGACAGTTAACTAAACAACAATTTAATTCAATATTGTAAACTTACCACCTCATCTTAATGCAATAGTCATCTCTAATGGAGCTAATGCAATGCTATACATTAATTTGGAACGTTAGGTTCCATGGTAACCCGGCTGTGATTCGCTGGAAGTGAGAGAGTCGTGTTGATTGTATTCATTTTTTTTTTTCAATTTTTATGTTGCTTTATACACAGGACATATGACTATACTCAAATGTGCAGACGATCCTTTTAATGGGAAAACAAAGTTATATTCGAATTTTTTGTTGTGTGAACAAGTCTCTTTTGAAAGTTTGTTTACGACGCTTTAACATCATCTTAGGTTATTTAGCGTCTGAATGAGATGAAGGTGATAATGCCGGTGAAATGAGTTCGGAGTCCAGCACCGAAAGTTACCCAGCATTTGCTCATATTGGGTTGAGGGAAAACCCCGGAAAAACCTCAAACAGGTAATTTGTCCCGACCGGGAATCGAACCCGGGCCACCAGGTTTCGCGGCCTGGCGCGCTAGCCGTTACTCCACAGGTGTGGACTACAGTATTAATATAGTATAATGTAGATTAGTTGTTGGAAAATTTTCTATCAAATTTTAATTCAAATTTTATCACTTTTGGAGATTTTAATATTGACTTTGTAAATAATGTACACAAACAATTTGAACTTTCTAATATTTTTAATTCGTGTCGTAATTTTAAATCTGTACATGAGCACACCAGAGGAGGTCCCTGTCTAGATAATTTGTTTATTACAGTACTTTACATAAACACATAACACATCACACATCATCTCTGTATTCATCTTTCACTATTGCTACCTGTCGTCACTGGAACTCTCTGCCGCCTGACGTCAAGGGCTGTCGAACCTTGAAATCTTTCAAATCCAAGCCAGAAAATTATCTTATGACAAGTTGCCAAACTAACTTACTGTTATTACAAGTGTTGTATTGTATGTTTCCACGTATTCACTACTTGTTTTTTATGTTCTAGTTATATTTACCTTTTTTATATGTTTTTGTTTTCATAATTTTTCCCGATAAGTTTAATGGTAATATATATATATATATTATATATATATATATATAATGAGATAACTTGAGCTACTTATAATCATAATTTTCTTTACTGTGTACCTAAAAATATTATGTTCATTGTATGCTTTGTACTTCACTATTTTATTATTATTATTATTATTATTATTATTATTATTATTATTATTATTATTATTATTATTATTAATTTTATTTTATTGGGTTATTTTACGACGCTGTATCAACATCTAGGTTATTTAGCGTCTGAATGATATGAAGGTGATAATGCCGGTGAAATGAGTCCGGGGTCCAGCACCGAAAGTTACCCAGTATTATTATTATTATTATTATTATTATTATTATTATTATCATTATTATACTATAGAGTTAATGATTCAGGCTTTTCTGATCATAAAGCCATTAAAATTATTATTACTGTTAAATAGATTACTGTTATATTAAAGCAAATAATGTTACTAATAAAATTATTAGACAAATCAAGGATGATAAAGGAATAATTTTGAATTTCCTCTTGCCTATGTTGAATGAGATAATTTTTTTTGGTAATATGAGCAGTGACATCTCAAATACGTTTAATGAAATTTTTATATTCTTTCATGAAATGTTTTATTATCACTTTCCGTTAACCACAATTTATTAAGGTATATGATAAAAAACACATAATTCAAGTAACACATGGTTTACAAATGAAATAAATACAATTAAAATAGTCATGGCATTACGATCACTAGTAGGCCTAATTAATAGTAATGATTTAATTCTAAGAAGCGCAATATCAACACTTGAATAATTATTACAAAATGAAATGAAGAAAGCTAAACAGAAAGCTAATTTAGAATTCACAGAAACTTCAGAAAACAAAAGTAAAGCTGTTTGGTCTTTAATAAAATAGAAAGGTTTAAAAGTGAGTGAAGATCCTCCAATTTAACCGAATAAATTCAATAACTTTTTTATTGAATATCCAACAAAAATCAAAGCTGATATTTCTCGTCCTCAGATCTGCAATTAACCTATATAGTGCCCCTATAGTGAAGCCCTTCGCAACATCCGTCACCATGCTGTCCGTTCTATGCTGGCCGAGGCGCTGAAGGGTTTACGGTCCATCAAGAGATGCAGGGACTAGCCACACAAGGAAGTGTTCGGCGAATTGATATCATTGCCATTAAGAACAACTCGGCATACATTCTCGATCCCACCATCAGATTTGAGACACATGCAGATCAACCGCATGAGGTGGACAGTGAAAAGAAACGGATCTATGAACCAACACTCCCGTTCTATAAAGATAAATATAGCCTGTACCGCATTGATGTAATAGGTCTGATGGGAGCACTAGGTACCATACCCTCCTTCTTTGCCAACAAATGTAAAAACCTGGGCCTAACAGACAGCATTGTGAAGGAAATAGCCATTAGTGCCCTCAAAGGATCGGTTCAGATATTGAGAAATCATTTGTATGGGAGTGATAATGGAAATTTCAAGTTATCTTAACAGATGGCTGTTGATTGGTTTTGATATCAATGCCCATCAATCCGTACTATTGTTTTTCTCGCGGTATATGGCATTCAAATCATTCTAACCTATCTGATGATATTCCCGCCCCCCCCTTTCTTAACTGTAAATGAGCACAAACGCTACTTAGGTGTAAATTTTTCTGACATTTTGCATATTCGATTCCCTAACCGTTTCAAATGTATATCATTTTACCTTTTAGGTGTGTTTCCAAATTATATATAATACGCTTTGTCAAATCTGGCAACCTTTTCATAAGGGAAGATAAATTTATTTATATTTAAGTGGTCCTGACACAATATTTCATTGGGAGGAAATAACCAGTGTGAACAAACTAAAATATTAAAAAACAAAAGATTATTATGATATGTCAAATAAAGTTGTTAAATAAATCATATATTTTATTTTATATCCTTTAACAATTTATTTCAATAACTTTTTATCAAATGGCAAGTTTTCTGGGTTTCTTAAAAATCAAGAGTTGTTCCTGTCTCAAAGAAGAGTAGGAGAGAAGAATCTTGTAACTACATACCAATTTCTAATATACCTGTAATATAAAAAATGTTAGAATAATTATTGATTAAGAAACAAATTTGTGATTTCTTTGAAGATAATAACTTTTCACGCCAATGAATATGGTTTTCGACCTGATTATTATACTACGAATGCAATATCATATCTTGCCAAGCATGTATTAGAAACTTTTCAAAATGGAAACTCAATTATTGCAATTTTGTGTGATCATAGTAAGGCATTTGACTTCATTGAACATAATATTTTTATATCAGAATTAACATTTAATGGTATTAAGATTATTATTAAACATATCTTGTTGGTAGAAAACAGTGTGTTCCAATTAATGATAATAAATTATATATTAAAAATGTCTAGCATGGCGATCCCCAAGGTTCTATTCTTGGACCAATTTTATTTCTAATAGCTATTAACGACATGAATTATAAAGTACATGCTAATGGATACGCTGATGATACTACTATTCTTTGTAATCACAGAAATCTAAACAAACTTGTAAATGAAGCATCTCTATTTCAATCATAAGCAAAAACATGGTTTAATGCAAATGATCTTGTTTTGAACGAAATTAAAACTAAATCATTAATATTTTCTTGTACGTTTTCTTCAGTTATTTTAATATGTTGGATATTGTAGTCGACATCAAAGTTACTTGGGAACACCATATTGGACACGTCTGTGGAAAGTTGTCTAAAACTCTGTTTTAATTGAGAAGCTTGGAAGCATTTTCTCCATTCACATTATATCAAGACAGCATATTTAATATATTTCAATAGCATTATAACATATTGAATGTTACTTTGGGGGAACAGTACTCACATTAACAAAGTATTTAAACTACAAAAGAAAGCTATAAGGATCATCACTAATTCCTGTATGAATGAACGTTGTCGTCCTCTCTTTAAGAGAGAAAACATTATGACTGTAACAGAGTTTACATACTTGAATTGTTATTATTTTATCAACAAAACCTTCATAGTGTATTACGAGGAGTGACTTTCACAATTATAACACTAGACTTAAAGATTTGTGTAATATACCTCATCACATATTGACAAAGACCAGAGATGACTTTGAAATCATGAATTTAAGAGTATCTAATAAAATTCCCCGCCATTTCTTTTATACGAACAAGGGTGAATTTAAAGGAATTATCTCTTGTTGACTCATAGATAAGTCTTTTTATAAAATTATTGAATTTTTTAATATTGAATATGTGAATTTGTAAATTTTAATATATATTTATTTGTTATATTTATTTTGGACTAAGTCTAAAACACTTTGTGTGCAATGATTCTAGACAGAAATAGAAATCGATTTTAGTAATCCAACAGTACTGAAATTTCTTGAATCTTAGTAACATCGAAATTTGAAAAAAGTGGCAATAAGGGTGGAGAATGGGAGCCTATCTCTTAAATCCGTTACAACGACTATTCATTAGAACTGGAGGGCGAATTTAAAAGAATTATCTCTTGTTGGGTGATAGATAAGTCTTCTTATAATATTAGTGAATTTTTTAATACTGAGTACGTGAATTTTCAAATTGTAATATAGGCCTATATTTATGTGCAACATTTATTTTTAATTAAGTCTAAAACATTTTGTGTTCAGTGACTGTAGACAGACAGAAATAGAAATTGACTTTAAGAATCAAATACTAGTACTAAATTTTCATGAATCTCAGTAACATAGGAATTGAAAAAAAATAACAATATCTGTTAAACCCGTTATGAAGTCTAGTCATTAGGACTGAAGTGTTGAGAGCCTATCTCTTGAATCCGCTACAAATAACTACTCAATAGGACTGGAGACTAGGTAGCCTATCTGTTGAATTCGTCACAAAGAGCTGTTAGCTGTTCAATAGGAATAGACAGTGGAGAACCTATCCTTTGAATCCGTTACGAAGAACTAAAAAGTTACAAAGAAGTATGCATTAGGACTGAGGAATGTTCAATACGTTACAAAGAGCTATTCACTAGAAATGTAGGATGGGGAGCATATCCTTTGAATCAGTTACAAAGGGCTATTCACTAGGAGTGGACAATGGGACCAAATCTGTTGAATTCGCTACAACGAACTATTCATCAGGACTGGAGAATGGAACCAAATCTGTTGAATTCGCTACAACGAACTGGAGAATGGGGAGCCTATCAGTTGAATCAATTACAAAGATATATTCTCTATGACTAGAAAATGGGAAGCCTATCTGTTGAATCAGTTACGAAGAACTATTCACCAGGACTGGAGAATGGGGAGCCTATTTGTTGAATCCATTAAAAAATATATTCTTTATAACTAGAAATTCGGGAGTCTATCTATTCAATCCGTTACAAAGAATTATTAATCAGAAATGGAAAAAGAATGGGGAGTCTATCTGTTGAATACGTTACGAAGATCTATTCACCAGGACTGGAGTTCGGGAGCCTATATGTTGAATTCATTACAATGATACATTTTTCATGACTAGAAAACGGGGAGTCTATCTGCTGAATCCGCTACAAAGAATTATTGAGCAGAAATAAATAATGGGGAGCCTATCTGTTAAATTTTAATTACGGCTGGAGGATGTGGAGCCCATGTGTTGAATTCGTTACGAAGAACTACTCTCCAGGTGAATCTTTCCGTTGAATCCGTTACAAAGAATTATTCAGCAGAAATCGAGAATATGGAGAATGAGGAACTATCTATTGAACCCATTACAAAGAAGTATGCATTAGAATTGAAGTATGGTAAGATGAAAAAAATAATAGGTTTAATAAGTGTCACAATGAGCATCGTGAAAGTCTTAAATCGATGTCATGATTGTTGTCAGTTGCTGTTATCTAGAGTGCACTGAGTTTGGAATAGAGGAATTATTAGGGGGGGGGGGGGAAACATTACTATGTAACAGTCGTGCTGTTCCAGTATGAACAGTCGCAGTGAATACCAACTAATAGCAGGCGTACCGCCGTCGCCGCGTTAACTATAAGCCGTAGCAGAGTTATGTAAGAAATGTGGGTTTGTGGCACGGCGACATTCTGCAACTATACCACCGGAAAGCGATGCCTCGCTTGCGTCAGAAAAGAGCGAAAGGAATCAGTTGGATCGCAATGTATCCACTTCACTGGCCGGCTGCAGCTCCTGTTGCGCGTACGATGAAGCGACTTTTAGGTACCGCTATCTCACTTGTCTCTCAGATTGTTAGGAAACGGAAAGGAGACTGGAATATTTCTCTATTAGATAACGTGAACGACAATTGCATTCATCTTCTACAAAATTGCAAATAGAACGCAGATGGAGTCTTCTGAGTGATTAAAATTTTTAATCATTTCTAGGTCTATGTATAAAAGATTGCTGATGAAAATGTTCGACTTAGTTATAAGGTGTGTATGCATGTCTGTGTGTATATGCGTGCGTCTAATGCCTATCCACTTCAATTAGCATGATTCGGGTTCCACATACTGCGGATAGATGGCAGGACTGACCCATTTTCAAGTTGCACACCACTTCGGCGGGCCACGTTATGCGTGATGTGAAGAGTTATGACGTACTAGGTGCGTGTATGTGTATATGTAAGTGTATTGTAGGGAATGGGTGAGGACGATGATGAAAGTGAGGAAGGGAGAAGGGGAACCCAGTGCCGTCACGTAGCCTACTCTCGTCGAATAGGACCAAGCGGGCCGTCAGGCTTACCGTCCCCATCCGACGGACGAATCACAATCAACAATGACATATGCCTTCTCTTCATATGCACTGTGGAGAGATTTGAGATTTAACCCAGGGATATTGGTGCACAATCTAGTGATTAGAAGTCGTGCAACGCCATCTCTCCTAGTCCCGAGGTAGAAATTTTATATGAAAATTTCTGACCCGCCGGGAATCGAACTCGGGCCGGCTAGTCTGTAGGCAGACACGCTACCACAGAGCTAACTCGGCAGACGTACTTAGTTATAAGTAGGAACGTGGATTTTAAATAATTCTTTATTCTATGTTTTGCAGACAATTTTCACACTTATGCAGTAGATACTGATTGTTGCGCTATGTTTACAAAATTTCGTAAGTTTTTTTTTTTTAACTTTTAATTTTGCTTTTAGATTACTTTTTAATGTAGTACTTGCTTTACAATGATATTCTTCTTTAGTTTTATGTCATTATTTTGATTTTTCATCTAGCCTACATTTCGCATTGTATTTTTATACATTGCATTTCAAAATGAAATCAAATGTGAATAGAGAACGGACTAATAGGCCTATTCACTTGTGTGTAGACTGTGCAGCCAGGTCCATTACGAGTAGACTCCAATCCTAGAAGATAGAGATGGGAGAATGACGACACAGGCAAATTCCTAACGGTCATCAGGTGATACACTACTCCCCGAAGACCAACAACCTACCCCCTTCCGGTATAATTATTCCACGGATGCTCCGCAAGAGACTGTAAAACGATTCCCAACTATCCTCTTCAGACGAGAACTAATAGCAAATCACTGCAACGTAGTAATATAGTTGCCCCGTACGATAGACTGGGACAGAGAGGGAGAGTGAAATCATTCCCCATTGCGCTTCCTCTCGTTTCTACAACCCTTATATTTAGCCCAATAAAATAATTGTACAGACGGAACTGTTTCAGCCGAAATATTTTTTCTTCTTTTTTCTTGCGTACTTAGTAATTCATTCTATTTATACCAGGTAAGCTAATGGATTTCAGCATTAAATAATTCCGAGCGCCAATTTTACAGTATCTCTCTTAGTAGCGGCATTCCTTGACTAGGCGACTGTGCACTCTTTTGATTCTTAGGAAATGTGAAGCCATTGAAGCTCATATGCAGGAGGTTTGCCGCGATGTGTACGCCAGTTACCCTTAGCCATCCTGATTCTTTTCCAGTAGTAGGAACCACCCACAGAACTAATGAACCATCCATGAACATTGTACAGATAAATACAACTATTCACCGAGGCAAATCTCTTACATATGACCATCAACGGTTTCACGATTCCCGCGAATCAAACGAGAGCAGCATTGCATGGAGTATCGCTATCAAAGGGGACATTGGCGGTCGGGCATTTATTTAATTCTGAAATTCAATATCTTGCCAGGTATAAAAAGAGAGAATTTCTAAGTACGCCCGAAAAGAAAAACATAATTTTATGTCAAACCGCTCCCTCTATACAATTATTATAAAGATATGGGTTATAGCGCAGTGTTCGACCTTAAAGCATTCTGGAACAAGAGCGCTATTGTTTAGAATGCCTGCGTCACTCAAGACACGTAGCCATTAGAAAACAGAAAACACATACTCTTATGATTCTCCCTTCGTTTTTAAAGTTTCACAAGAAGCAGATCATTTCTCGTTCGTGTGAAGGAATATTTCTGTTACACCATGCCGGTGAGTGAAGAAAGTAGTAGTGATAAAAGAGGTACAAAAGGTTGTGTTTAACGGTAACAATCACGCACGACAATTGATATTTAGAATTCATGAGTTTTTTTAATATCCCAGCGTTCTTTCTCTTTTAACAGAGAAAATTTTTAGACTTAAGTCTTTTGCCAAGTGAAAACGCTTGTTTAATTCACCATAACTCTGAAACCAGTAAAGATTTTGAATAGCGTCAACTTTTGAAAGTAATTTCCATTATTTATCAACATCTCTCTTGCTTTGACCCTTATGTAAAGTCAAAAATAAAAAAGTTTGTTGCTTACCAACTTTTGAAGGTGTAAATGTCAACTTTGAACATGTCCCTTTGAAGTTAGGCCTACTATTTTTCTCTCGCTTTTCAAAAAGGATTTTTATTTCTAATTTTTTCTATGCTTGACATTCATCTATAAATCATAAAAATTACGTGATTGATTGATTATTATAGGAGCTACGACATGATTAATTTTAACGAAGTCGAAAATGGATATCTCTTCCCTCTCTCCGGTATCGCCGTCTTTCTTTCGCACTAGACGTCCTTCTCTCTCGCAACTTAGCGATATTACGTCGCAGCGATCTTTTATTAGTTCTCGTCATATGCAGAAGATTTTCTGCAGAGAATACTATCTCCACTAGTGATAACTGAAGCTCATACACCTTAATTTGGAACAATAGTTTTTTATGAAATGAATAACGGGGTAAAATGGAGAATGTCGGTGGAATGAAATCTGTACTGGTAAGGAAGACGGGAGAACCTCAAGAAAGACATCATCCTCCCATCTTGTACGCCACTCAAGTCAGCGCGGGGAATCGAAGTAATTCCGCGCTCTAGCACTGGGCTACCGGATGGAACTACTGCGAGCCTTTCCGTTATCTTTACAAGAGCTTTAAAGCAAATATATTTAGACTACTACAAGCAAATTTTAGCATTTAAATATTATCCATGCATTCATTTTATTATTTACGCAATGCAAGGCAGTCTGCTATAGAGAAAATGTTTAGTGAGTATTCACACTGAGAAATTTAATGTCAGTAGAACTTCTGTGGTTCAAGTGCTAGCATGCTGGTCTTCTATCTAGACGGCTCGGTTTCGAACCCCGGCCAGTTCGTGATTGAATATGTGGTCGGAAAGCAGATGTTCTAGAGGACTTTTTCAACAACACTCTTTGCTTCATCTATACTTCCACTCTTTTAATATCACCTCCGTCTCTTTCCCACTTGCGATATATGTAGAGTCGGCTGCGGGCCGCCTGTGATAAGTGGTCATCAGTAGCTGATAGCACTGCTTGTTCCGTGGGCTCTCATGGGACCTAGATCGAGTGACCGCCTACGTGGAAAGGTAAAGGGACTATGCTAGCTGTAGTGGAGTTGGGTGCGGCCCGTAGGGATGTTTCTAGAGCGGAGGACCTTAGGGCATCACATCATTTCATCCCGGGTAGCACAATGGGCCCAACCGTGCGGCCTATGTGTGAGTAGTTCCAGCTTGTTCCTCTTCCCTTGAAAGGGACTGGTGTAGTATAGAAATGTTAGTAAAGACACAAAATCTGAAATCAATTGTTATTATTTTGTCAGAATTTAATCTCTTACTCTTTCACGCAATTTCAACTTGAAGTACATGGTGGTTAGTAGGATATCAGGCTTTAATCCACGTGTTCATTAATATCAGACATGGTGGGATTCCGGCCGATGTCCCGGCTTACCTCCTAAGCTTCAACTTGCACGAAAAATTATAATTATTTGCTCCATTTACAAATATTGAAGAATTTAATCCCACCTAGATTATGGTTTTTCATCCGTTTTTAATGTGATGCCCTGAGATTTACCACATTTTGAATTCTTGATTAATACTTAAAAACTCACTCTTAGCAACAACATATATCGGGAATTTAAACTTTGGCCTTCTATCTAAGTATTGAAAGTAATTTTATTATAGCAATGATCGATGTTTTATTATAGCAAATATAATTCTACAGTGCATTACACAGCACTCTTCATTCAATATGTTTATTGGTGTATCGATTACATTTCAATAGTTATTATTCTGAAGGAAAAATTAAAACACAAAAAGAAAAATGAAATTTGAAATTGTACATTAATGAAGAATTTAGTTTTAACAGTACCAATATGAAGATTGTTTCCTTCTTTTCTCCATAGACTTTTAGGGTGCTATTCATAGACATTTCGCTAGCCCGCGCTACGAGCGTGCTAAACTAGCCCCGGCTATCGACTGATTACTTGTACAGGATTCATATCATATCATGCAGTATATCATATCATATCATATCATATCATATCATATCATATCATATCATATCATATATCATATCATATCATATCATATTATATCATATCATATATCATATCATATCATATCATATCATATCATATCATATCATATCATAATGTGACGGCCACGTGAGGTTCGATCTCACGACCGAAGAAGGAAGGGCTAAGTCGGCCGTGACGGGCAGGTTGCGCGCGCATCTGCTTCCTGGGGCATGTGCTGTGGGGAGAAAGGGGAAAGAGCGACCGCGGCAGAGAAGTGGAAATATCCAGATTATTCGAGAGTGGAATCTTTCGCGAACTCTCCAGAAACTATAGTTTGGTTATAAAAGAGAAGACGCAAGTGAACGTCAGCCAGTCAGTCAGTAAGCCAGTGTTGTTACAGGCAGATTTGGACAGTAAGCGAGTTAGTCTTGTGTAGCAGTGAAGCCAGCTTCGAGACCAGAGCACGACTTGAGTTGTGTCCGTAATTGTGGAGCCTGAAGCCCGGAGTTCGAGTGCAGTGGACCGCAGTTGGGGGACCTGAGTTCGAAGTTAAGCGGATCGTCTCTGAAGGTCTGGGGTTCGAGATTCTGTGAACGCGAGTGACTGAGCTAGAAGAACTGGCCAAGACAAACGAGCTGTGAACTGAGAACTGACAGTTTTGTGTTGTAAATAGTGCTTTGTGAATATTCGTTAAGATTAATAGTTCATTGTTGTTCGTAATAGTCCAAGTAAATTGTCATTGTCGTCTGTGGAGTGCACTAACGAATACTGTGTTACTGTGTGGAGAGCAAATCCCATTGTTGACGGGAGTGAAATTAAATTGTAGAGAGTGATAATTATTGTTGAGATAATAAAATTTACATTGTTGTTCAGTATAAAAATTTACAATATATCATATCATATCATATCATATCATATCATATCATATCATATCATATCATATCATATCATATCATATCATATCATATCATATCACTAACACTGGTTTATGAATACGAAAAACGTTAGTTCGCTCATCATCCACCGGAAGCCCGCGCTAAGAATGTGTATGAATATGGCCCTATAAGACTACAGAAAGTTTTTCGTTTTGCTACGTTAGAAGGTGGAGTATATAATATGTGAGAAACATTTTTTCTCCATTTCCTTACAACTAAAACTACCATAACGCTGTCAATTTTCAGATTTACAAAATTATCAGGATAAGCTGTATTAATTTAAAATATATCTAAGTGCTTTGAACCATACTGAACTAGAAAATTCCAATTCCTATTAATAAAAAATAAACTATCTTTTTAATTATATACAGAGAAGTAAAGAAAGTAGGATCAACTAAGCTGTCTCTGAATTGAAGTTATTTTTCTAAGAGGTATATATATAATTTTGAAAAAAATATCAACTTCGTCCTTAAATAATTCAATGACGTACGAATCATAATCTTAAATTATAATTTATGAGTCAAAGATCAGAAACAGAAAATGTTATGTTAAGTACCGCCAACTTTCAAAGCTGGATATGGAAGATTTATATAAAAGTAGAACATGCTCCGCAATTCTAATCGCCCTGTATTCTCTGAGGTGGAGATCCAGCTAAAATCACATGTTTCTTTGGTGTGGAAGGTTGCAGTTTCCTGAAAACAGAGAGGCTGAAGAAGAAACGAGAAAGATTGAAAGTAAGAATTTGAACTGCAAGGATCATTAAGAATATAGGCCTACAATATTAATAACGTAGCAAATAGTGATTACAGTGCACTGGTCTACATAAAAAAAAATCTTTTTCTCTGCTATTGAGGAAATTTTAAGTGTTTTATACAAATTGATGCGCTGATTCCAGATCTGTAATCGAATTTATCATAGTATGTTAGGTTTTTGAGTTATGGAACTGTAACATTCATTCTAAATCTTACATTCAGTATATATCTCTCTGTGGCCGGGAGGAAAAAGGTCTTAAGTCAATTTTTTGTTAAAATGAGATTTTTATATATTCTGAAAGCGGAAACAATTCTCTACAATCTGGTAAAACGGCTAAAGTCAAATAAGACTTCTGACTGGATTTATAGAGCGTTACCAAATGTCCTAAGTATTTTTTGAATCGAGCACACAGAATAAAGGACTTAGGAAAATTTAATACTTTATTCCTTACAAACCATCACATGTTTACTTTCCATGCTTCCCTATTAAAAAGGTCTAACTTGTACTTTAGCCATTTTATCACATATTGATGCCCTTTCCTTTTAAAACTTTAAGCACCAGGGTAAACAGTCCTATAATTAAGACCCATTTTGCATTCCTAATAATTTACATTTCTAATTTATTTTGACATGAAAATGGTCTTATGTTTACATAGTCCCTTCTACTCAGTTTGGGTTCTAGTCTTAAAAGGGCTTAAGTGTGGCTATTTTTGGAAATAATCAAGAAAATTGTTAAATGAGCAACATTACCTATTTTAGAAGAAATATAAACAAATAATATCCAGGAAAAACCTCTTAATTAAAAAACTCTATAATTGATACCAATTTCAATTTTTCTACTGCTCTCTTGAAAAGTATGAAATTTTTACTTAAGACCTTTTTCCTCCGGGCACATATCTGTACCGTAAAGTCAGAGTTATAAATTGAGCTTAGTGTATACATTCTTTGCAAATTGTTATATTATATTATTTTAAATACACTTACAATATGTAGTAAGCAATAAAAACTTTGTTAAAAATACTTGAGATCTTTGCTTTTCCGCTTATGTTGGCATGTGGCTCGGCATGTGGTTCATCTCTGTATGAACCAGCAAAAATCACCCATCATGCTCGAACCGTATTGACCCCGGTAGGCTACCTGGATTCCATCGTTGATATGTCCTGATGGATCCCCTCAACATGTTAATTATTTACAGCGCCAAAATTTGATGGAAAAAAGTCAAGGTGTGAATGAAGAAAGTCCATTTTTAAAGACATGTGATAACCTAGATTCTGAAATGCTCTAAACATGTTATATACTAGCTCTGCATAATTATCAGCTCGACAATTTCCTAAAAACGTAGTTGACACTACTACAAATATGTCCCAAGCTTCGAGTTCAAGACCACTCAGTTTTGACCTGAACGTAGTGCCACGCATCATAATTAAAAATATATAAAACGGAATTGAGATCTGTAATTAGCACACTCAAATTACGGTTGGCACACTTTTTTTGTTCATTAGCAAAATCACTGTAGACTAGTGTTATTATTAGAATCTATTATTGTTATTGTTATTATTATTATTATTATTATTATTGTTGTTATTGTTATTGTTATTGTTATTGTTGTCGTTGTCGTCGTCGTCATTATTATCATTAATATTATAATTGAGGCACTCAAAGCAAAGTGATACAATTGACATTTAGTAAGTTTTGAGATAAGTGACTTTGAAGTTGAAACGGAAATTAAAAAATCTGTTACATGACTATGTTGCTGTAAATTTACAGTTGTATATGTTGGTACCTATATTTTTTAACTTATAAATAGAAATTATCTATTCTAAAACAGTTTAGGTAAAATAGGGCCCTAAAGTCACTTGTATTATTTTGCCACGAAAATATTTTTGTGGAAAAGTAATATAAGTGCAAGGGTTTTCAGTATTTTTATATTATTTAAAACAAGAACAAGGACATTGCTTACAACACTGAAACATTTCTGTCTTAACAGCACTTGAGCTTTCTTATTATCATATTATAACAAAAAATGTGTCTGTATAACCGAAAGAACCAATCAATCAATCAATCAGTCAATCAATCAATCTTCTTAATGTATCCAGTTGTTTGCAGACAACATAAAGTCAACTATAGTCCACTGTAGTATTTTCAGTTCTTCTTTCTCATAGTAAATTAGGGGTATTTTGATCGGTGTTCATTATAGACGCCTGTTACTAGTAGCCAGAGTTGGGGTGTAGTCAATATATACTGCAGAGATGTGTCTTCTGCAACTGATACTGATGATTTTAATTTACTTCTTTTGTGGTTTATGGATGGACAGTATAGAAGAATGTGTTCCAGATCTTCATCATGATTATTACACCACAGACAAGTAGGATTATCAGAAATGTGAAATCGGTGTAGGTAATTGTGTGACACTGTGACCTGTTCTGGCTCTTGTTAAAAATGTTTGAACATGTCTGGGTAAGTTTTTGTACATTTCCAGGTCATTTGGTGTCTTTTGTACAGACTGTAAAATTTTTCCTTTGTCAGAAGAGAGCCAATTACTAATCCATAGGTATTATAAAATGAGACTTTACTGAAGCAAAAGCACTGGATAGAGATATCACTTGAAGAGGTCTTGGTTGCAAATATGTTGCCTGTTTTGCAATATTATGAACTTTCTCTTTTCCAGGTAGACCACAATGATTAGGTATCCATTGAAATTTTATTTCCTTTTGGAGTTTATTTAGTTCACTTAGTTGTTTCTGAATTGTAATAATTCTATGCGGTACATATTTGATTATATTAAATATAGCCTCCTTGGAGTCGGTAAGTATTCAAATAGATCTTTCAGAAATTTGAGTAACACACTAAAGAGCAGCATCAATAGCTAGCAATTCAGTGTCAAGACTGGACATATAGGTATGTTTCTGTCATGAAGTGCATCTGTAGTGTTCCTACCGCGAATATTCCTTCAACTTCCTCTTCCACGCAATTTTCCACGTCCTACAGTCCTTATTATAGGCCCATCCAAATGCTTCAGATCATCAAGGAAAGAGTGGTGTATGAGTGGGATGAATTTCATTAGCTATTACAAGTTGCTCCACTTAGCAAAAGTTATCCTTATTGTATAGTTAGTCCAGCTCAATGTGTGCAGGCCTTCCACGAAGATGTTTCGAATATGTAATCTATTACCTTTCTCCATTATGGCAAATGAATTAGTCATACACAGAAGAAACGCAACAACAATAAGTAAACAACGCACTTGTATTAGTTTGCCTCTCAGTCAAAACTCTGTATGCATTGTAATACAAGTGTAAGGCCAACATAGAGCAGCACTGACTGGAAATGCACTTATATTACTTTTTCTCTGAACAGAAGTAACGTTAAAGATTAAGTATACTTATCTCAATTTAAAAAAAAAATGTCACTTATATTACTTTGCTTCTGAGTGCCTTCAATTATTATCATTAATATTATTAATATTATCTTTAATATTATTAATATTAATATTATCATTATCATTATTATTATTAATGTAATATTATCATTATCATTATTATTATTATTATTATTATTATTATTATTATTATTATTATTATTATTATTATTATTATAGAATTACTGATTGGAAAAGGGAAGTATGTCCATTTACCTGTGTTTTGAGAAAACTAAGAAAAACTTATTAACACTTACAATATTGTTCCTACAGCTTTGTGATGCATTGCAAACTTGTAGAACTAAGTTCCCTGAACTGTATGATGGGTCGTTTCAGCACATTCGATAAATATTTTTGAATCCATACTCTTTTGAAATTGATGGACATTTTTTCTTTTTCCAATAAATTAACAATTCTCATGGTTAATTAGCAAAGAACTCAAATAAACACATGTTTAATCTGCTATGTATTGTTAGTTAAATATTTAATTTCAGTCAGACATCTTAAGAATTTAATATATTGTGCTGTTGTATTAAAAATAATTTTAATTAAAAATGTAATTACTAAATCTTCATCAGACTGGGTAGGATTTCTTGCGGGCCATTAAAGAATGTTGTTATAAAACTCTTGTTACTCTGATAGAATATATTCAATTATTTTATTAACGTTTTGCAGCTTCTTGGCATGTATAGGAACTTTGGAGTCGTATATTTCTAGGAGCATATTACGGTGTTTCCTTCCCTTAATAAGTCTGTATGTCTTACTATCCAATCCATTTATCCATTTCCACGTATTCACATTTTTTTATGTTCTAGTGATATTTAACTGATTTTATATTTTTGTTTTCATATTTTCCGTTAATGGTATATCTCTAATGTGATAAGTTGAGCTATATATAAACATAATTTTCCTTACTGTGTATACTTAAAAATATTGTATTCATTGTATGCTTTGTACTGCACTATTGTATTACTAATATTAGTATTATTATTACTATTAGGCCTGTTATTATTTTATTTATTATTATTATTATTATTATTATTAATATTATTATCATTATTATTATCATTACTATTCTTATTTATTATTATTATTATTATTATTATTATTATCAATAATTGTCTTATTTTTTACACTTTGTAGGCCTCATTTATTTTTGACCTGCTGTTCACATTTTATTATGCTTTTTTCTTTCTTTCTGTATGTTATATATTATGTCTGATTTCTTCTTACTTGTTGTTTACATTTTATTATTATTATCTCATTCAATTTTGTGTGTACTTTGTAAATTTGTAGTGTTTCTATAACGCAGTTTTTACTCCTGGTTGAGTGTTAGAGAAGGCCGTACGGCCTTAACTCTGCCAGGTTAAATAAATCATTATTATTATTATTATAATTTCGAAGAAACGGCATAGCCTGGGGTTTCCTGTTTATAGGTCAAATGCCGACAATTAGCAAGTGAAAAATTTTCCTTCATGTAACTATTTAGGGCAATTTAAGATTTTTTTAAAGAAGTGTGGCCACCATTTTTTAACATCAATGATATCTTGAAGTTCAATAATCTTGACTTAAAAAGCATTCTGTTGTGTTTTTTTAATAAACTATCATCTCAACATGTTGTTTCACAGAGTAGATTCTGTCTTGTTTTTGTATCATTCTCTTTATTACGGCGAAATTACTATCGCACGGGAGAAACGAGTGATCTCATACAGAAAAATAGTGCTCAATTACCTTAAACTTGGCAGTCATTATTATAATAGATACATCAGATAACGTACAACAGTGTTACTTTGATTCTGTCCGCTACAAGAATCACTAAACACATCTAGTTCATTTATGTAGTCATTGAGAAATGTACAGACTTCATTGGGGCCTCGATTAGCTTGTCCTTCATGGTAGCAATAATACTGTGCTGTATTGTTTTTCAGGTTATGGATTCCAAATACAAAAAGCCACAGTTTTCGTAAATAGAGCATTTTCTGTACAGGAAGACAAGGAAGGAGAACATTTTGCTTAAAGTCAAACACTAGGTCGACTACGTCATTTCTTTCAGCACATAGTTTCACTACCCCTTGTCGTTTTTTATCAAATTTTGATGCTCGGGTCCACACCTGTGGAGTAACGGTTAGCGCGTCTGGCCGCAAAACCAGGTGGCCCGGGTTCGATTCCCAGTCGGGGAAAGTTGAGGTTTTTTCCGGGGTTTTCTCTCAACTCAATATGAGCAAATGCTGGGTAACTTTCGGTGCTGGACCCCGGACTAATTTTACCGGCATTATCACCTTCATCTTATTCAGATGCTAAATAACCTAAGATGTTGATAAAGCGTCGTAAAATAACCTACTAAAATAAAAAAAAATTGATGCTCGTCGTTTGTGAACTAACAATTCTGCGAAAGCCACTCGTTTTGTATTTTCATTAAGGAAAGGAGATTTAATTTTGGCGTCTTTGTACAAGTGAATGTTCTGTCAGTTCCATTAGATACAGATTCTTCTCGTTTTTATTTTTACCATCGTATAATGTAGTGATTATGTCCATTTGGTCTTCATCTTTGAAATTTTCAAAACATCTTCTGGAATAACTGAAATGAAACAAACACCGAACTGCAGTATATATTATATGTTCACAGAAGTAGTAAGCAGTAGAAATATATCCAAATAACATATAAAACATAACAGATCTTACCTTCATGATGGACCAGGCCGTTTTTCTGGCAAAACTCGTCCTTTTGAAGTTACGTATTATTTTCATAAAGATATAGCCCTTTTGCGTTTTTCTTTAATATATTCATCAATATTTCTTACTCTCTTTCTTCTCCGTTGTATTTGTTCCTTTTCAGAATTATTTTCACTCATGTTGCTATGGATGATTTGCAGACAACTAACTTACAACCACACTGACAGCAATATTAGAAAATTAAATGAGAGACAGACTTCCTACTTGACATCTGATGGTGATGTTTACAATAGTGATTGGAAAAAAGAAGAAAGTCCGGACATTCTTCCTTATTCCACTTATTGAACATTTCATTGTTATTGCTGGTAGATTCTTCCTTTTTCCACTAATCGATGGGTGGATGGCTCAAGGAAAAAATGTATATCTCAGCTTATATTTGAAAAAATTGGACTTTGTTCCTTATTCCAATCAGTGATATTATTATTATTATTATTATTATTATTATTATTATTATTATTATTATTATTATTATTATTATTACGACCTTGATTACGTTAAAGACATTGATTGTCTGTTAGTGAAAGTGAAATTATTCTGGAGAACGCAATCATGGCATCTTTGGGAGTGTAATTAATTTTCCGAAGGAATTCGGAATAACCGATATCCAGTCTTGAGTATGGAGCACAAAACAAGTCGCGCTATGGGCCATTATGATAATTTTACGTGTTGTAACCGCTTTACTAATGTCTTTGTTCTCTTAAAGACTTCAATGGCGAGGAATACAGATATCTGTGAGAACTTTTACTTTGCACAACTTTTATTGCCCTGTTCCCAGCACTAAAGGTAATTAGAATCATTACCAAATTTCGGAGGCAACGACTTGCACGTCTTTAATAGGCGTGGTGCGTGAGCGACTGCTAAGATGTGAGTGCCCATAGTTATGACAGGGCTATTTGCATAGCTGGTGAAATACTCGTATATAGAAATCAGCACGCGACTACCAGAAGTTTACATTGGTAGGAGTTGCGACAACGCAACATGAGACTGGTTGTCCTGTCTGACTGTTAGGAAGGTACCATAAATTAATAATATCTCTGTGTGAACAAGGGAACAAAGAATGCAGAGTTTCAAGATAAATATCTACGAAAAGAAAGTGTGATGTACAACGAAACATAAAAAATATATAGTAATTGGTTGGATGATAAAAAAATTAAAAAGAAATAATTATGTGTCTATGATAGTGAAAGTGGAGTCAATAACCCATAGGCCTAGTACTAAAGAAATTTAGAATGGTTCTACATTGACATATAGAAAAAATTAACCTAGAAATATCGGATCTATTCCAAAATATATTTCGTTTTCAGTTCTGTAACATCATCTTTGTTAACCAGCTTTCTAGAACTGGATAGCTAATGACATCATGTGTGCAGTTTCTGTGTATATTTTATGGATGAGGTAAGATTCCATCTGGAGTATAATATTTTATTAGATTGTTTCGTTCCCTCTCTCATACATATGTTGTGTTAATTTAGTTATGAAACTATCAGACTCTAATATGGTGGTGACGATGAAGCAATATTGGAATGAGATTGACAAATGAAGTCCAGGGTAAACAATCCTACATTAAAATACGAGGTGTGATTGGAAAGTTTTAAGACTGGGCCTGTAATTTCAAAATCGCAGTACCTACAAACTATTATGATGGATATCCTTCAAAATAGTCCCCTTCTGAATGAACACACCGACTCCAACGACGTTTCCACTTTTGGAAGCACTCCTGGAAATTTTCTTTATTAAAGATGTTAAGAATCTCTCCGTATGTGACTGGATGTCTTCAGTTGAGACAGGTCGGTTCCCTTTCAGCGAAAATTTCAATTTAGAAAACTGGTAGAAGTCAGCAGGGGCAATATCAGAGAAATAGGAGTGTTGCGGAAACACACGAATTTGGAATTTGGTAAAAGAATTCCCTGATTGTGAACGCACAATAAGCAGGAGCGTTGTCTTAGAGAAGTACCTAATTCTTATCTCGCCAGAGTGCATTCATTTTTTTCCACACATTTTCACGAAAACGCTGAAGGATACTTGTAGTATTCCTGGTTGACTGTTTGCCTGCTAGGAACATTGGTTATTCGTAATGCACGATACCCGTAGGATAGTACAACAAAACAACAACAATATTTTCTTCATATTCGACCGACTTGGTCGTTTTTTTTCGCTCGCGGCGAACCTGGACTCTTCCACTGCGATGATTGTGCCTTTGTTTATGGGTCATACCCATTGTTGTTGTTTCTGTTCGTCTGTTAATTTCGGAATGAATTTCGCGCACATTCGACGCATGCTTAAATCTTCAATTAAAATTGACTGAACCGTGTAGAAACTTAAATTCAGTTCGTCAGTTATTTCCCTAATTGTAAGCCGACGATCAGAGCACACTAAATCGCAAACTTTCGCATGTTTTCGTTGATTTTTGAAGTGGAATGCCGGCCGGACGGGGTCATCTTCGATTCGTGGTCATCTTTGAATCTGTTGAACCAGATAAAAACGGAAGTTGTTTTTATGAGTTCATGAGTCTCCAAAGCTGATTTCCCGGTTTTGAAACAAAATTTGACACAAACTCTTCGCTCCGTTTTTTCATCCATTTGTGAAATCGATAAATCCGCCTAGAACCGAAAACACATCTTCACTCACTCTCTACTGAACAAAGATATCGCGGTGATCTTTTCAGGATGTTGCAAGGACAAAACACTCTTACTCTTTCACACACGCGGACATACCTATTATATCCTCTCCTATTGAGAAGTGACGCCTCCTGTCTTAAATAAAATTTTCCAGTCACACCACGTAGGTCATCCCAAATATCATATATTGAATTCTGTTGAAACTCGAGTCACAGTGCCTTCTTTGTATGGCCATATTGAAGACAATCATTGACGGTTGTTGCACTCACAAACACCGGTGTACGCAACGGCTAAGCAACAATGTTGATGCTGTGTAGTAGCACGGTTGTCGATCAGAAACCCGACAAGGATATGCATACTAATTTCTGCGTTATTGATATGTAATTCCATTTTAACTGAAATGAAGATATGTGTCGTGTTGACCTGACATCTTAAAACTCCCATCTTGTTCACTTACAAGGGACACCTTTGACCTCGAACGATCGGAACCGCACGAAAACCTGCTTAGAATAACAATCGATCATAAACAATCAGTGGTGTGTGTCATTTCCATGCAAAACTCCGCACTTGTATGCTAGCGCCATTAGACGGTGGCATATTGTAGCTTTACTAACCAGTGCTGCAGTTGCGTGAATGGTATCGCTGCAGTACATATTTGTCTCTTGGAGTATTCGCAAGCCGGTTACTGTGCAAACTGTATATAGTGCAGTGATATCATAAAGAGAATTAATCCTACGAATGTGGTCCAAATATTAGGGACAAAATTGCGACGTGCTGAATATGGAAATGACATCGGGGCCGAGGATATGGAGTTCGCGGATATATTATATAACATGATAACTCAGAAATATAATGGGGATGACACAGAAATACATGACATTATGCTGGATATATATATTAATTTTGAAGGAGAGGAGGAACCTGAACCTGAAGGTGGCTGTTCAAGCAGTACACGACGTTCATCTCCAGAGCAACAGGAACAGTCAAGTCAAAGTGAGTACGAACTCTTTTCACCCAAAAAGTCGAGGTCCAGTGTATTAGAAGATGTTGATGACAGCGTACTAGAGAACATTTATGAAGACTATTACAATCATGGCTTCAATTCCTGTAGAAAATTAATGAAGCGCTATAAGTGCATTAAAAGTAAATCAAATTGCTCATTAATTCTAAATTATGTGTCTAACAAACGATGAGCAGGAGCTCGTTTCGAAGGTACCAGACTGTCGCAATTACAAACCATAAAAGAGCATGTAATATCGCAATTTGATAGTCCACGGAGGTATGGATCTACAGTCCACTATTGGCATCTGCAGATGTGGACATTGGAAGGGGCTAAAATGGTTGGCTTGGACAATTTCAAAGCTTCCATTTCCTTTATCGACCATCTCAAGCGCGAATATGGCATTTCATCCAGGCATATTACTACATTTGTCACACGTGAGGACATAGAAAACGATAATAGTATACGTCAGAAGGCACAACAGTTTGTGGAGGAAGTGAACATGTTTATAAGGGAGGAGGATGTGGAGAAAGATAATGTTTGGAAGAGTAACCAGAGTCAATTTCAGTATGAAGTGTCTTCAGCATCAACACTCCCACAGAAGAGAGAAAACTACAGCTGGTGTGTTGCAATCTGTACATAGCTCTACCCACAGCTACACAATTGATGTGGCTTTATCAATGACAGGCAGACTAGCAAACAAGCTGTACATCTGTTTTCAAGAGACGCAAGGCACTTTTGGCCCAAATATTTGAAAGAAACTTGAAACAACCTGTCCACAAAAACATTCATGTGGAGGCAAGAAAAGTGGGAAAATGACTAAGGAACACATGAAACGTTTTCTAACTTCAGTCCTTGGCGAACATGTAACAAGTGAAAAGAGCCTATTGTTGTGTGATTCCTGGTCAGGTGCAAGTTTTCCAAACAAAGTTGTTATGCTGAAGATATTGCCACCGAAAACAACAAAATATTGGCAACCCCTTGATGTTTACTTCTTTCGGAAACTATAAGCTCTATATCAGAAGGATTACTCATTTTGTTAGACTACAATGTACCAAACCACAAGTGAAGATACATGATCGTTATTTCATCATGAAACTTCACTCTGTGATTTACAATCAATTTTCTGCACCTATGTATAAGCCTATGTTCCAATATGCTTGGTGAAAGCCAGGTTGTGACATTGACATACCAACATCATCATTTGAAAATGTAATTAGTGTGGCCTTTGATATTGGTCTGCGTGAATGCGAAAGTGATTTGGAATGTGATAACGTGGCTTTTGTGAGGTGTGCACATTGTTCTCTTCCACTTTGTTTTAACCACTTCATCGAAATCCCGCATCTGCACTTTGAGGACTAATATAAGCACTATCAGGTGTGTGGTACTGCTGTATATGTGTGTTTTGCGCTATTATAAGTCCTTTATCCCACCGTTTGATATATCAAACACGATGCAGCTTATGATGTTTGATTGTTGTATATTTGCATTTTTGTTATTATTGTGATTGTTGGTACACCAATTGACTTATAAATCATCAACCTCTATATTGGTAACAATGGAAAACTTAAATATATTAATTTGGCAGTCGTTGCGAGTGTTGAAATTCCAGTACCAGTCTGCATGGAAGATGGATAGCACGTAAGTTGGATTTTTATTTTATGAATAGTTGGTTTTGAATGCTCGATTTTAATTAATTATTTTAACGTGTTGGCAAATCTGTATCCTTTTAGTACTATTATAGTTTTTCGTAATAATTTGAATAAAATGGACTGGAGGACTACGTAAACTTTGATGTTTGATATATCAAACGCTGGGCGTTTATGTGAACTTTTATCCATCTTACAGGAAAGACACAGAACAATCGATAAAATGGCTAGATGAGGTGTTAGATGCAGATGATCCTGAAATATGTGCAAGTATACATGCTGCTGACGAAATAGAGGTAGTACTTAACCCTCCTGCTGATGGCGGAGACAGTGATCGGGATGATGGTGGCAGCGACGACGATGAAAAAACTACTTTTATGGATCTGGGCAGTGCAATTTTACTTCAAGAAGATGAGATGAGGATAGTTAGACAGAGGGACCATTTCAAACAGAGAGAGGATATAAATTTTGAATCAAAAGTGAATGAACTTAGGGTTGAGAAACGATCAGAAAATTTAAAAACAGTCGCGTCTCATAGAGCATTACCATCGAACTCTACTACTTCATCTCATCTGAATGTTTATCCTTCTTCAAGTTCTGAAAATGTAAACAAGTCTATAACGAAGAAAGTAAACAAATCTGTACCCAAGAAAGCTAAATATACAACTGAATGGATTGAAAGAAATCTTCATAAAACTAATTTAATTTCTCTACCACCCTCCCCTAATGATCATATTTTTTATTTGAATTTTGATAAGTCTCCCGATGAGTTGTTCAAAATGGTATTTGACTTAGAAATTATGGGAATATGTCGGCAGACTGTATTATATGCAGCCCAGAAAGGATGCATTATACATTTGTCCATTGAAGAACTATACACATATTTTGCAATTCTTTTACTTTCCGGTTATGTGAAGGTACCACACCGGCGGTTATTCTGGGAAACACGAGATGATTCACACAACTTATTGATTTCAAATGCAATGACAAGAAATCGATTTGACATAATTCATAGATTTCTTCACTTCAGTGACAATTCTGAAATAGATCAAACAGATAGGGTATTCACACAAAGTAAGGCCCCTCATTGACTACCTGAACAACAAATTTCAAGAATCTGCTCAACTTCTTGGCTCGAAGTATTCACTGGATGAAGCTATGGAGCCGTATTATGGCCGTCACTCAATAAGCAATTCTTTCGCGGCAAACCAGTACGGTTCGGCTTCAAGTTCTGGTGTTTAGCCACACGTGAAGGGTATCTTCTTCAATTTTGTCCTTATACAGGGAAAAAGGATAGGATTCAAGGTGAATCATTGGGGTCGTCAGTTGTTCAAAGTATTTGTATTGGATTTATTCCTGTTAACAGTTTTGTCTTCATTGACAATTATTTCAATTCTTTAGAACTCCTCAACACAATGTTACAACATAACGTAAATGTAACAGGAACAATTCGAGCTGATAGGACTGGAAATGCACCGTTAAAAGACCTAGGAAAACGGTCAAGAGGTGCAACTCACACCCTTCAATCAAAAGACAAGAAAGTAATGCTCATCAAATGGCAAGATAACAATCAAGTGACTATGGGCACTAATGTTCAAGATGAAAATGTGACACTTGCTTATGGAACTTGTCAACGATGGAATCAAGTGAAAAGAAACGTGTTGCTGTTACTCAACCGACAATCATCAAACACTACAACAAGTATATGGGGGGATGTTGATTTGTTCGATCAACACCGAGGATAGTATCGAATTCGAATCAGGTCAAAAATGGTGGTGGCCATTTTTCAGGTTCTGTTTGAATGGGGCGGTAGTAAACATGTGGTTACTGTACAGGAAAAATGTTCCAGGGTATCCTTTGTTGGAATTCATAAGGAGGATAACATTGGTAACACTTTCAACTCCAAAGTTGAGCTCCCCAAGGACGTCTGTTTTGCCGAAGAAACCATCACTGATACCAACTGAATTGCGGTATGATGGAAAAAGTCATTTGGTGCAATTTCAGGACAATCAAAGGCGCTGTGGATTATGCAAGAAAAGTGCAAAATACAACTGCATCAAATGTAAAGTTGCCTTGCACCCAAAAGACTGCTTTCTAAAATTCCACACCTAGTAGGATAATGTGGATTACTTTTGTATTTATGGATAATTTGAAATAAGTGTTCACAATTTCTGACTATTTATGTTACAATTTATTCCATTATGATTTATGGAAATAATAATTTAGTTTCTTGCAAAATTCAGTGTAAATTATTTTACATAAGGTACAATGGGGTAAGTGGAAACTTGGGAAAAGTGGAACCTATAGCTGTTACGTTAAAACTATTAAAGCCTGGTGAAACTATTACGTAATAATGAACTCAAAAAGTAAATTGGAATTTATATGCACTAAATTTCATTTTCATATATGATTCTCTGGCACTGTCATTCGTTAGGTTCCACTTTCCCCATAGAAAACTATGGGTTCCACTTATCCCAGTGATTTTACATATGCTTGAAACCTTTCCAAATATCCCCATAACCCAAAACAGTTATTTACTCTGTCACATCCCACATAATTCTGTATAGAACCTTCCAAATAACATTGCTATACACCAACGCCCAGCGTTTGATATATCAAACATAGAATAAAAGGACGTAAATAACACTATTTCGAATTCTTTTATATTTTATACTCTTATTTGGCATATAATGATAATCTCTGAGAGTTTTCACAAAAAAAAAATCGAAAAAAAAAAATTCTCTGGGATATAATGGGTTAAGCAGAGAGTTTTTGGCACTGTTGATTGAAAATGTAATGATACACTGTATTACGTATAATTTCGCTCCTATGGTACTGATATCTTGTTACTTTGTTTCTCTCTATTAAAATGCCACTTGAGGTAGAATGCAACGTTTTGCATGGAAATGACACACAACACTATTTTGTTGATGATCGATTGTTATTCTAAGCATGTTTTCGTGCGGTTTCGATCGTTCGAGGTCAAAGATGTCCCTTGTTAGTACAAGGCCTGTCCTAAAAGCGGTTCGCGGGCAGCATGTGCCCTCCACCAAGTGGAATCAAACTGCTTGCGCAGTTCTTGCTTATTAAAGTGTAATTTAATGTTAATATTTTTTAAGATTATTCTAAGATCTGCATTCTTTTCAAGGAATAATATGTTTTATTTTACAGCACTCTGTCGTTTATAAAGCTGTTCTAGATTATAATATTTCAAAATAAATTCTGCATTTAGCGGTTCTGCAATATAATACATATGGGCAAAACTACTCTAATGTAGGTGCAGACAAGGAGTCTGCTTTATGGTTCTCCGTAAACGCATGCATTACAACTGTACTTAAACATATTGTATCGTAATTTAAGTGTTTAAAGTTTTGAACTGCAATATTGTATTAATCATTATTATTATTATTATTATTATTATTATTATTATTATTATTATTATTATTATTATTATTATTATTATTATTATTATTGCAATTATCATTTTATTACGATTGTTTGTTTGTAGTAGGTCTATGTCTTCGTTCAAGCAGAAAGTTTCATGTGAGTGTTTCATTTATTGTAAAGTAAGTAAATGTGATGTATTTTATATTGGAGTGATGTATTTTGTTTAAGAGTCTAAAATATATTAGAAAATCGAATGGAGTGTTGATTCTAGATACATCAAGGCCTCTGTTGAGTGAAACTAGTAATAATAAAATTCATAAATACAAAATTAACCGAAGCGAATATGAACAGGAAAAGCACGTAATTATGCTGGAACGATATTAACAGTCTCAGTAGCGTAAGTTGTTACGACATTGGTTTATTCAACGAATTAATAGTAGTAGTTCAAGGTTCGAATCTCACAAAATCTTTTTTTAATTACAAATTTACCGTCATATATGTCTCGCAAAGCTATATTTATGTGGCGACATCTCTTAGAATATGCCCAAACTCTAATAAATAATAAACCTCCCTCTCTTTTCCAAGCAGAACTCCTGTCTGTTAATAAAACGTTCTGTCTCGTCATTACATTTGAAGATGGCAAAGAGACAACACTCCGTCAACAAGTCATTGCCCTGGTTGGCGTAGGTTATTCTGCGTCAATGGTGGCCAGAGAGATTGTAGTCCCATTGTCAACTGCTAAGCGGTGGGCCAAATTTATTTTATCGAGAATGGTGAAGTTGTGAATCGTCCCATTCTTGGTCGGCCGCGCATCTCTGCAAGGGAAGAAGACGCCATGTTATTGAGAAAAGTTGAGAACCACCCCTTTAGAACTGCCTCTCAACTCAAGATGGCGTTCAACTTTCCAGGTTCCCCTCACACCGTAAGGAGGCGTTTTAGAGAGCGTGTCGTCGAGCTGTGAGGAGAGAACATTTGACGATGGGGCATGCCGTGGACCGTCTAGCATATGCTACTCTCCGACAGGACTTCGATTGGAGAAATGTCATTTTCTCCGACGAGGTAATTGTCTCCAGTAGCAACGATGGTCCTGCCCTAGTTTATCGCATGGATAGCCACCAATACGATCAACGCTTCGTGAGGCGACTTAACAGGTTGGGTCGCGTGAGCACCGCGTGTTGAGGGTGGGTATCATACGATGGGGCAGGACTTCTGGAACGCATCCACGGTCGGTTTACAGCAGAAGTCTGTGAACACATTTTGGCAAAAAAAAAAATGTAATGATCCCTTCCGCCCGAGAACGATATCCAGAAGAAACACTTTTCTTCCAGCATGATAATCACCGGTACCCATCGCCAACCGGATTCAAAGATTGTTTACAAGGAGGCTTGATATCGACCTGATCGACTGGCCTCCAAAATCATCAGATATGAATCCGATTGAAAGTTTTTTGGGCTACAGCCAAACGGATCCTACGCTCTAATTGGGCAGAACAACCACCGTTCGGACAGCTGACGAATTGTGGGACAGAGTTCTAGAAACGTGGGAGAAGAGGCCATGAATTTAGATCTGTTCCTTAATCTTGTGGACTCCATGCTGCACAGAATGAGGGCAGTTGTTGACGCAGGTGGTTTGTGGACGAGATACTAGCTCCCACCACAAGCTGTTTTTTGTTAATTTATTAACAAATTCTTTGCTTTTTGTTTATTTAATTATTTATTTATGTTTGATATGCGTCCGGTTTTTTAGCATGTGAAACAAGTATTTTTGTTTATACACGCAAGGTCTCGCCTATTAATAGCCCACAGGTGATGATCTTTAATATTTTTACAAGGCAGGCATAACGAAGTTAATGAACAAATGCCATTTCACCTTTAAACTAATAAATTAATTGAAAACTTAAAAAAGTAATAATTTCACCGCATCGGGAGACAAACTGACAATTTCTAATATAAATGTCAGACATCTTACCACTGGGCCACACAGAGCTCGTAATGTTCACTACATTGTAGAGGAACGACTTTGAATCAAGAAACAAGACAGCAATGCCTTGAAGTGCTGTGTGTTTACACGAGTGAACCGCGCGATAGAACTTAGCATTTCTATCGACCAAGAGTTGGCAGCTTTAATCATACACCTTTTAATATTTCTCAGTCATTGAACTGTTTCAGATCACGGGCGAGTCCCGAAGAAATTGCACAACTAGCCAATAACATTTCATCATGTTGTTTACACTTACATTAATTTATTCTCTTGAATATTATTGCGTTTCCTAGAGTCATTTAATAGATTTTGCACGTTCTCGATCCAAAATTTGTTTAAAATAATCTAATGTTCTACACAAAATTGTATGTTGATAAATTTCCTTCTAAAGTGGTGGGTGCGTACAACAATATTTAATTTCTTGTACCTTTTAATTTAACTTATTCTTAATGATATAAGGGGTGATGTCATACATGAACTCTATTAGTGTCTAATATGGCTTTTGGACATAACATAAAATGTATAGTATGCTCTCCCCTTCTAAACAGCTAAAGAACTCTTCCTTCCATTACACATGATATAATCGTATTTAACGCGTACACACTGATATGATAAGGCACGATTCCACCACTGATACTCTCCACATCTAAGAGTTAGTAAGGGAGGAAAGGGGAGTAAGAATACAGCGTCATAAGAGCTGTCAAGGTCGGTTCGACACTAGTTCTCAAATTAACACTAATGGTCACGGCTGACATATTTAACCCAACTCTGACAGTGAAACTAGCGGCCCGGGTTCAAGTCCTGGTTGAGACAAGTTATGTGATTCAGATATATCCAGTGTTTTCCCTCAACCAACTAAGACCAAATGCAGAATAACTTTGGCGCTGGACCCTGGACACATCTCGTTGGCATTATCACATTCAACTCACTCAGATGCTAGATAACCATAGCAGTTGATAAAGCATTGTAAAGTAACCAATTATTATTCATAAAAGTTATTTGCGGTTTCATAACAAGGAATTTAAAAACAATTCAGAGATGCTAGTCAGTCACCAAACGAGATGAGTACTCTTTCTGCCGTAGCTCCATTACTAATCGTGGTTCAGAGGTCATTTGTAATTTTAATGAAATCAGGAATAATTTCCAAAAAAAAAAAATAGTTATCAATTAAACTAAAGACACAGAAAATTGTATTTGTTGCAACCTTAGGCATTGTTCTCTGAATTTTCCGGATATTGAATTAAAGATTATCACATATTACACTATTTTTTTATTAAATGCATAGATTTAAATTGGCTCATTCTAAAATTTTTAAACATGTTTTTTTATACAGCGCGTCCTGCTTGTAGATATAACATTTAAAACTTAGAGACACTCAAATTTCGCGATTTGCGAAAATAGCGAAAATTTAAAAACATTGCAATATGATGGCAAACGTGTTTCTAGGTAATTTTTAACATACGAGAGCGTGCTAAAAAGTAATGCCTGGAAAGTTTTATAGTTATTTGAGTGACACAAAACTGATAACTTGCTAAAAACTTACTGTTCATACCTGTAGTTTTATTTTTCTATATAATCGCCCTGGCGATGAATACGAGTACACTTCTCCCAACTGGTGACGAGTTTTTTAATACTGTCACTGTAGAATATTTCACTCTAGTGACGAAACAATAGCCTCACTTCTGTCTGCACTGCATCGTCAGAATCAAAGAGATGTCCTGTCAGGTGCTCTTTAAGTTTTGGGAACAGATGAAAATCTGATGGCACCAGGTCGGGACTATATGAAGGAGGATCAACAACAGCGAAACCAAGGCGCTGAATGTGATATATTGTCATTCCACTGGTGTGCGGACGAGCGTTGTCATGCTGTAGGAGGGCCTGCTCCATATTTGGACGAACCCTTCGAATTCGTCCTTTCAGATTTTTTAGAGTTTTAAAACACCTTACAGAATTACTGATAGTGTCTTTAGGCATGAATTCCATATGCACCACACCTTGAATATCCCAAAAGACTGAAAACATGAGTTTGCCTGCTGAAGACTCAGCCTTGAACTTTTTGGATGTAGGTGAAACTTTGTGGCGGAAATGTATTGATGATCTCTTGTTTTCGGGATCGAAATGGTGTACCCAGCTTTCGTCACCTGTGACTTTGGTCTTTAAAATTCATGCCTTCCCGTTCGTAGCGCAGAAGCAATTGTTGGCAAATGTTCAATCTGTTCTGTTTCATGTGGGGAAGGAACATTCGAGGCACCCATCGTGCTCAAATTTTCCAGAATCCCAGTTCTGCAATTATCTCCTGCACTCGCTCTCTTTATATGCCACACTTGATTGACAGGATCCTGAGTTATGCGACGATTCGTTGTAATGAGTTCATTGACACGATTCCGATGAGCGTCATGAGTTGCAGTATGTGGCCTTCCACTGCGTCCCTTGTCACACAAGTTGAGAGTTGCACCAGGTTCATTACGACCATGAGCAGACCAAGTCGAACAGTCGACACATTGATCACGGTAACAGCCTTCAATCTTCGATGAATATCTATCGGGGGAATATTTTCTGCTGTTAAAAACTTTATCACAGCACGCTGCTTCGGACGCACCGACATAGTGCTGGTACACGCCACCATGTTTCAGGCTTTAACTCAGAGCTGTCTATTGGTAGAGATACGAAACTTGCGTCACTGAAAGCAGAAAGTTCACTGAATACAATGCAGTATCACTAATATTTTTAACTGTATTCACAGCGACAAAAAAAAAAAATAAGTGACATTACTTTTCAGCATACAATTGTATTTACGTGTATTTCGACACATCGTGTACCCACGGAGTTTTTTTTTAATTTGCCTCTATCGGCGAATTTCTACATTTACTAGAGAAATTAAATAGCATCTTGTGGATATGTGTCGGAGGAAGAACAATTCTTTGCATGCAGCTGAAGTGTGACTAGTGTAATATATAGCTAGTCGGAGAAAGAAGTTAAAATCTTCTATTAACTTTACTTAAATTAATACACTTAAACCAACAATAAAAATAATATATAGTATTTTAGTATTTAGTATTTATTTATTTATTTATTTAACCTGGTAGAGATAAGGCCGTCAGGCCTTCTGCGCCCCTCTACCAGGGGATTACAACTATAATATGAACAATAAAATTACAATTAACATTAAATTTACAATTACAATTACAATAAAAATTAAAGTACGACAAGATTACCTGATTAATGAAAGCTAGACATTTTATCATAGAAGTTAAGAACAAAGAATATTTTTGTATTTACTGAATTACAAATTAAACCTACAATAACAAAAATCTATAGTAATGAAATTACCGGATATTGGAATATTTTGTGATAGATTAAGAGAACTATTTACAAGAAACCATGTCTGAACGAGTCTCAATTACTGGCCAAGTGCCTAGTAAGTTTGCGTTTGAATTCAATTTTATTTCGACAGTCCCTGATGCTAGCAGGTAACGAATTCCAGAGTCTTGGCAGGGCTATTGTGAAAGAGGATGAGTATGAGGAGGTGCGATGTATGCAATGGAGGGGGAAAGGAACTGTCCATCCTACGCTATTATCTCCTGGCCTAGTTGCCTCATAAGTGGTTGCTTCTTGATATCACTTGTGAGGTTCAGACCTGTCTTTGGACTGTAGCCTAATGTCTAAAACTAAACTAGGGGAAAAAAAAATTAAAACCGTTATTCCCCCGCACTTTTTTTTTGTCTCCCACATCAGCAATTTATTAACAAAGTGCCAAAACAAAATATGTTGAAACAAATATGTTCGCACTATAAACAAAGTATCACGCCATTATGGATAAAATACCACGCTGACCCAAGCAAATCAGCGTGAACTGTGGAAGGTTCTTCTCTAAATTTCCTTGTATTTTAACTGACCGGAGAACAAACCTTACCATGACAAACTTGGAACTTTTGTCATCTTATAACTATGAAAGTAAACGGAATTTGTTAATGTAGACCTATAATTTTTGTTTGTAATAAATTAGTGACTAAGTTAAACATACGTTTGTTTTTTTAATTTTATTCTATACCTGAATTAATATTAAATAAAATTTGTCATTCTAGTCATTAAGAAGCTAGTATTTATTTTCCCCTCGCATAATAATGAAACTGTAAACAGTACCTGTTGGCATACTGAGCTGTTTTATTCAGAACCCAATATTTTTCCTTTTTCACCCAAGAATTTAATTATTTTACTCATGTAATTTTATCTTGGTCACTCAAGAAATTTAGGCGATTTTATTCAAGAAATTTGAGGGTCCCTAATTATAATGTGTTTTACTGTAATCATAATAAATAAATACATAAAGATATAAATAAATAAATAATTAAATAAATAAATATATAATTTAATAAATAAATAAATAAATAAATATGGTCTTCTACAAATTAATTTTGGCGATGTGTAACAGAAACTCATCATTGTGCCTGCAACTGTTTTAATATCCTATTCGCTGGCACCTAATTGGAAGGAAAAGCTGTAGATAAAATGATAGAAAATAGTAATAATCCTAAACAAAATAATTATCAATGATAGAAAAATTGTAATTGATGCAAACTTAGGAATTGTTCTCTGAATTTACTGGATAATGAATGAAAGATTATCGCATATTTTACTATTCTTTTATTAAATCCGTAGGTTTAAATTGGTCCATTCTAAATTTTTTTAAATATGTTCTTTATATACAGTGCGTCCTGCTTGTAGATGCAATATTTAAAACGTTTATAACTTTCGTTGTATTGCATTCAATTGGAAATTCATGTATTAGATTGGTGCATAATTCCGTAGCGATTTTTCATAAGTTTATTAAACACATCAGATACACATAAGAGAGAAGTTAATCATCAACAATATATTCTCCTTCACTATTTACAACAGTCTGCCAACGCTGGAGTAGTTCTCGATTCCACGTCTGTAGAAATCGCGTGGTGTTGAATTAAAGAATTCAAGTCATTTTCGGAGCGCATTTTCATCCGGAAAGGAAGTTCCTTGAAGGTTGTTCGATAGAGAGCGAAAAAGGTGAAAATCTGAGGGCGCAAGATCGGGTGAATAAGGTGGGTAACTTCCCAACCCAACTCCTGGAGAGTGTTTTGTGTCAAGTTAGCAGACTGCGGACGGGCCTTATCGTGGATGAGCATCACACCACGCAGACTTGTTGGTCGTTTTTCTTGGATTGCATGTGCAAGACATCTCAGTTGGTGGCAATAAATGTCGGCAGTGATGGTTACACCTCTGGGAAGCAGTCGTAGTACAGCATACCCTCCCATTTCCATCAGATGCATAACATTATCTTTTGTGAATGCTCGCTGGCTTTTGTACGGGGAATTGCTTTTGGTTCGGGCTCAACCATTCCTTTCTTTTCCTTATGTTAGGATAAAGATAACACTTCTCGTCACCAGTAACGATATTGGATAGGAATGTTCGATGTTGTTCACGAGTCAATCGATGACGAGCAAGTAAAAATGCACAAAAGGCCACCCGCTGATTTTTTGTGGTTTTGGCTTGGAGCAAGCGGTACTCATGTACCTGGTATTTGAACCTCTGCCAGTTCTCGGGTACACTGGCTTGGATCATTGTGGATTAATGTGTTTAAACGGTCCACATCAAACCCCGAAGGTTTTCCTAAACGAGGAATGTCACTAATGTCCTTAAAACGAGAAAACCATTTTCTTGCCGTACTCTCTCCGATAGCAAATATGTCGGAAATGTTGCACTTTCTTCACTTGACACTACATTTTCTAGTGTCCCCGGCTCCACTCACTATCTGCAAAAATTAAAACTTCAACATGTTAACTCAAGCACAACAATTGAACTTCAAATGAAAAATGACAATCGATAAATGAACCCATAGCAACCGGAGTACCAACACTCGCAACAAAAACACTACAAATTTATGCACCAACCCAATATATATGATAATGATCTGTGATAATTCATGAAAAATACCACATAGTGGCGCTGGCATGATGCTCAAGTTCAGAATGCGCAAAGATGACGAAGTGGACGTCTCAACAGAAACTGTTCTGTGTTCTTTCACTGGTGGAAATGAAACCTATGAAGCGTGTGCAAAGTGTGTTTCGGCATGAGATTGACCTTAACGTCACGAAGATGTTTCTACCTACGTGAGCGGCGTTAAATAGGACAAGCAATTATTAGAAATGTGCGGTGTTGTGTCCTTGTGTGAAAAGGATAGTAAGTAAGCGAAAGGTGTCTGAAGAAAATGTGGAAAAATTTCGCACTACCTTCGCAATAAGTTCGAGAAAGTCAATTCGAACTGAACCATTCGCATGGACTCCAAACTCCCCACATCTTACCTTTCTGGACTTTTTCCTATGGGGTTTATAGTTGACGAAGTTCATCGGACGTCTGTGGAGAACTTGGGGAATTTGGGACGCAAAATTCGTTAGGCTTTCGATGTCATATCGAAAATATTACTCAGTACCTGTTTGGAAGTGAAATACAGTTTAGATATCTGCCATGTCACCGGGAGAGGGGGTGGATATTAGTGTCGAGCATTACAGGTGCTATGTTCGGTTAAAATTTGTTTTGTATGGCGCAGTTCGATATTTGCCGATGTTCTCTCTGCAGAAGTAGGTCTGTCATGTTTGTTCCACCTTGTTATAAAAATATTCGCTGTCCTCCACTTTCACCCCATCAAATTTAACTACGTAAGGATTTCAGTACTGACTTTTTGATTAGTGTTTAATATGAAATAATACGAAGTGATTAGTTTGTAACATGAAATAACACGGATGTTTCTATGTCTCGATTACCTCTCTCATATTCGAACTTCGCAGGATGCTAGAAAATCAGAAAACACTAGGTTTGACATTAAATTATGGTAACTTCGAACATTTTTTTGACGCGTCCACACCGTTATCTTTGCGCATTACTATCATGCGCGCTACGCCAGCGTCACGGTGTGATATTATAGTTATTTGTTTTTGTAAATTGCCCATAGTATGTAGAAAGAGTTCCAAACGGAGTAAATACAATGAAAGCTATAAATGTGTGTATGTTAAATCCTGTAATCGATTCTTCTGGATGGTATACTGTTGTGAGTATGAGATCAGACAAGCATATTGTAATAGAAATGGATAACACTCACTTTTTAGATTTCAACCGACTCCTTAAGAAGTGATAAACAACAACAAAACTGCAGAAAATGGTGTTACTGTAAACTAGTTGAAGATGATTTGGATACAATACCAGAAAGAGATTCCTTGCACGATATTCTACAAATATTCCTACAATGACGCATTCTAGGTTCTACGAATCAAGAAATGAGCTTTCTACGAAGACCATGAGAGACTGAAGACAATATTATTCTTTGCCCCGCTTATGACGGTCCCCTCTGCATAAGCAGAGAAAAGAATATATATATATATATATATATATATATATATATATATAATACTTCTTAGGTACCATGCATTCTACCAGGGTCTTAATATTTCTGACTTCTGACCCCGTGGGAGATGAGACTGTGGAGAAAAAGTAGGAGTAAAATACACAGTCAGTTTTATTTAAGTTTTCATTACAGATTTACATTATTAATTAATTGGAAGTATTATTACTCAGGTATTGATTTATTAGTTTTCAGCAAAGTGTGTAGTGTTCATTTAACTATATTCTATACTTTATTAATACTCATTTTTAAGTATGAGATGCTTATCAATGAAAGAATGATGTAATAAAAATATTAATAACAAATAATTTTGTTTAGAGCATTTGAAATTTAGATATGTAGAAGAATGGAACGTGTGAAGTGGACAGACAGAATAATAAATGAAGCTGTGTTGGAAAGAGTGGGTGAAGAAAGAATGATGCTGAAACTGATCAGGAAGAGGAAAAGGAATGGGTTGGGTCACTGGCTGAGAGGAAACTGCCTACTGAAGGATGCAATGGAAGGATTGGTGAACGGGAGAAGAGTTCCGGGTAAAAGAAGATATCAGATCATAGACGACATTAAGATACATGGATCATATGAGGAAACGAAGAATAAAACAGAAAATAGGAAAGATAGGAGAAAACTGGGCTTGCAGTGAAAGACCTGCCCCTGGGCAGAACACTAAATGAATGAATGAATTTTGTTTAGCTATCATCCTGTACTTTGTTTGTTAGATAAGAAACCTGTAATGTCATTTATCTCATAATTTATTATCTCAAGTTCAATGTCAGAAGTAGATTATTAACGTTTAGGAAAATAATTCAAGGGCTTTCATTATTGTATTGTACTGGTCTATGTGAAAACCAACTGTATTTAAGAGGAAAATCTTTATTATTTCAGTTTCTGAATCCCACAGACTCATGTCTATACAATTCATGATCAGCAGCTGCAGTGAAATTAGATCCTTACACTGCGTTCCAATAATGACTGACAGGAGACGTAAACATCGTTGACAGAGGTAAGGAGGCGCATAATTTTTACTCAACCAATGGCAAAGGTCACAATCCAGGCTTATCTTGACATTGGGCGAACAGAACGCTTGAGACTGCACAATTTCAAGATAAACGTGGGATGTGATCTCTGCCATTGGTTGTTAAGTAATTATCCGCCTTCCTACCTGTGCCGACAATGTTTATGTCTCCTGCCAGATATTATAGAAAGCAGTGTAACGTTACTTAATATTGTAATGTCCTTGTTTGATTGCCGTAAGTTGAATTGCAATTTTGAATTTGTTAAGAATCAGACAAACTTATCTACATACATAAATTAAAATGATAGTTTATTAAAATTTATTAATTGGCATAGGAATAAGACTATCAAGTCATAACATCATAAAATTAAGTGTAATAAAGATTTACAGCAGAATACTCGATGTAAAAATATTACACAGTGTCCAGTTTCTAAGGGAAAACTTTTAAGTCCGTTTATCTCAAAACAATGATTTTGTAGATACGTCTCTCCGATCCTAAATAGGCGATTATATAGGACTATGTGACAAAAACAGACAAATTCTTCATATACTTTATAATATAATCTTCAAGGAGAAGATCCGTTATGATAAATCAAGAAATTTCCACAAAAAACGGTGTCCGAGTAGGATCTTGTCGTTTGCTTGCAGCACTAGAATACTGCACACAACGTTGCAAAGATAGCAAACCACATCCTCGACCATTCGAAAAAATAAGGGAATTTCTACCAAAAGAAAATAGGTTAAGCAAACCCCTATGTATGAGAAGCCACATTGAAGCTCGTAACATATAATAATAATAATAATAATAATAATAATAATAATAATAATAATAATAATAATAATAATAATATGCAAAACATGAAAATAAAAGTTGGCAAAAGTATTATTTCATGAAATCACAAGTATAGTCTTAGAAAGAAAAAAGTTTTGTCGCAAACATACTTCATCAATCCCAGAAAGGTGGCAGTGCGCATGGTCAGACATACATAAGTTACATTTCGTTATATTTTGTTTTATTTCCTTCTTACTCGTGAATCAATAGAAGCCTGTAACTTCAAATTGAATTATTATTATTATTATTATTATTATTATTATTATTATTATTATTATTATTATTATTATTATTATTATTACTACTACTACTACTACTACTACTACTACTACTACTACTGCTACTGCTACTGCTACTGCTACTTCATTCGACGGATATTGGAGAAATGGGAGTTCAAGGGTACAGTACATCAGTTATTCATACATTTCAAAAAGACATATAACAATTAAGAGAGAAATTGTATATAACATCCTTATTGAATTTGGTATTTCAAAAAAACTAGTTCTATCAAATAAAATGTGTCTCAGTGAAACTTACAGCAGAATCCGTACAGGCCAGTTTCTATTTAATACGTTTTCAATTCACTACGGGCTAAACCAAGGAGATGCACTGTCATATTTATTTTTAAACTTAGCTCTAGAATATGACATTAGGAAAGTTCAAGATAACGCAGAGAGTTTGGAATTGAACGGGTTACATCAGCATCTTGTCTATGCGGATGACGTAAATATGTTAGGAAAAAATCCACAAACGATTAGGGAAAACACGGAAATGTTACTTGAAGGAAATAAGAGATAAGTTTGGACATAAATCCGGAAAAGACGAAGTATATGATTATGTCTCGTAACCAGAAAATTATACGAAATGGGAATATAAAAATTGGAGATTTGTCCTTCGAAGAGGTGAACAAATTCATATATCTTGGAGCAACAGTAAGAAATGTAAATTTAATGATACTCGAGAGGAAATTAAACGCAGAATAAATACGGGAAATGCCTGTTATTATTCGGTCGAGAAGCTTTTGTCATCTAGTCTGCTGTAAAAAAATCTGAAAGTTAGAATTTATAAAACAGTTATATTACCGGTTGTTCTGTATGATTGTGAAACTTGGACTCTCACTTTGAGAGAGGAACAGAGGCTTAAGGGTGCTTGAGAATAAGGTGCTTAGGAAAATATTTAGTGCTAAGAGCGATGAAGTTACAGGAGAATGGAGAAAGTTACACAATGTAGGACTGCATGCATTGTATTCTTCACCTAACATAATTAGGAACATTAAATCCAGACGTTTGAGATGGGCAGGGCATGTAGCACGTATGGGCGAATCCGGAAATGGATATAGAATGTTAGTTGGGAGGCCGGAGGTAGACGGGAGTAGAATATTAAAATGGATTTGAGGGAGGTGGGATATGATGATAGAGACTGGATTAATCTTGCTCAGGATATGGACCGATGGCGGGCTTTTATGAGGGCGGCAATGAACCTGCGGGTTTCTTGAAAGCCATTTGCAAATTATTGTTGTTATTATTATTATTATTATTATTATTATTATTATTATTATAATGTAACATTTTGAGGTTTCAGCACTTTTAAAATTTTGTTTAATGCATAGCTTAAATTTAAATAGTTTTGAATAGTTTGTCAATGTAATAACCATTTTTTTTTAATTATCACATGATTTCAGCATTGTTGTCTACTATTGGTGCATAGAGATCAGCTGCCTTCATATTATCAGCACATAATGTTGTTAATAACAGGGGTCATTTTACTATTTAAAGATCTGTAAGTAAAACTTGTTGAAATGCAAAGAGGGAAATAAATTCAGATTGAAACTTTACCTTTCTTGTCCAACTCGTAATGTCCAACCCATAACACTGCCAGCAACTTTTATATTTTAGTTATTTTGTAGGTGAATATATATTTTAAAGATTTTTTAAAAATGATTTATCTTAAACCTCGATTTCTTTATTAATTCGATTTTTAAATTCTGACAATAACAAAATAATAGAAAATGTTTGATTAATTTTTATAAAAAAATGCTTCTCCAATTTTTGTCTCGTCCGTAACAAATTTTATTCTATAAATATTATTTCAAATAGCCTACATTAATAAAACTTAAACAGTCTAAACAATATGCATTATGTAGGGTAATATATGAAGAATTCATACATGAAAGATTATATTGTATTATTTAAAGTAATATAGCAATTTTAAGTTGGAAAGCTGATTAAGAATGTCCGGGTTTAGGAATTCATGTCACCGAAACTGTCGTCATTGCACTATTTTGTCACCAATTAAATTTTCATCACCGGACTTGTGGTCATCGATTACATTTTCACCACCGGTCGCAATATATATATTTTTTTCTATAAGCGTAATAGGATTGTTAAGTTATTAAAAAATTACGTAGTTGAATTTTTGTTTTAATGTTGAATATCTTACTTATTTTCGGCTTCAGCTAAATTATTGTAGTAATGGTATTCATGAAAAGGAAAGCTACGCAAGCATATGAAGAATTTTTTACGTCATTTCGAGAATAAATACAGCAACGTTTTCAACATCATTTGCAACCTCTGTATGTTGCAACTGATTATCAAACAATTGCAATGAGCGTTGCGCAAAATGCTTTTCCAGGAGTTCCAATAGCCGATTGTCTGTTCCATATAGACAAAGCTTTATGGAGGCGTTTACAGGCCCAGAAACTGTCAGAACAATACTTGGAACAAGGTAATACTCAGTTCAGGACGCAATTTCATTCGCTTATAGCCCTGACATTTTTGTGCCCAACGAAGATGTCGATACGTTTGAAGATTTGAAAGCCACTGCTGTCGATGTATTAACTCCGGTCTTCAACTATGTGGGAGACAACTGTGTGAAGGGTCGTAGACGCTGTAGAGGCAGACAGCGGCCAATGTTTGCACCGCCCAGGCTATATAGAATGTCTGCACAGTATAAGCACAGTTTAGTATATACAGTCACGAAGCTCAATACGTAGTAAATATGCATCCACAGATATTGCTAACCACTAGGATCGCTAATATCTTCTCATTACAGACAATGCAAAATAGTACCGGCACAGTCTATTGTTCCTAGCACCTTCACAACTCAAGCTTCGTGACTGTATATACTCGAACCATTAACACATGTGAGGCGTGGCATAAGCGCCTGAACACACTCATAAGAAAGCCTCATTCTTCCTTATATTCTGTCCTGCAGAACTGCGGAGTGAAACAGAAAAGATACATCAAGATATTATTGAGCGACTAGAAGGAGGACAGTCCACTTCCCGTAAAAAGAAGAAATAGGGTAAACCCGGGCAAAGCGGATAAGCTAAGAATAAACAATTCCACAGGCTATATTTTGGTGCTCCCGAAATAAAAACTTCATGATATTGGTTGTGACACATGTTGTCCACATATCTAAAAAACAGCAATTCGTTTCTCGTACCTACGGACAGTGATATGATTTGAGAAAGAAAATATAGTTAATTATTCGCTTTGCCAGGGTAGACCGGCAAAGCGAATAATTAACCCGGGCAAAGTGAATATACATATAACATTTTCACGTTTCTGTTCAATTTTTATTCACTGACAATAAAATTAAATCACATCAACACGATGTTAATGAGTCATATTAGACTATAAGAAATGTTATTACAGCCCTTTACAGCACGTTAGATTAGAACAAAATACAAATTTGAACAAGTCGACGTTTCACTGGCACTGAAGGCTTGGATTTCTTCTGCTTTTGCTCCTGTCCATAAGTTACTTCTCTTTCAACGTTTTTAATCGGTATAGATGTAAGAGCTTCAGAGCGCTGACACTTTCTTCGTTTACCTCGTATCTTTCGAGCATCCACTTCTGGCACTGGTCTAAATCAAAAGAACTGACTTGGGTTCTCCTGCTGACGATGTTGAGGGTTTTGGTGTAACCGGAACTGAAAATCTGAGTGTAATTGATGTATTTAATATTCCTTCAATCTCTGAAGATAACGACATCACAGAGGTGGTTGATTCTGAGTGAGTATTAACTATTTCTTCAGCCGCTGAAGAAGCTGGCACCGCAGAATTTGTTAAATCTGAGCCAGCTGACGTTTCGCTGATTTTTATCTCAAGTGGGCGATCTGTAAGTTGATCTGGAGCAAAATCTTCATCAACAAACACATTATGGTTTTATGTCCAGATAGCACAACCACTGATTGGAAGATTTTATTTCTTCAAGTGCTTTCTTCATGGCTTCTTCAGACCATTTGGCTTGTTCCGTCTTCCTCTTGAAAAATTAAACCATCTGAAAACACATTACGATCTTTTTAAGTAAAAATTAAGATCAGTGTTACTGCTTTATAGTTTAATTAGTGTGACTTAATGCCTCCACTATGTAAAATGATCTAACACGCTTTATTACAATAGACAAATACATACAAAAATACAGCTAACACTTATATAATAAAATAAAGGTGGCAGGGCAAAGCGGATAACTTATCCACTTTGCCCTATTCACTTTGCCCGCAGACGCCATTTCGCTTTTCATTTAAGGTGTTATAAACATAAGCATTAATAATATTCTTCGTAAGTACGACACTTTAGAAGTAATCGTATCGCCTATATATTACTATCACATAACAAAAAGTTTCTGCAGTATTGTGTGTTGTACATATGTTTCCAAAGACGTTTTACAGTTTAACCTAGACTCACTACGAGCGCTGTTCCTCGACCAAAAATTGAACACTTTCGGGCATCTCCATCTTGAGGGTGAGTGTCATGTGACTACATTATGTTTACATCACGACTCCGCCTAAGTTGAAATAACATAGAAGATTATTCAGTATTATTGAATGTGTTAGGAGTAAGTGCGTATTAATTTAATCAATAGTGTGTGTATATATAATGTTTATATAGTTTAAATGAATCGTTCTCCTGCGATATACGTGAAATCACAGTATAGGCCAACTACTGTGCTACATATGAGGCCTATACAAATAGTAGTATTTTAATCATATTTCTTTGTTATAAGTGAAACCATCGTGTGCTCTTGTGCTGCATACAACTGTACAAATAGTGTTCTTTTATCATTTATTTTCATCGTACTCCTATATAAATTCCTTAAGTGGAATCATGGTGCATAGTTGTGCCGCATACAACTGTACGAGTCGACGTAAGAAAGATTCGGAAATTTCTTTTCACAAGTTAGTTAGTTACATATATTGTATTAGGATTTTGTAAAATGACTGAGAACATTAGTACATATTTATTGTGTTAATAGAAGAGAATGTTTTATAGGAGTAAGCGCAAACTTTCTTTTTAGGTTTCCATTGCAAAAGCCTGAGCTTCTCAGTAAATGGTTATCTGCTGTTAAACGCGAAAAATTTATACCATCAATTCACAACCAGTATTGCTTTGCACAAGAAGATAGTTAGACAGCATCTCTCTAAATCAATTTTATTTATGAAACAATAAGTGAGTGCAAAATAAATCTGGTAAAGTATTTTCATACTATCTAGATATGGCCTAGTTACAATATTTTGACATTATTGCACATATTCGATTTAATAATAACAGTTATGCATTTCCTTGTTTATTGAAATATTTATTATTAGGCCTGAGCAAAATGCACACAGTGTGCAAGATTAAGTTAATGTCCTAACTCGATTAATTAAATAATTCAGGAACTCCATCGGTACAGATTTGATGAATTGTGTAAATATGAATAGGCTTAATCACGAAGACAAGAATTTTTAATTGACAGTTTTAGCATAGCAGCTTAATATTTGTTGTTCACAAAGATGACGATTACTGACTGACAGTTCCAGTTTCTTCAATTATTTGCTGTTGTAGACTACTATAGGCATGCAGGTGATTACGTTTCGCTGTTTATATTTGTTTTTATCCTTGTTACTCTTTTAGCTTATATTTGGTTGTTTTTTTATAGTATACTAATAAATCTTAGTCTCTTTTGCGGTTGCGTTCCATCAGCCTTACTTTTCGTCCGCTATTTTTCACGACCGCAAGATGCACACAGTGTGCAAGATTAAGTTAATGTTCTCACTCGGTTATTGAAATATATTTCAGGAAGCCCATCCTATGGATATGATGAATTATGTAAATATAAATATCCCCAAGTCACAAAGACGACGAAGATTATTGACTGACAGTTGCAGGATTAATATCTTTGATTATTTGGTGTTATACCACAAGAATGCAGGTAATTACGTTTTACTATTTATATTTGTCTTTATCCTTGTTACTCTTAGGCTCATGTTTGGTTATTTTTATGTTGTATAGTAATAAATCTTAGTTTTTTTTACGATTGCGTTCTATCAGCATTGCTTTCAGTCCGCCTCAAGATGGCGGCGAGCGATCGCTTCAATTTGGGTCCAGTCGTATCTTCTGCGCAGCTGGCATTGTGGGGACTTGTATGTTTCTCTTATCTTGAAATATTTTAAGAAAACAATCAATTTTCTTCAAACACACGCTTACTTTTCCTCTCACTAGCTAGAATGACGAAAAGTCAGTTCCAAAAGGAAAATCAGATTGGGATTCTTCCCCAACATAGCAGAAAGCGCTACCTGTTGCCGTTTCTAAGAAATAAGCATTATTCTCTTTGCCCGGGTTATTCGTTTTGCCCGGGTCTCCCCTACGAGGATTTGGATAAAATGATTTATTGCATTATTGAACGATACCCAGATTATAAAGACGGAGACATGCTGGACATAATCTAGCTGGAAATTTTGAAACATAAATTACAAAATACTGTATACACTCTATTAAATTAAATTTTATTGTAGGTACTATGATTCACCTTTCATTTCTACTAAATACGTAACCAAGGGAGCAGTGACAAAAAGATCGAAATGACGAAGAACGCTGGAGACAGAAAAGTCATGGTGACCAGAAAACCGGGTGACTAAAAAGCAATGACGAGATGATACAATGACTAGGGTTCCGGTAAAGAGAATTCCGGATCTCACAATGTCCCACCCGTAATTATGAAATAGCTGTCCTGCGAAAGGCACAGGACTAATCAATAAGAAATTTGTTTGAAGCGTATTTGTGTACTTTAGGCCTATAATGCAGGATGTTTTCAGTAGAGGTAAGCCTATATCAAGTAAAACTGTTCATTTTTGTTTACATAATGTTGTATTTGCTAAAGAATTATTGCACTGAAACTCATATGTAGCTACTTCGGAACATCGTAGTAATAGTGTTGTATTATTTGTTCATTTGGATCAAAATGAAAATTATGCATTCGATTTTGTTTTAGAAAGCAATTTCTTCATCTAGTTGGATCAAACTGTAATTTGTCCAACTTATTTTTTTTAATTTCTACCGAAACTGGTAAACTTTTTATGTCACTAATTTGTTATTTAAATATTACAGATTAGTTTCTTCCCATGGTCCATAAATAATTTAATATATTTAGTGTTGCAGCTCTAAGTTATTTAAAAAAACCGTTTCCTGAAAAAAGTACTTCAGTGGAGAAAATGCTTTTTAAATCAATGTTCCTCAAATATGAGAGATATTGGAATAGAACTCTTTTGATAGATATCACTATTTCTTTGAATAAGCCTGATATAACCATTCTAAAAAGGTATAGTTCATAGACAGTACAAGTCCATTAACATAATATATAATTTCTGGAATGCACACAACACAACCAGAAAACACCGAAATATTGAGTACGATAGTAAAAGAACCAATCGATATGTTGAACTCAGTTATTCTAGATGCTTTTCGTATTGTAATATCCATCTGGAGGAGCCACTATAGTTACATTTTGATCGATATGTGCGTCTAATAGACATTTTGCGACAATTTCCTAATATATCTGAAGAGAAAAGTTACATTATCGCCTTATTAATCTCCATAAAAATTAATATTAGATAATAACAATAATAATTGTTATTAGAGAATGTTTCTTACCAAGGGACTCTCTCTCAACTACACACTTTCAGTGGGAGATAGATCACGCTTTTGTAATTCTCGAAGAGGATGAGTTCATCCAGCGGTTACAATTACAACTTCTCTTGGGATATTAGCCTTCTGGGTTGAAGACTAGGATGCACAGTGCACATAGCTCACGACTTCTAATAGAGGCTGCAAGGATCACGTTCTCTAAAGAGCAACGAAAGTGAATGTGTTGGGCGGTCTGATCCATTTAAGCTGGGATTCCGATTAACGGAACTTAAAACGACTGCCAACTGGCTGTGATGCTCATCTTCACACAAAGAAATTTATTTAGTAGTTTCTTTTCCTGTTATATGGCTATTATTTCCGTATATACCATAGTATTTAAGTTTAATCATGAATAAACATCTCCGATGTTCAAGTGGTTAGGTACTACGTTTGTAATTGGATACGAGCTTCAAGGGAAAAACCGGTCGAAGACGTTGTACTTTTTAAAGATCTAGAAATATTTAGCATAGTTTCCTTTGGAAGAGAGGTGAAGATGGGAGACACTTAAAGGAATCCTCTCCCTAAACAAAAAGAACGAAGTAAAATTATTCCAATTCCTTGTCTCACGCAGATATATATTTTTTTCAGACGTGTGAGCGTGCATAGATGCTACATGCTTGATCCATGAAAATAAAAATCAAACCGTAGCAGCAGCATCGCCATCGCCGTCGTCGTCATTAAAAACATTCATTTTCAAATTACAATTAACTAATTACTTATCTACGAGTAATTTCATGTACAGCTGTAAAAAAAAGGTGCCCGTACTAGTGAACAGCGAATATTTTCCAAGTCCACTTCGGATCACTGTGATGTTACATGATGCATGCGTTTGTAGAAGCAGTTTCGAAACTATGGAGTCATTCGATATCTGCGTATCGTAGAGCAACGGTAGAGTGCTTGCTTAATGGTTGTGAGTTCGAGCCTTGTTAAAGTTATAATTTTATTTTGTTATCGTTCTTTAGCGATATAAATAATATTCAAGTTATCGTTTGTATTCTGTTATCGTTCTTTAGCGATATAAATAATATTCAGGTTACCATTTGTATTCTGCTATCGTTCTTTAGTTATATAAATAATACTCAAATTATCATTTATATTCTGTTATCGTTCTTCAGTGTTATAAATAATATTCAATTTATAATTCTAGTTTCTTATCGTTCTTTAGCGATATAAATAATACTCAAGTTACCATTTATATTCTGTTATCTTTCATTAGCGTTATAAATAATATTCAAGTTATCATTTTATTTTGTTATCATTCATTAGCGAAATAAATAATATTCAAGTCATCATTTGTATTCTGTTATCTTAATACCTGTTAAAGTTATCACTTATATTCTGTTATCGTTCTTTAGCGCTATAAATAATATTCAATTTAGCATTTTATTTTGTTATTCTTCTTTAGCGTTATAAATATTATTCAAGTTATAATTTTATTTTTTATCGTTCTTTACCGACATAAACAATATTCAAGTTATCATTTGTATTCTGTTCTCGTTCTTTAGCGACACAAAATAAAATATTCAAGTTATCATTTGTATTCCTCTATCATTCTTTAGCGATATAAATAATATTCAAGTTGTCATTTGTATTGTTATCGTTCTTTAGTGATATAAATAATATAAATTTAGTGTTAGATTTCGTGCAATACAGTTGCATAATACTAGTGTTAGTTGTTTCTTCTTAATTTATTACATTGTACTATCCTGAAACACAATGGAATGAAAAGGAGTGACGAGGATTTGAACTTGAATCGTTGACCTCTAAATTCCGACGTTCTTTCGACTGAGCTACGGAGGCACAAGTAAACAAGCATATGCGGAAAAATTTGCTGAATCCCCCTCCAAGACGTCCTAATGATTTGTGGAAGCTCGTCCAGGATGCCTGGGATGAAGTGGCTGAGAACAGTCGCTATTTGAAAAGACTAGTTGATTCCATGCCCACTCGGCTGCAAGATGTGATCATGATGGAAGGAAGATGGACTATATATTGAATAGTGGCTTTTTGTTTTCTTTCTTGAACTTTTAATTGTTCGGATTTTCTAATGAGGACGCCAGTAAGTTTGTTTTGTTTATTCACGAAATATATTTTCATTGAGAATAAAATTCTTCTGTCTTTCCATTTGCAGCCATTATGTCGTAATAAATAATGACAAAGTCATGGCATAATAAATTCATAAACCTGATGTAAATTACTAAAACAGTTATAAAAGAGACAGGATCTATTATAGTCTATTTTTTCTCTGTCTAAAAAAAAAACATAAGAAGCACTAGGTTGTGTTCGAAAGAACGACCACACGAAAACCTGCTCGGAACGCTACCATTACGCTACAACAATAACACGCAGGCCACTCTAATTATAAGTGTAGATATCAGGCAAGTGATCCAATAACATATAACACCGTTTGTCTCCGAATAATATAAATTATATATATCCGATACCCAAAAGAACTTAGCTTCTAGAGAGCGGCCACTTTTTCTTTTGACAGCTGTGCATACGTTTGCATTAGTTATTCTTTGTTGTACTCGGCAATAAAGTCCACTTTACCTCATACGCAGAGACTTTTTGTTTGTTGCACAGTTTAATGTAGTCCCAGTTCCACAAATTTGTTTACTCTAACAACACAACAATACATGAAGATAGAAAGGTAAAGTGGATGAACAGCAAGAAGACTGTTAGCTGTCAATTTCCGAATTGCTGATTCTTTTCTTTTTCGGACAATCAGAAATGCTGTGTTCCTCCGATTACATTTATTCCCTTTCTTGTCTAAATTTTCACTTTTGAGATTTCAATTTCTGCGTTATCTGAGTCCTGTTGCTAATACATTTCTTTCTGAGAAATACTGTCTTCTTGTCTAAATTGTTGTTTTTGTGTTTTTAATTTGTGCATTATCTAACTTCTGTGATAATATATCAGATTACAACAAATAAATTAAATTTCCTACTTATAATAATTTTTTGGAAATGTAAAGTTACTACGTAATTAAAACACGTTTATATTAATTAAAGATTTGATTTTGCTCATCATTTTAATTTGTTAGTTTTCGTTGCTATGATAATAGTCACATCCGGCGATGGGCTGCTACACCCTCATCTTCATTCATCCCACACACTCCGGGGTGCACAATAGGCCTCAGTATGGCCGACGTGCAAAGGGTCGTCCGTAACCACCGTGACCTAGCATAACCTAACCTACTATGATAATAGATTTGTTGTAAATACTTATTAAATTTTAAAAATAATATCAGTTCGTGTATAGTTTAAAATAGTTCTTACTTTGCAAGCATTCGTAGATCTTAATTGATTTTATTCCTGTTACTACAAATAGCATCATTGAAAAAGATTTGACTCTCGGTATTAATATTCAGTAAAGTGATAATTAACACTTTTGACAATTGCTTTATAAATATTTCCCCAATCTCGCCTTAGTGCGTTTATTATCAACCTGACAGATTTTTGGATCTGAAACTATACTAAAAGAAAATTCTAAATTAATTTTACAACTATGAAGAAACTGGAAAATGAAATTTGATAACAAATTTCGGACATACCACAAGATTTATAAGAAAGTGTTGCATGTTATTGAAGACAGATTAATTTATACCTAAAAAACAACATGACACACACAAACCTATTTAAAATGTTATTTAAATTAAACAAAACGCCAATTATTTATGAATATAATTGTATTTTCATTGTGTAGGCTATACTTTTATTTTAGAAATGTTTGTTATTGTTGTATATATCTTGATATCTCGATTAATTAATGGACTATTGCTACTAATTGGAGAGTTACTATAGTCAATGGGGTATGACTGTTAATATATACAAGACTATTGGCCAGTTTTTCCAAGTAATGTTTAATTTGGCTTAACAAATGTTAAATTAACAGCTGGTTTATTTTTAACGTTTTGTTAAGATGTTTTCCATTTTTCCAACATAATTTTGTTTAAAATAACCAACACTTAACTTTAACTGTCGTTAATACTATTCTAACTACTCAACAGCAGTTGGTAATGATTTTGCATATATAAGACAACTTCTTATCGGCTGATATTATTATTTAAATTCTGTACTGTGGAGTAAGTCATGAAACATGTGTAAAATCGTAACCTATTAGAGTAGCCATGATTCATACAGTACAGAGAATTGATAAATGAAAGTTGCATTGACTGCTATTGAATAATAATAATTATTATGTACGGTATGGTTATATTTTATAATGCTAAATATGAATTTCTGTTTAGAAAAATCTCAGCATTATGACCACCAGGTGACAATAATTACACGAATGTGTGTGTAGTCAACTGTACACAAAACCCCGAGGAGAACTCCGTAGCATATAAAATTCTATAATTCAGGTCCATGTATAAATTATATGTAATTTCGTCCTAAAGAAGCAATTGCTGCTGAAACATTTTATTATTTACTCACTGCGTATTTTGAAGCACTATTGACATCGGCTATAATTGAAGAGCCAGTAACATAGAATCTAGAGTTAATAGTAGCTGGTGAATTGGAACAAGTGGCCTATTTCTGTTTGTAGGATATTCAAATCTGACTTCAATTTCTTGCCACGTTGAGATCGCACATTTCCTCAATATTAAATGGGTAATAGCTCAGCACCGAAATAAGCGTCAGTATGATAATCAGTTGACTTATAAAGATTATCTTCCCTATATTAATATTCCAAAATATCTTTTAAATTATATATTACCAGTCTTATGGCCGGTTTCACAAAGCTTCATTAAGGTTTTAGTGATTCATTAATGTATTTACTGGTTCATTAAATCATTTTTATATCTCACCAAGCATCTTTAGCCTAACGAACCAGTAAAACTATCATTAAATTTAGTGATAGAAATTTCCGTCTTTAAATTTTTAATTATTCATTAGTTGCAATATAAAATGGCGGAACGTTTCGACGCAGAATTGTTATATCTGGAACTGCTCGAAAATTAAGAGTCAAATGGAGATAATGTTAACCATTTAAAAACCGATCATTTTGATAATTTGAATGACACAAAAATTCACAAAAGATACCGCGTCACGAAGATCGTGGTACCGGTACTCAAAATTTTAGAAGAAACTGATCATAGGTTAGAATATCATAAAAACGGCTGAGACAAAGCTGAAACTAGTCAACTAGGTAACATACAACTGAGTTTTATTTTAAGACATGAAAGTGATTATTATAACTACATACCGGTACCTAAGAAATATTAGTAAATTAATACATAATGTGCATTCAAACATAACAAATCTTAATTGGTATATTAACTTTCATTTATTAGAATTATATTATAGCTAGCGATAAGATATGTTTGCGCTGGCTTTAAAACAGAAGCGAAAGAGCTGGATTCTTGGAATTTACTCGTATAATCGTTTTCTTTCCGATGGAAATTTAATTTTCCAGCAGGATAATCGCCCCGCGCACACCGCCATAAACGTTCAAAGACGGTTCACGGAAAAGCATGAAAAAGAGGAGGATTGACAAATATCGATACATCCCATCTCAAAATCCAGATCAGTTCTGGGATCAAGTTCTGGTTACCTGGGAATATTTCGCTAAGGACCAGAACTATTTCCGCCATCTGGTGGACTCAGTGTCCCGAAAATGCCAGGCAGTGATAGACGCCGATGGCATGTGGAAAATGTATTAGATCCACATGTGTATTTCTTTTATTTTTCTTTAATTTGTTTGTTTATCTTTGTTTTATTTCGGGAAGAAAATTGATCTCCCAAGAGTTTTTTAAATTCTCCTAGTGGAGCCAGAGTTGCGAAATAATAAGTTCCACTACACAAAATTATAAAAATGAAGAAAGGTAACATGTATAAGAATTAGTTACGTTAATAATAAAAAAAAAGTTATCGCCGAGAATCGAACACGGGCCCCTGGGATGGCAAGCCAACACGCTACTGACTACTCCATCGGGGTATCATGACGTGAACGGCGCGACGAGGGACATATAACTGCTAGGCTTGAAGTCTACGGATACAGCTCACATACAAACGTAATCGTGTAAATATTTCAATGTTCAGTACTAGTTAATGTTTCATTTGGACTGATTTACTGAAGCTTGGTGAAACCGGCTCTTACTCTAAACATTCCTCAAAGAGAAACATAACATGTTATTTTCACAACTTTTGTCTGAACAGGTGTGGTGTTATCCGCCATGTTTAACTGTCTGTTAAATGAGTTAACGGCCTGAAATCCTACATTTAAAGTTAACAAATGGTTAAGAATCTGTTAAGCCAAACCGGTGTTGAACAAATGGAAAAACCGTATTTAACAAACTATTGAAGGTTTAACAATCGTTAAGTGTTCTAACAATACTTGGACAAACCGGCCACAAGACAATTGCTTTTAAAAATAGATATGTATATAGCAAGGATGAAACATGGACATACGCTGGGCACCCATTGGAAAATGTGAAACGTTGCATATATTTAGGTGTTACTTTATCAATGTAGCTATGGGAGATAAACTAAACATATTGACATAACAAAACGCAAGTGCGGGATAAAGAGCGCGGAAGTATTGAAACTGACACTAAAGTGACAAACATTTCTGCAGTAATATTGGAGCTAGTATACGGAGCTGTGGTAAGGTCATCTATGTTGTATGGGCGGAAATTTGGGGTTGAGAAAATGCGGGAAAATTAAACAAAATACAAACTGATTTCCTAAAACGAATACTTGGTGTTGAAAAAAGCACGGTTAATTGCGGGGTGTTAAAGAACTTTGGACTTCAAAACGAAGTAATTCACATGAAAATCAGGATGGTAAAGTACTGTTATATTTGGGGAACAATCGCTTTTACGTGCGATTTGTTAGAGAGCTCAACAAAGAGTGGAGTGGGGAAAAGGATGGGTTTCAGCGTATTCCGAATCTCACCGGACCTGTGGACATCAGTGATGTCACGCTGCAGCGAAATAGGAACAAAACTACTGCATGGTTCAATGTCTATCATGGCGGCTGTACAAGTTGATATCCTACGCTAGGAAGAGTTTGCGTAATTTTCATACTTTCATCTCATTTGAAGAAAAGTAAACATAAACATTTATTTCTTGAACAAGTAGTAATAACTGGTCCGTTGACATTTTCGTTCATAAGCCATTAACATATTATTTTTTTACGTTGTGTTCATTACAAATTGTACAGCAGAACACACCACCATGACACAACAGTGCACGATGTCATTCGTCCGCTAATTCCCGCCCTATAAAAGAACCAATGATATTCATTGATGGTGACTGATGGATATTGCCACTACCTCTGCAAGCTGATGGAACCGGTGCGACAGCGATGGAGGATCAGTGATGTCATCGTTGAAATTCGGAACACCGTGATGCCATCAGATTGATCAGCGTTGAGAACTGGAATACGCTCTTTACAAACTGCAGAGGTGACTGCAACATATACGAATGGGTTGGTTCTGGGAAAAAGTAGCAAATAATAGAAGCAATGTATGGTATAATGTGAAGATGTGTTTAATTGGTATCGAGAGGCAAGAGATAGAGCTCCTATATTCGGAAAATTCCACACTAAATTTACAATCAGACCTCATGCTTAATTGGGGGAGCGGTGATTACATAAATTTTCGTAGGACACATAATAAAGCGGGTTTGGCGTGACTGAGATTGGGAACATGAAAGGATTATAAAATTGTCACAGAAGAAACAGATCGCATCTGTCCATTATGTGTCGAAACGGAGACACGGGAACACATTTTAGCCCATTGTGAAAAAACAGAACATCTCGGAAAAAAATATCTACAACCCTCGATGCTAAGTCGGAAAAGAGGTTTGCTTGCATGTCTTGACCTCATGGGGAATATAGAATACGAACAAAAGACTGGATTGTTCCTCATAAGACGAGAACGCTTAGAACATCAGCTGTTGAAGTTCATGATACGAACTGACGAAGGGATAAAGTGAACTATTGAATTATATAGTTCTATGCCTTTTTGTATGTTAAGTTAGGATATATGATAATTATAATGTGTTTTGTACCATTTTAATTAATTTGTGTCTTTTATGGAGAATGGCTGGATTTAATCATAGGTGAGAGGGGCGAAATCTACAAAGTAGGAAATTTTTGTAAAGCACGTACGGTTAAAATACCCGTGTACTGGATTTAAGGACAAATTCTGATAGTCTAGTGCATCTGTATGTAAAACATTGTTGAATCTATCTATCTGGCTGTCTCTCTGTCTGTATGTCTGTCTAGTCCACACCTGTGGAGTGACGGTTATCACGTCTGGCCGCGAAACCAGGTGGCCCGGGTTCGATTCCCGGTCGAGGCAAGTTACCTGGTTGAGGTTTTTTCCGGGGTTTTTCCTCAACCCAATATGAGCAAATGCTGGGTAACTTTCAGTGCTGGACAACGGGCTCATTTCACCGGCATTATCACCTTCACCTCATTCAGACGATAAAGAACGTAAGCTGTTGATAAAGCGTCGTAAAATAACCTACTAAAAATCTATCTGTCGTCTGTCTGTCTGTCTGTCTGTCTGTCATATACCTTTGCTCATAATAGGAAAATCTGCGATACCAAGATTTTTAAAAATGTCAAATCAAAACCAGTACAGTAAAGAGCAAATTAAAATTTTGGATGACTGCAGATAACTGGACCACTCATAACTTTATCCCTCTTATATAAAGGTTAACTTTCCCCTCCCCCGCGAACATGACTTCATTTTTGCAGCCGATGAATTAGGGTATCATTAAAAGTCTCAGTCTTGTTGTACAAACCCATTTGTCAGACACTTCTATTAGGCAAAAATAAGAACTAAAATATAAGGTTCCCTGACGCAGCATGAATGTATAGTACTGCGTGATCTCAAGTAACCAACAAAATGAAGGTAAATTGTTTCCGAAAGTCTAGGTTTATCGACAAAAATGATAATATTGCGCCATTAGATGAAGAAGATGTCCCTCCCATGGACGCCTTGGACGACAGTATGGGCATTACATTTAATAAATACGTCACCTTGGACGAACACGTGGCAGTGTGTGGGGAGTGGTATCGCAGACATTTCAGCAGAAGTCTTAAAGAAGAAAGGTGGCGATTCGTCTGGTGAAGAGGAGGAACAAGTTGAAGCTCAAGAGAGTGAATTTCGTCAGCATTTTGAGGGCCAAGCCAACGTAAGTGGAGTTGTTTTTCAGTCACGAAACGTGCTTCAAGAATTTGCAAACCTTAACAGATTATATTCTGCAAAAAATCAGACATTTCAAGCTGGTTCTTAGAATTTGTAATTCATTTACGTATGGGGTAAAATGTGCTATCGGAGCACTGCATTACTGTATATTCTCCTGAATACTCTACTGCAGTAGGCCTATTCTCCTTAGTGTAAAAATAAATTACAGTATTGTAAAATTTAACCAAAATATATTTTTTTATAGTTTCAATTACTTACTTACTTACGTACTTACTTACTTGCTTACTTATGGCTTTTAAGGAACCCGGTGGTTCATTACCGCCCTCACATAAGCTCGCCATGGGTCCCTATCCTGAGCAAGATTAATCCAGTCCCTACAATCATATCCCACCTCCCTGAAATCCATTTTAATATTATCTTCCCATCTACATCTCGGCCTCCCCAAAGGTCTTATTCCCTCCGGTCTTACAACTAACACTCTATATGCATTTCTGGATTCACCCATACGTGCTACATGCCCTGCCCATCTCAAACGTCTGGATTTAATGTTCCTAATTATGTCAGATGAAGAATACAATGCGTGCAGTTCTGCGTTGTGTAACCTTTATAGTCTTAATTACGAATTACTATTGTTAAAATATCAGTTTTAGATTTAGCTTTTGTAATTAGAATTCTTTAATATTACGAATTTCCCCCCCCCTCCCTTCAGCTTCGAATTGTTCAAGTTCCATTGTATATTTACATTACCTTGTTACCGGTATTTTAATGAGTATTGAATCGTTGACTTCGATGCTGTCAAGTGACGAAAGGCAAAATTTTTCCGAATGCGGGTTTCTTGTGACGTAATAGCTTTGTTAAATCACAAAGTTTGTTGGACGAATTTCATTCCATTGTTTATGAAAGACAGTCTTGTACTATGATAAGTCTCTATTACGAGGTGATTCAAAACGTAAGGTAACAAGAACTCACATGATTGACATATTCCTATCTCGTTCGAAATTTCCGCCAGAACAGTAGAAACAGAACACAGCTTTATCACGCAGCCATTAAATAGCGTATATATTGCATCAGACCTTAACAATATCAGATGTAAAATGGCTGCGCGGACGGAAACATGGTCAAACATAGAAGTGCGTAGTATGATCTGAGTTTTCATCTGAAGAGCATTTCACCAGCAGAAATTCATCATCAACTTGTTGAGGTGTACGGTGCGAATGTCATGCCACGGAAACAGGTGTGGGTTTGGTGCACTGGGTTCGATAATAGCAGGACAGATGTTCAAGATAACCAATGATGCAGCTATCCAAGCACGTCCACCACAAATGACAATGTATTCTGTACTGACTGTCTGATTCAGGGTGATCGTCGCATTCGACTTAGCGACATTGCTAAGGAGCTCAACATTTAAGTGAGTAGTGTGCACACAATCGTTCATGGCAGCTGGGATACCGAAAGACGTATTTACCTTACGGTGGGCGCCAAGGCAATTCATAGATCACAAAGTCTCTCGGATGGGATTGTCTCTCATGCACTTGATGCGGTTTCATGTGGAAGGAGTGCCATTCTTGCACCGTGTCGTTACAAGGAATGAAATATGTGTGCATCATGTGGCACCGGGAACGAAGCAAACACCCATGTCATCGAAAAACGCATCGTCCCCACCTCACATGAAGTTCCGAACAGCTCCATCCGCGAAGGAAGTTATGACGATGGTCTTTTGGAATCACAAGGCGTGCTTATATTGATTTCCTCACCAAAGGAGCGACAGCGAATACTTCCAGTTATTGTCACATGATGAGAAGTTTGCGGGAGGCAACTCGCAGAGAAGGACCGGGACTTGTCTCAACAGGCGTGGTGTTGCTGCACAACGCCAGACTACACGCAGCCACCAACACGCATGAATTAATAAGGCGCTTCGGTTGGAGGTACTGTACCATCATCCCTACAACCCCGACCTGGAATTCAGTGATTTCCATCTCTTCGAACTGTTGAAGAAGCATCTGGGTGTTAAGCGATTCAACACCGATACGACCGTTCAGCAAGCCGTCATGACGTAGGTTCAGCGACTTCACGCAGATTTCTTCAATGTCGGCATCATTGGAACAAGTGTTTGGACAAGCATGGTGACTATGTTGAAACCAACACAAGTAGCCTTTGACAGGGTTTTCCTTATCGAATGTTTGACATATTTTATCTCTCTTTCAAAAAATTATAAAAATGTACTTAAAACGTCAATAATTAAATTTACTTAACTGTTTTATACTGTTATTATTGTAATCTCTTTTAATGTGTGATTTTTCCATCGTTAATATTTTTCATATTAACGTTATGCAATAATTTCAGTTTTTAAAAATACGAAAAACTAAGAAAAATAGATTTTAATTAGACTCGGTAAATTATTATTGAATTTATGGCGATATTATTGAACTAGAACATTTTAAATATTTTGTCCTTATTCTAGTGAAAACGCTAATCATAATATATCACAGATGACAATTGTAAATTATTGTTCTGCTCTGTACACCAGTGTGTCAATCTCATGATGTGCTTCCGCGAGTATTAAAAATTAATCTATCCTTTCCTACTTGACTACAAGAAGTAGCTAACAACAGAGGTCATTGGTGTTCATGTTGAATGGATACCCAAAAAGCATCCTTTTTCGGGGATTCATACTATCCCCAAAATGTATTCAATAAACATGCAATACGTACAACCCAGAGTCGTCCTCGGTAGTGTAGTTTGTATAGCGTTGGCCTTCTATGCTCGAGGCTGCGGGTTCGATCCCGGCCCAGGTCGATGGCATTTAAGTGTGTTTAAATGCGACAATCTCATGTCAGTAGCTTTACTGGCATGTAAAAGAACTCCTGCGGGACAAAATTCCGGCACACAGGCGACGCTGAAATCAACTCTGCAGTTGCGAGCGTCGTTAAATAAGCCTTTATTTATTTATTTATTTATTTATTTATTTATTTATTTATTTATTTATTTACTTGTTTGTTTATTCATTCATTCATTCATTCATTTATTCATTCATTCATTTATTAGTTTGACATATTATGAATTCAATGTTGTGTTAATTTTTCCAATTGTGGTTCTCACAACAGAAGAGAAGATGTTTATCTTGAAACATTATTTCCGGTCATACCGAGTTGGACGTCAGATTGGGCCAAGTTTGCTTCACGTTAAAGAAGAGTATGAGGAGCGATTTAATAAGGAAGTACCAAATAACAGAACAATATTAGCTGTCGTTGACAGGATGTTCCATCATACGGGATCAGTCTCATGTCAACGAAAGAAGACAACAGGGCGTCCAAGAACCAACACCACAAACGAGAATCATGGACGACTTCTCCAGCTGGTGTTACAGTCCCCAAAGCGTATTTACTTGCTGTTCTGCAACGACACTTTGGAGATCGCCAAATGTCTCGTGGAACTCCATTTTCGTAACCGATCTGCTCCCCGGATGTCACAGCCTCAGATGCCTATATACGTTGAAAGAATCAGTTTTCAAGGCAGATGATCCACCTACAAATATTCTCGAATTACGCAAGAAGATAACGACATTTTTGTGTCCTTACAGGAACCTTTGTTCATCAACATGTTCATTAATCTTCAGAAACGTTGTGATCAATGTGTGCACGTGATAGTACACATTTTGAACATACGAGTATACTACACCAACGCAAATAACATTTGTTTCGTTTGTTTTGCCCTATATTGTACATCTTCAAATTATGGGCCCTTTTCTAATGCCACAATGTACTGTATATAACATACATTTCGAAGGGTAGTAGAAATCTGTGAAGACTTCCATAGTCAATGACTAGAAGCAGAAATAGACTGCAGAGGTTTGATAATTAAAGCGAGTTGGTATTGTTGTTGATGCCGATGAGTTTATTTTTACATATTCATATGTGAAGACGGATATCACATTATGCTATTGTAAAAAGAGTATTTTTCAGTTTCAAAGATGTGAATTCGCAATGACAGGCATGTGTGGGAGAGGGGAGTTGTGTGTGGAAAAACGTATGTCAGTTTTTCATGACAATCTAATTTTATCATTGTTTCATATCGTTATCTCATTAAATCTGAAGGATCATTGTTGCATACGAGGTTGAAAGTTGTTCTTCACATTGGGAAACCTCTCCAGTCTTTGAATTCATCCATTTAGAGAGAATATTCACAGACTATTAGAAAGGAAGAATGAAGTTGGCTTTCCTTTGATATTGCTCTGAAATTATACAAATAGCGAGACAATTAATTTTAATGACTAAAGTTTTGTGGGGCAGTGATTGTGGGACACGAATCGAGAGACCAGACGGGATGAAGCTTTTCAGTTTGCGACGAAATCAAGTGAATGTTATTAAATGTTATAATCTTACGACAATCAATCTTGTGCAAGAACATTAAATCCTTGCGCCATAATTATGATTCCAAGACAAAAGTATGCCTAGACATTATTGCTCCTGGAATTCTGCTGTGTTATTATATACACTGCAGAGAAAGTATTATAATTGATTTCGAGATTTTGTCATACCGGTAGTCGAAAGAAATCTAATGGATTTTCTTTGCAATCGATGCCGGTGAGCTTATTTCAGAGACGTACTGAGCAACAGACATAGTTATAATTTCAGAAAAAAATCAGAAAAATAATAATAATGTTGTATTCGGACATTTTTCTCCGAAGAGGAACGGGCATTTACAGAGTGAGAAACTTTTCCGGAAATGCAAAATTATAAACTGAAGTGAACTATAATAATTGTACCGCCGATTTCATGTATGTACATGCAAAATACTATTTTAAAATCACATGTATGTCTACTAAGAATGATGCTATATAAAATAGATATATTCCAAATTAAGCCTACATTCAGATTTGTTTATATTTATTCAATATACGAGTATTTACTTTCCACTTGAATCAATTATATCGCTTAAGTATTAAATTTGAAGTACGTCTGGATGGATAGAAGAATGTACTTATATAAGGGAAACAAGTACAAATGTTGGCGTAATAGTGGACAATATACGTTACCAGAACTCCATTATGCATTTCGGCATAATGTTTTTAATGATTTCTGCTTAAATTATAGCCACTTTCGAGGTCAATGAACTGAGAACAAGTGTTTCATTGAACTTCTTTAGTTTTAGGCCTATCCTCTGTACAATTTTGCCATTAGGTAATGAAATGACTGCAGAAGTAGGAAGCTAATAATATGAAATCATTTACGAATGTGTTGTTTCCAGCAGCAGGAAAAAAATTATATACAGTCTGAATACTTTTTACAACAGTGATGCCTGCTTGTAGGCCTATCTAGTTGATTTTATCTTTAAACTTATCTAGAATTTTAAAAAAATCAGGTTCTAAATAATTGAATTTACTTATTACTTTATGATACTGAAAATTTACTGTATACACACTCCATCAGGCCTACTATCTGCAAAAAAGAGTGCATTCTGTAGATACGTATATCATTAAAATTTGATCGTGAAGAATGTTAATTTTCTTTGAGCGGGGATTTCCCCTGCGAAACATCACTTCAATTCATCTCAGGAAAATAATATATTTTATCCGCAACTTGGGTTGCTCCTACCATTTTCTGTTCACATCACCTTAGATTAGTTCACGAAATATCTAGCAGTCAGGTTTTTTCATACAAATATTAAAACTTCCCTGAAGCCTATATTTTGGACTTCTCGATCAGTAGGCTTCTAAACTTCACACGGTGGGTACTCTGCAACGCGATATCAATACCATGCATGCTCGCTATTTAGGACAATGGAGCTCACATACGTACATACGTACATACATACATACATACATACATACATACATACATACATACATACATACATACATACATACATACAGTCAACACCTGTGGAGTAACGGTTAGCGCGTCAGAGTTCTTATTCGATATCTGTCAGATGTGAGATTTCTATCTGCAAAGCATATTTTATCCGCAACTTGGGTTGCTCCTACCATTTTCTGTTTACATCACCTTAGATTAGTTCACGAAATATCTAGCAGTCAGGTTTTTTCATACAAATATTAAAACTTCCCTGAAGCCTATATTTTGGACTTTCTCGATCAGTAGGCTTCTAAACTTCACACGGTGGGTACTCTGCAACGCGATATCAATACCATGCATGCTCGCTATTTAGGACAATGGAGCTCACATACGTACATACATACATACATACATACAGTCAACACCTGTGGAGTAACGGTTAGCGCGTATGACCGCGAAACCAGATGGCCCGGGTTCGAATCTCGGTCGGGGCAAGTTACATGATTGAGGTTTTTTCGGGGTCTTCCCTCAACCCAATATGAGCAAATGCTGGGTAACTATCGGTGCTGAACTCCGGACTCATTTCACCGGTATTATCGCCTTCATTTCATTCAGAAGCTAAATAACCTGAGATGTTGATACATCGTCGTAAAATAACCTACTCAAAAATGCATGCGTACTTGCATGCATACATGCATACAGGAAGACAACAATGATATCACTCCGCAAGCCTGATGAATCGCTAACAGCTGACATAAGTGAAACGATTTAGTCGGAAGACAATGAGTAAGTAGAAATCGAGTACCACAAGCAAATAAGAACACAGTGTCATGAACCTATAGACACGGACGATGACAAAGATTTTACTTTATAAGAAGTCAGAAATGCAGTTGAAAGCATGGAAAAGAAGGCACCAGTCGAAGATGGGATTACCAGTAAGATTTTTCAACGAACTTTCAGAATATTTCCCAAACTCATAACGACTCTGTATAACGGGTGCTTAAGAAAGGCAGTTTTTCCTAAGATAAGCAAAAGAGAGAAAGTATTTCAAATTATGAAACCCGGAAAAAGAACATTTTGGACCCATCTAAATTCTCACCAATAAGTCTTCTCAATATTGGGGGAAAGGTTACTAGAACAATATTATTAGTAAACAGAATAAATCGTAGCTTCTCTAAAGACCTGATGAACAGTAATCAATATAGCTTCACGCCACAACGAAGCACAATAGATGCCGCAGTGGCAGTGAAGGACTCCGTAAAAGAAGGCCTAAAAGTAAGAAAAATTGCAGTCATCGTATAGCTGTTAAAGGCGCTTTCGATTTTGTGGTGGCCTAGTATCCTACATTATCTTAAGGAACTCGCCCAAGAAATCTATACAATATAGTTAAATCCTATTTTAACCAAAGAACTGCAAGCATGACAACCAATAGCATTAAATTAGAAAGAGAAGCCAATAAAAGGTGTCCATAAGGTTCTTCTGTGGAACATTCTATATGCAGTAATTCCTTACTGGACCTTTACTTCAAGAAACGAACAAAAGCGGTAGCGTTTTCAGACGATTTAATATTGGTAATCAAGACAGAAATAGAAATCAATAAGATAGCTACATGGGCTAAATGATTAAAGATCATCTTTAACAAAGCGAAATCCAAGGTAATGTTGATATCAATAAGAAAACGGAAGGAAAACAGCAACTACTTAAACAACAAACGGCTAGAACAAAACACGAAGATGAAGTATTTAGTAACATTTCTCGACGACAAATTCAAGTTCAGTGAACATGTAAACTATGCAGTCGAAATATGTGCTAAATTAATCCATACTTTCTCCAGATAGGCCAATATAACCTGGGGATTGTAACATAAATCTCTAAAGATGATATATATGGGGGCTACACTATCTCTCCTATTATATGGAGCTCCAGTATGGACTGAAGCGATGAAGTATGAATTCAACAAAGCGATACATCTCGCAAAGCAGTCGCGGCTCGTGGTTTTAAAATTAGAAAGACTCTAGGCTGAAATGGCAAATTTTCAAGATCTCGAGCATGAGTATTTGTTTATTTATTTCTATTTGTTTATTCGTGTATTTCCGTAACTGGGAATTTTTAACAATAAGTTATTCTTATTCTTCTCCTTCTTCTTCTTCTTCTTCTTCTTCTTCTTATTATTATTATTATTATTATTATTATTATTATTATAACGGGCACCTGACTTATCTTCATTCATTTGCTTGCAGGCGAAATCGGCTCTTCTTTCTTTCGATATATTACACACACAATTCACTGTTCTCAAATAAACAATCGCAAAAGGTTCTCAGAGTCACAAGTTCACAACCACATAAAATACTGATACTCGTATTACGAAGCAAGCCAAAACTAATTCGCACGTTAGAATTTCCGTTGTGTTGTTTTCCCTTCCCTAACGGAGGTTTGGAAAAACTTTCGCTTTATGGGATACTAGGGATACCACTTGTGTCAACGAATAACTAAACGACTCCTTCATCTTATCATCGCAATGTTATCCTAAAATGTCAATTAGGCCTATGACCTACCGTAAAATGAATGAGAGAGTAAACACATAACCTCAAGAATGGAGTGTCAGACATTGTTTCTTTTCTCTTCTCCAGGAGAGATTTAAAAAACTCAGAGCTAGAAAATGTTGGCAACGACTCAAGGCGTAGATCTCTACGCCTTAGCTGTACCCTTATTAGCCAGCCTCCACCAGGAAACCACCCCGTCCTGTTTCTATTGTGCGGAAGGGACAGTATCTTGCTTTGACTAGCACTCCAGCTAGGCATATTTCTGATTGCAAAGAGAATAAAAGGGCCATAGAGGCTGCCAATAACATATTTTAATTCGCTACGTGATATGCTGATGAGAGTGTCTTATAAATTATGAGAAACGAACTGTATCGGCTGGCTTTTGGAGAGATGGATATGAAAGCATCCATATACTACACAGGTCACACTGGCCCATTGTGCGCCCTATATACCCTAGCTAATATTGTTCTAGTCGGAGAGGTGGTCCAGATGACAATCGTAAATCCAATGCCGACGGTGGATCGCCTGTCTCATGCCAGACAGAGACAGATATCATCCCTGGACGAGTACATGATAAATCCCAGGTTCTGGGAGTATAGTATGAGTACGGAGACACGTACTACCCCGAAGAATTTATCTCATAATATTTTGAACTATTGCAGATGGTATATGAAATGGTGGGAAATAGAGTGTGTTAACGGAATGAGTTAATCGGAAGTGCCCCTAGAAAATTTCTCTACAATGTTTGCTTTGTCCACCACAATAATATTCCATCACGAATGGAACTAGCGTACGCTAGCGCTAAGCCACAGACGCGGGTTGAATTTTATTCCGTAATGTATTGTAGCACCAGTGCATTATATGAATATGGATTCTTCAAAAAGGAAGAAATTATTCATTCAGAAGGGCTAGAAGTAATAAATAATCATGTAAAAAATTAGTACTGGGAAACAGATCTCGTTCTTCCCTACATATTACTCAGTTTCGTCATTCATGTTGAAGAAGACAGCAATAAAGAAAATGACAGTGACAGCAGTGATACCTCCTCATATCTCGACAGGATAACAGAATATGAGTCTATCGTACTCGGACTTGCACGATCTCTGCAATGCAGTGATGAGTCAATGTTTTTTTATTTAGATTGTACTGTGGATGTTATCAGTTCGGAAGGTGGGAAATAAAGGCGTAATTTCAAGAAGGTATGGGGTGGGTAAGAATGTCGTGCATTTCAAGCACTATGTTCGGTTCAAGTTTGTCGAGCGTGACAAGAACCGAAGTCTGCTTTGAAGCAGCAGGTCTATCCAGCTGAGCCACCGTCGTAGGTCGGTCGGTTAAGGCGCTTGCCTGCCGATCCGGAGTTGCGCTCGGACGCGGTTTCGATTCCCGCTTGGGCTGATTACCTGGTTGTGTTTTTTTCAACCGTAAGGCAAATGTCAGGTAATCTATGTTGAATCCTCGGCCTCATCTCGCTATCATCAAAATCCATCGACGCTGAATAACATCGTAGTTGATACAGCGTCGTTAAATAACCAAGTAAAAAAAATTATCCTGCTCGCTCGAATCTGCCCCTTCAACCTCGCTGGGCTCTCCTAGCCTCCCCTCACATCCCTTTATGCTTTTAGCTACGTAAGGATTTTAGAACAAATCTTGTGAAATTTATAAAGATGTAACGATAGGTAATTTTAATTACAAAATTATCATTAAACATAGACAGAAATATATGTAGATATAGGTAAATCACATTTTTTAAGAGTAGGATGACAGTTTTTGCTATACCAGTTACCTACAAAAAGTAGGTATAATTACATTCTTGACATAATATTCAAATAAATCACAGATGTGTGGCTATAGGTATGATTAAAGTATTATAACATGAATAATTAATATGAAATGAATTGTATTAGTTCCATACAAATAAATGATTTCATTACTACACATCATTATAATTTACAGTATCCAACCTATTAATAAATAAAATATTTGATTTCATTTTCGTAGTACTACACATAATTTGTTGTAGCTTGCAATATCAAACCTGAGAATAAAACTTACAGTACAGTACCCTACTTATTAATAAATAGAAAAAAAATCATTTTCATACTATACATAATTACAACTTATACAGTCCACACTGCTATAATAATAATAATAATAATAATAATAATAATAATAATAATAATAATAATAATAATAATAATAATAATTAACATGTTAAATGTTTTCATTTTCATAATATTATACATAATTATAACATACTATCCAGCCTGTTAAATAAACAAATTATTTCATTTTCATACAATACAATTATCGTTGTGCATGACAAGCACTATGTTCGGTTCATTTTGTCGAATATGACGAAGTTCGATACTTTCCGATGTTCGCTTTGCAGGAGGAGGCCTGTCATGTTTGTTCACCAATATTATGAAAATATTTCCTCTCCTCCTATCCCATCCTTTCATGCTTTAAACCAGTGTCATGCACTACAGGCGTTATATTCTGCTCAAGTTCGTCGAGTATGGCCAAGTTCGATATTCGCCGATGTTCGCGCTGCAGAAAAAGGCCTGTCGCGTTTGTTCCACCCCTTCATGTTTTAGCCGCTTAAGGATGTTAGCACACATCTTGCGATTAGCTTGTCATATGAAATAAGACGAAGTTTGTAAAATCTTGGTTGCTGCTCTCATGTTGGAACATTGCAGGACACTATTTTAAACCACTTAAGGATTTGAGCACATATATTGCGATTAGTTTTAATGAAGTTTGTAATGTTTTGGTTTCCTCCCTCATGTTTGAACATTTCACAATACTAGTCGGTACAATGAACATATGCGTTTTTTGTCATATATTTTTTTCGGAATATGTATGATAAGACTTTCCTGTGTTAAACTTCAACGTACCTTGTTTACATGTTTCGACCTATTTATGGGTCATCCTCAGAACTGGTCGTTGTTGGTCTTGGCGCCTCTTGTTCTGTTTCCTGTGAGGGTGCGTTCGTGTGGTATAGTGTAGAGTCAAATAGTGTGTGTGTTTTGAAGTTGAGTTGTGTGTTGAGAATTTCGTTGGGGTGTGTTTTCGTGTGTCTGTATATTTCATATTGTTCTAGTGTGTTTAGTTTCTGGTTTTTTTGTTGGATACATACGAAAACAAAAACACACACAAAATTATAACCTCATTCAAGAAATTAAATTACAACATCGCATACAGAACAAATAACACTCTACAAAAACATCTCAACACACAAACAACACAAACAAATACAACCACACAGGCGTATACAAACTCAAATGTAACACCTGCAACAACTTCTACATATGACAGACAGGCAGATCGTTTCAAACACGTTACAAAGAACACATCACAACCATAACAAAATTACAAAACACCTCCACATATGCAGAAGACATCACAAATGCTAACCACACCGACAGAGACATCAACACAGACGTGGAAATACTACACATCCAACCAAAAAGCCAGAAACTAAACACACTAGAACAACATGAAATATACAGACACACGAAAACACACCCCAACTAAATTCTCAACACACAACTCAACTTCAAAACACAAACACTCTTTGACTCTACACTATACCACACGAACGCACCCTCACAGGAAACAGAACAAGAGGCGCCAAGACCAACGACGACCAGTACTGAGGATGACCCTTAAATAGGTCGAAACATGTAAACGAGGTACGTTGAAGTTTAACACAGGAAAGTCTTATCATACATATTCCGAAGTGATACAGTGTTAAAAGTTGTGTAATCAAGATGTTTTATATATTTTGTTTGATTTATTTATACGCATATTTTATGAATGTTTAATCATATCAATAACAACAAAAATTACCTATACTTGTTATTAGGCATAACTTCGTAATATATGTCCCTGGCATCCTTATGCAGTTAAAGCATAAAGGCGCAGGAGAGGAGGAATTAAGGAGCACCGAAAGTATGTAAGAAAGGAGAAAAATTGAACAAACGCAAAAGGAGCTTCAGGTCTACAGAGACTCGGGGGCGAAGTTCGGTAGTACAATATCTTGATATCCCCTGTCATGTTCGAACATTGTACACTGACTCGCAAAACTTTTGTCCTATGAAATAATGTGGAAGTGAAGTTTGTGAGATATTATGTTGGCAATATGTCTACATACCCCACTCCACATATCGTCCTGGGAAGGGAGCTATTTGAACTCTGAGTTGCAGGTATATACCTAGCTAATCGAACCACAGACAACCTTTTAGAGCAATAACGGTATATATAACCGACAGAAATAAAACATTGAGTCTATTCTGCACCGAAATGTTTAAAACATATTGTTTATTTCTTTTGAGTATTATATAATATTCCAGGAAATTTTATCATCTTCCCTCTACGTATAAATACCATGTTGGATCATAAACACAGAATAGATCATATCGCGTTTTGACAAGAATGTTATGAATATACCTGGGAAAATGTGATATTTTCAGATTAAAAGATTTTCTCGAACACTAGTCATAGGCCTATTCAGGTATTTCGTCCTATTGGGTCCACAGGGTTCCAGCCAGAATAAGTAACATCAACACAACGCAGTGGACGTATTTCTGTCGCTGTTGGGGGGGGGGTGGATTTCCAGGCTATGAGGAGGAGCTCTGTGTAAAATTGAAGAGAATTTGACTTCCCAGCAATATATCCACTTACTGGAAAATATTGTATGCTACCTAGAATGCACATATTGCAACCTGATATAATGATATTTTTTCAGCAGGACAATTCCTCCATCTACACATCTTTGTTGTATCGGATATGGTTCCAATGTTTGGTGTTGAAAGCACAGACATTTGCTATTTCTAAATATTTTGCTTATTTCTTAGTTCGTTATACACATTTTCGTTTCATTACTATATGAGAGTAATATGCAAGCCTTTTTTTATGTGCGAAAAATATAAATTAAACTGCTGTGTCCTATGGGATATAATTGACAATCAAGTTTTAAATAATACACATACTCATAAAAATTTGTCTTAATAAAATTATTTACCCGATTTTTTAGAATATCAATCTAGTGATTGTTAGTGCTACCTTTAATAAATGTAATTTTATTAGCGTGGTGTTATTACCATGGCAATAGCCAAAGAAAAATGCCGTGTTTATTAAATTTATCTATATCACTAGACCACTAAGTAAACATATTCTCTTTAAGTGTACTAAGTAGCTTGGTTCAACTTTTCTGTTGTGAGGAGGGGTGGTTTTTACCTGCGGGGAGACTACCTACCGCCTACGCTACTTGTCCTAGAGTAAGTACTAATACCAACTTAAGAACGAGAAAAACTGTACAGTATATGGGACAAAAGTTTTGCGAGCCAGTGTACGACACTGGTGGATAAGACTATAGTTGCAACCGTCATGCATTCTTCTCAGGGCCGATGCGCTAGGTACCGTATAATACCACTTGAGCTCTCCTCGCTCCATGAAGCACGCGAGTCGGTCTACCGACACCGAAAGTGGAGAAAGTGAGCAGCGCGACCTTGACTTATCTTGCAGTTCCTTTCAGTTGTCTAACGGGCTTGTACGTCTTATTTGTATTCTTGACTCAGGTGGCACATAGAGCCCGGACGAGAAGTTATGGCACCAGCGCGAGGGACGAATTTTAGTTCGTTTGCTTGGACTCGCCCTCACACTCAACTGGAGGGGTGTTAGGTTAGATTTTTACTAGCATTCCGAGTGTTCAGATCGTTCTGCTACTACCGCTATTGCTAATACTGAAAACATTCTCCTTCTGAGCGCCCTCATTATGGCATTGTCTAAGGTGTGAAATCATAGAGTAGTTCATAGTCAAGGACATGAAGTAGCATACAATGTATGGAAATTTATGTCAGAAGAAATTTTAAATGGAATACCAATTCCATTGAAAAGCGTGTGTGCAAGAGTACTGGCTGCCACTGGTATTTCAAAGCGAACCTTGGCAAGAATCAGGAACGAAGGAAAAATATTGAGGCAGGAACAGCAGATTCTTTCTCCAGTCCGGAAAAATCACACCCGAAGAAGAAGATTGTTGCAGCTGTAGACAGTTTTGATGAGGAAGTCCTAAGAAGACTCATCTATAATTTCTACGCTACGCATAAGCAAAGGCCGACTCTGCAATCGCTTCTTCCAAGAATGGATATCAGTGTATGATTATGTGAAGAAAGTAGAGAATAATTACATTGAAATTGAGCACGTGATGGACAGTATTTTGGTCGCGGGGACATCTGATTCCAGCACAGATCAGTCATCTGATTCGGACGGAGGACATCTGATTCCAGCACAGATCAGTCATCTGATTCGGACGGAGAAAGAATATAAAGATGGAATAGCGGGCGTAATTTCATTAGGTACCTTCGGACTCTTGAGTAGGAAAGTGGTGATACTGAGGTAAGAAGAATGTTTTTAGAAAGAGATGAAACGGATATGCCTGCCGCTCTGAGCTTGAGAACCGTAACCCAAACAACCCCCACTCCTCTACCCTGCTGGCCGGCAATTTAAAACTTCGCGCAGGTTGGTGCCATAACATCTCGTCTCAGCTCTACAATGCTAGACCTACAGAGTTTTGAAAATTACAATCGGGCATTATAATCGTCCGCATTCCATAAGCGGGATAAATTTATTAATTCGACTTTTAAAAGTGATTGTATACTATGGTTGTTCGTTTTTATTAGATCTGTGTGTATGAAAAGGATTCTAATTAAGCTTGTGCTATAGCACTCTAGAGCAATATCCGGCATTTTTCAGTCTAATTTCCTTACCTTACACATTAGGTGGAATACCCTGGCGGGTGTTATCATGACCTCGAACTTCTATTAAAGACAAAACAAGACATCTTGTTATAGATTGACATCGCACAAACTTTCTCGTCTTAAGCGGAACTCTAACCCGTGACTGTGACTTCCACGCAATCCCAAATCTATATACCTTATTTCGGCGTCAAAATCATAAAGTATTGTAAGAATCACTGTATATGGTCTAGGGCTTTACAAGAAGATGATGAACTGTAAAAAAAGCAATAAATCACATCTTAGTCTGAAGTGAAGAAAGTGTTGCAGAGTCCATGTTATACATTTACGACAGGTAAAAGGAGCCTGTCCTTGATCGAGAATGTTGTAGGAAAAATTTACAGATTAGATGTTCCTTGGTTTGCTGTCCAACTTCTCGACTGAGACTCCATATAGCCCATGGTGGAAACATAGTAGAGGTGTGGGACAAGCTGTGCGTGTTTTCGTTCAGTCTGCGCATGACGTCACCTTCACTGCAGGCCGCACTCGAATGACACAGTCACCATAACAGATTGTTGATGGTTAGATCTGCGTCCATAGATTAAATGAATAAATAAAAATCATGGTTTGTGTATTCAGTAAATGTTGACAGTATATATAATAGGGTCTACCTTGAAGTGATAACATTATAAAATAGTGAACAATAAATTAAATTCAAGAGTCAATAAATAATGTAATATGGTAGTACAACGTTAATAATTGCCTTCTATAATATACACGCACTTTTATAATAATTATAATACATTATGCTACAAATATGCACAAAATTAGGCCCATATAACACACACGTTATATTACACATGAATTCAAGTACAATAGGGACTACCTTGAAATGATAACGTAATAAAATTATGATCTATTACATCTTAAACCAAGTTTCAAGAAACAATCTGATATGGCAGTGTGTCATTAATAATTGCCTTCTGTAATATACACATGCTTTTATAATAATTACAATACACTGTGCAATAAATATATACATACTTAGATCTATACAGTTATTTATAATATACATTACTTTATCATGAATTCAAATACTTTTGAACCTTCATTAACATATATGTATACGCATTGCTTGGAATAATTTGTCATTATATAGTAAACAAATATTTTTATATATTTAGGCTATTGGAGACATAATATATTATAGTATACTACATTTACCTTACTACTCCACTCACGACATAATATAATTTCACTATTCTAAATCCCTCTCTGTTAAGTAAATACTTACTCTTATGCAATTTTTTTCATTTTCTTTATAATATTTCTCTTTGCAATTCCACACATTTTTATTGTTTTATTAATTTCTTTAATTCTAATAAATGTTCTTGTTCTAACCAATGTCGTAATTACTTCTGTCGGAAGAGGAGAACTGATTTCTTCTTTGTTTTTCATGGCAGAATTAACCAAATTTACAGTCTTTTTTATTACAAATTTCTCATGAGAAACGGAATCTCCGTGCACATCTGAGAATACACTGTCAACAAGCATGGCAACCAATTGTAGATCCTTAGAAGGGAGAATTAAGTTTCCATGCGAAACTGTAGTAATCCGTTCTTTTTGATTAGCAGAAGTTGACAATTTTGTGGGAATTCCAAGATTCGGATATTATATACTGGAATATATTTTAATCCTTCCTGGGATATCCGCTGTCTTGCAGAGATTTCATATATTTTTTTATGGGAGGCCTATACTTTCTTCAGGATCTCCATCGTTGGTAAATTTAACCGATTTCAGAATGCCTTTAAGAAATTTTGCCGTTGCACACAGTTCTTCCTGCAGATTATCATTGACTTCTGGTTGGCTTGTACTAGGATCCACTATTAATGCCTCTTCTTCCGAAAGTAAATCGGAGGTGTTTTTGTTCTCATAAAACTGGGATAATGGATTTCGACCTAGTATGTACCACTTCAGTCTATGTTTAAAATCTAAAGCAGATAGATGAACGTTTGTTCTACCCATGCTCCTAATTTCTGAAAAAAAGTTTTCTACCAGATCTTGGTTAAGTTTTCTTGTGATGATGTATTCAATTTTGTACTTGCACCTCATTGCCTCATACAACCCTGTTAATTATTTATTAGAATCCCCTCCTGGTAAGGTAATTTCCTGTTTGCTTCTCCTACTTTAACTGTGGTCATGAAGTCATTCATTTCTGAGAGTATAATATTCGGATCTTGAAGGTTTATTCCGTAACTATGCAGCCCACGGTGAGTACCGAATTTAGAAAGGGTATTAATTAAATCAAGCCAATCATTAGTTAATTTTATTGCCTTTAAGTTTCTTTCGTTTTCACCACACCATTTCAAAGCCTTTGCTACCCTGTTCGAAAATAGTTGTGCTGCCAAACTAACTTTTTGTCTTTGAGTACCACGGACACTTAAGTGTAATGGAGTTAACTCGTAAGCTAATTTTGTATCAGAGGACGAGGATGCACGTAAAAGTTCATGAATGGATTCTGATAAAATGTTCAATCCGTTCAAGTTGAAACCATGATCTAGAAAGTGATTCCTGTGTAATTTCAATAAATGTGGAGCGTCTGATTTTGGTAGGGTCTTGGCGTTTGCAACAATTCTCCCATTTTTTACGAAGATGTTTATGTTTCGGTAATGAAAAATATTTAATATTACTGCATGTGGTTTTTCTATAATGAGTACTGCAACCGTACACTGGACAGTGACTCATTATGTATTGTAATTAATATTTAGTTAGGTATGTTAAAGAAAATGTACTCAACGCAATGAGCTGCGATCGCTGCCTGCAGTGAAGATGACGTCACACGCCTCGGCCGCTATCGCAACAGTATGCGCAGTCCCACACCTTTACTATGTTTCCGCCATGATATAGCCTGTCTGTAAGTTAACAAAAGAGACGGCAGGAGCCTCTATCGAATAGGCAGGACAGTAGCATAATATGAGAATGAGTACAATCACCCAGTAGTTAATAATTACAGTAATATAGACACTTGAAGAAACAATAGTTAGGGTACTTACTTAGCCTACTTACTTAATTACACTTACAAATGGCTTTTAGAGAATCCGGAGGTTCACTGCTGCCCTCACATAAGCCCGCCATCGAGCCCTATCCTGAGAAAAATTAATCCTGTCCCTACTATCATATCCTACCTTCCTCAAATCCATTTTAATATTATCCTCCCATCTACGTCTCGGCTTCCTCTAAAGATCTCTTTCTCTCCTGCCTCCAAACTAACGTTTATACAGGGTGTTTCCGAGGCGGCGTTACAAACTTTCAGGGATGATGGCGAACGGCACATGTATCAATTTGAGGTAAGGAACCCTGGTCCGGAAATGACCGAGTCGAAAGTTACAAACAAAAATAGTTCTGTGGAAATGAAATCATTTTATTCCTCTGTACACCTTATTTATGTGTATTTATCTGTACATCTTACACATACTGTATTCATCTGACGTTGTTTACGTTGTCTACTTACAGAATTCCATTCAGTGCGCTGTCTGAGATCTGGGGACAGGAAACTACACTAATGTAATGCAGATAGCGTAATGTGTAACGGATATGATCGGACCTGATATGCACGTCTGTAGACAGCAGTGTATGTGTATAAGTTACAGTGTCCAGTCGATCAGTCCTAGTGAAATGGAGGAGTACACGAGAGCGGAATAAGCAGACGTGATTTTCGAATACGGATGAGCCATTGGGAACAGTAGACAAGCTCACAGATTGTATCGGACCAAGTACCCATGCAGGAGATAGCTGGCCCGTACCATTTTTCCACGACTGTTCCAAAAGTTAAGGGAAGGAGGGCACATGGTGCCAAATTACAATTCCATTTCCACACAACTATTTTTGCTTATAACTTTCGACTCAGTCATTTCTGGACCATGGTTCCTTATCTCAAATTGATACATTTGCCCTTCGCCATCATCCCTGAAAGTTTGTGACACCACCTCGGAAACACCCTGAATAAGGCATTCCATATGAAATGGAACACTTTTTGGGGAAAATTGAATGCACCATTTTATTCTCGTAATTTTTAGTGCATTCTGCAAGGGAAGATACGAGTCAAAGAACTTTTCTGTTTTTAATTGAGTCATTTTTAAACTCGCCACGATTTTTTCAGCATTGACAAATGTGACGCTGTTCTGCGAGCATGTTTTCAGTTATTTTGAAATAACTCGACACGCTTTTATGACAGGAAATTGAATATTGGCTCAAATGAAAGCCAATTAAATTATCTTTTATTTAGTATCAGTTTACGTTCCTTTAAAACCTAAACCTAACAATTAGTTACAAAAAAAATGTTTCATCTGAAATATTGACCAATCTTCTGGATCTTTATCATTACCAAAGAATCTCCTTTACATTTCCTAAAAGTATCAAGAGGTTTCAGGATGGAGAAGCTGTACAATTTTAAGTAAATATTTGTTTTATCTAAGCCAGCGTTTCTCAAACTATGGTCCGCGGACCATCTGTGGTCCTCGAGTTCTGCCCTTGTGGTCCTTCAAAAAAGATAGAAGAAAAAAAATAAAATTCAAACGAATTGCGTATCACACTATAGCTGAAAATCTCAGAGTTTGGAAATGACACATGACAATCGCCTTTCACTTTTTGTCCAAGTACTGACATTTTATGAATTTTATTAACCTCCTCGTCTACGGAATTCTCACTCTACTCTCAGCAGCAAAAGAGGGATTTAAAGCACTATGGACGTGGCGTTTCTCGCCATCTTTTCCCTGCGATGTCTGGTGCCGCACCTGTAACCCAGCCAGGGACCAACCGAATTCACAACAGAGGACCAAAGAACCGAATCTTTTCATGTATTTATGACTTTCTTAATAGTTTTGCCGACACCCAGTCTGCACATTGAAATGGTCACGTACTGTACGTCTTACATCAATAATAGAACATGCCAAATTGCGTCTTTACTTGTTGAAAATCGGGCATGTTTCTGCATTAATGTTTTTTATTTCTGTTTTTCCAGATGACGATATAAGAAATTTTAGACTCCGCCTTTTTAAAATCCGGACGAATCAGATCCAGAAATTCAAATTACAATACTTTTCTAATTATATTTTCTGCAGTCCATCACAAGTAACTTATAACACATTCTGTGCATTGTTGATTCGTCGCTTACCTGTTAGCAGTTACTTGTTTGAAATCGTCCTTATGTGCTACACGTTAGTAGTTGTCTATGTCTCTGTTAAATAGTGTCCATTACACATCTTCGTAAAGGAACGCTTCATTTAGACAGTGCTAATAGTTCAGAAGCTGTGATATTTAGTGATTCTAGTGCCATTAAAGAAATATCTGTCCTAGTGGTAGCTGTTCAAAGAAAAAATACTTTCGTAAATAATACAAGAGCTATTTTGAAGTAGGATTTACTTGGTGTTGCAATAATGAACCAAAACCTCGGTGCGTTGTTTGTTACGAAGTGCTTTCAAACGAATGTATGAAACTCGAGAAATTGAAACGGTACTTAGAGATGAAACACACAAGTGTAAAAAGTAAACCTGTCGAATTATAGTATTAATGTAAGTACCAACATTTATTTGTTTTTTTAATTTATAAGTTAAAGATTATCCAAACTCTAATAGACTTGAATTATTAAAAAAGAACGAAAATGAATTTTCTTCCATTAACATTAATTTATTTAGTTATTACTAATATAAAATTAATTGAAATAAATTAATTTAATTAATTGTTCAATTCTATTTTAAAATTTGAGTATACTAGTATTAAAATATGTCACAAAAATTATAAATTTGCTTTCGAAGGGAGTAAGAGTAAGGTGGTCCGCGGAACTTTTCTGACTTAAAAAAGAGGTCCCCACTTCAAAAAAGTTTGAGAAACGCTGATCTAAGCGACGCGGCTGTAGGCTACTTCCATCCTTCCTGGCACGCACTTACCTGATCTCGTTGCGTAGTGAGTGTCAGCAAGTATCCTTGAAGGACAGAGGGTGGTATTTGATAAACTGTTACTTACTTACTTACTTATGGCTTTTAAGGAACCCGGAGGTTCATTGCCGCCCTCACATAAGTCCGCCATCGGTCCCTATCCCGTGCAAGATTAATTCAGTCCCTATCATCATATCCCATCTCCCTTAAATCCATTTTAATATTATCCTCCCATCCACGTCTCGGCATTTGATAAACTGTTTCTACCAATAATTTAGTGCTAGATTTGTGCGTGAGTGGAGTTAGTTTGTATGTAGCGATTCTGTCCTGTTTCTAAATAACAAATATTCGTTAATTGGACTTTTAATGTTCATTTCAGTAGCGTGTCGTGAACCGCTTTTGGTTAACCAACTGTCTATATGTAGCAGTGGGTGATATCAAACTCCACAACAAAAATTTAAACCAAGCTCCGAAAAAAAGAAAAAAAAAATCCCATCAACCTGTATCAAAGTGCGCAAGTATTTCCCCTTATCAGTTACCCCCACTCTTTCACATCAATACTAAGCAAATTCCCTTCACACTTCAGAGTAAACAAATTAGTAATGTCAATATTGTGTACTCTGTTCTAGGCTTAGGACTAGCAGCATATGCCTTTATGTCGATCAATGCTGGCGGTTTAAAAATTGCTTACTGCTGATGTTAAAAAAATCAGGACAAAATCCATCGTAGGCCTATGAAAATTTCCTTCCTTACTTTCTGTAATGGTATGAAGCACGCTGTAAGTACTGTAGCCTTGTTATGTGCTTGCTATGGTAGAGCTGTTGTAATTCTTGTAGATATTGTTTTCTCTTTCTATATTTAAGGTTAAAATTTTGTTTGGAAGAGCAATCGCTTTTCACTTTAACACCAACATCTACCTGTACAGCTCGAAGGGCTTGAATAAATACAAATATATTCGGATGTGGACTAATAAAATGCTTCTTAAACTGTGCATGGAAAGATTCACACGCATTTGTGGTGCTGTCGCTATCTAAAGATTCTGATGTCCACAATGAGGGAGGAAATGTTGAATTTGTGTCAATGTAATTCTCCACTAAAATGGTTGATTTTTGTACCAAATACCTAAGATTGGTTATTGTAGAAAATATTATGTTACTTACTGAATTGTTGACCAATAGGAGTTCTTCGCCGTTATTGCTTTCTGTGTTGACTACTTGTAGAGCTTCATGAATCTCTTGCGTAGTTTTAGGTAGTCTTGGATGCAGTTTTCTTCTTTGCGTGTATAAGTTCCTTCTTGCTAGGTTTATATCCTTGGTCGTTATTTTCTCTCTTATTTCTTGTGGAGCTGAGCAGATTTCTCTCCTAATTAATTTCGAAGGTCTGTCGAACAAGTCTTCTTCACTGGCTTTGCTTTTCGCGGCATTTGTAATCATCTGACGGTGTACAGTTTCATCTTTATCATGGTTGTGGTTTACTTCTGTATTTAAAAGAATGTCACCGTCAATATTTGTCACTATTTTGGCATTACAAATTTTCACTATGCACCTCCAATTCTGTTCTTCTTTGTTCTTGCAATACTTCCTGTATTTATATCCATCAACTACAGTTAGTTCCTTCCCTCTTTGACTATACATTTTAATCATGTTGCTTGTAGTTGCTGCTGGCCGATGTACGAACAAAATGAACAGCGCGCCAGCTGTGGAGGAAGAAGTAAGTGTGCCGTAGCTTCGCGAGGAGTGCTGCGCGCGCACACGGAAAATAGTACCCGAGCTTTCATAGTAGGGGAGGGGAAAACGGTGGGGGTAGTTATTACTGTGACCGCGAAGCATATTTGCGGTGTTTGAATATAATTATACTTGCGGAGCTTGATAACACCGGTAGCAGTATGAGTCGAACTACTGTCCAGATGTTGCATGGATACTTACTTAAATATGACGTCACCATACGCCACTGCTTCATTCCATACAATATGACTCGGCATATAAAAATGACGCAAAATCCTTGTATGTCAACCACTTATTGGTTCCTATGTTCCCACCTCATGTGTTATGCTCAGGGTTCCAAATGGACATTTTCACGAACCGCAACGCTTTGTTATTTTCGTGTACACGGTGCTATTGATGATTACGACAGGATTAATGACGTCGAGTATTGCCATGAAATATAGCCTATACACACATCAATTAATATAAGAATTTCGGACACATGTCTTCTGATTATGTCGGATGGCTTGTACGGTATAAGGATATGCTACTGCGTTGGACTCTGGATAATGACCACACTAAAACTCATCAGGATTTCTGATACCATCATTATAGCTCAAAATAAAATTGACTGACTTTAGCCTTACTTTGTTTCTACTTATCTTAACACTTTACTTTCTAATTCAAATTTAAATTTATCAATTTAATTAATGCATTAAGTCATCACTACATTAGACATTGCAACCTGAAAAAGTAGAAGCTCGTACGGAGTTCAGTTTGGTTATTCACGTAGTGTATAAGACACTTGGTATCTCGTGAAACCTACCTTCGCGTGAGGGGAAGGAAAAAGTGGACTAAGAAGATTCACTACCTTCCTACGCTTCGACTTGCAAGCTATCTAGCTAGCTCGCTTGGCCCTAACAAAAGGTTCTTCTATGAGCTACGGATGCATTTGGTTTCACGAGATAGCGAATAATCTGTAAATGGAGGTAGCATGTAATAACTCTATACAAAGTAACTGAAGCTATAAAAGTACAGTAAATTTCAAACTTAAACTCAATATATTAATTTAAGAAAATAAAAAATTAATTACCTCAATTTGTTTCTTATATTTATGTGTGATAAGTCAGGTTTAATTGTAATTAATGAATTGGGTCCTGGGTCCAAAATTTCTGCTGTGTTTTAATCTAGGGGTTGTGTGGAATTTCGGTATACCAGTATTTGGAAAGAAACTACAATTTTGTCCGGTACAGTAATCATAATAATCAATTTTAAATTTATTTTGAGTGTAAGCAAGTCAGCAACATTAGAGTATGTATTTATCCCAGATTTAATATACCGAATATCAGAAAAATGAATTTTGTTGGGTAATCTAGAGGTTTATAGCCTATAGACAAATTTTGATAAATCCTTTTTTTAGCAAATTTAAAGAATAGAGTATCGATTTTGTCCTTCCTCCTCAACTTTATATGATGTATGTATGTATGTATGTATGTATGTATGTATGTATGTATGTATGTATGTATGTATGTATGCATGCATGCATGCATGCATGCATGCATGTATGTATGTATGTATGTATGTATGTATGTATGCATGCATGTATGTATGTATGTATTATATGTATTTATGTATGTACGTACGTAATATTATGTATGTATGTATGTATGTATGTATGTATGTATGTATGTATGTTATGTTACTATTTTTCAATGTATAATCCACTGTAAGTTGGGTAGAAGTAGCAAAATCGACACTCTAGCCTTTAATTTTGCAACAAAAACGAATTACCAAAATTAGAGTGATTTATTTATAAGAATAACGTTCCTACTCCGAACTATCGAGATTATCACGCTAATAACAGTTCTAACACAAACAAGTATTTTCTCTGTCTCCTTATTTGATGATCATCTGAACCTAAATGAAAGTATTACTCCACTTTTCTAATTATCGTACTCTCAGTTTATAATTATTGATCACTGTCATTAGGCAGATAGGTAATCTAATTTATTGTAATTATTTTATCTTTAAAGTTCATTCAAGTGTATTTGTACAATTAATTTCTTTGCATATACAGTATAAGTGGCTTCAATTCGCTTAAAATATATACCGAGATAATAATGATCCTAATAAGAATAATACAGCACCGCGTTACTCGTTTCTTTGGTGCTATGAGTAGATATTGTAAGAAGTAATTAACATAACAAAGGCGCAGCAGGATATCGCTGCGTGTGCCTCGTTCCGTTACACGGCTGCATCGGCTGTCCGTTAGGCCTACCAAGCGGCCTTGGAAATAGATGAGAGTACAATTCCGTAACGGCGCAAGTAAACATTTTGTAATGATGTCGTTGTGTGTTGCAGAGAACGGGACGCGCGTGGTGTGCTACTACACCAACTGGTCGGTGTACCGCCCCGGCACCGCCAAGTTCTCTCCGCAGAATATCAACCCTTATCTATGCACGCACCTGATCTACGCCTTCGGGGGTCTGACGCGAGAGAACGGTCTCCGGCCCTACGACAAGTACCAAGATATCGAACAGGGGGGCTACGCCAAGTTCACGGGCCTCAAGACGTACAACAAGCAACTGAAGACGATGTTGGCCATTGGGGGCTGGAACGAAGGCTCCACACGTTTCTCGCCGCTCGTCGCCGACGAGGAGCGCCGCGCCGAACTGGTGCACAACACGGTGCGCTTCCTGCGGCAGAACCACTTCGACGGCCTGGATCTGGACTGGGAGTATCCCGCTTTCCGCGACGGCGGCAAGCCGCGCGATCGCGAGAACTACGCTCTCCTCGTACAGGTGAGAAAGACTCCGCTCATTCAACATGGCACTTTCTTCAATATCTTTACCTTAGCTTATATACTTCACCCAACAACTTGATTTATTAGTAATTTATAACCCGAGTGTACCTTATCTCATTCTTTACTCTGTATTGCCATAGATCTACCATCTAAGTTATGTTTATTTATCTTTACTTTACACTGTCTTACTTGATCCTCTCTTAACCTTAATTCTGTGGCTCCAAGGAAGTATGTGATTCAATGAAAATCGGTCCAACAATATCATCCCCAAAAATTCCAGCCCATACATTGATCTTCTGATGAAACTGAGTATTATCTTGATGAAACCCATGGGGATTTTCAATGTTCAGTACCTACAATTGTGTTTGTTGACAAAGGCATTTAAGAAAAAAGTCGCTTCATCACTAAAGCAAATATTTTGTGTCAAATTTTGATCATATTCAATTCTCTGAGACATCTGTTCACAAAATTCTACTCTTCTATCAAAATCGTATTCGCTTGTTTGTTAACATTATGTAGGCCTATTAGTCTTAGTGACATGAAAGAAATCGAAGTCTTATAGCCTACAACTCAACTCAATAAACAATTCTGGCACCAGATAATCACTTTTAGTCGCAATGGTTACATGATGGCCGGATATTTACAGGAAGTAAAACGCGTTGAGATACTTCAGATTTAAGTAAATAACATAAATGTAAGCACAAACTTAAAATGAAACAAATTATGAGTGCGTGCTTTACGACCTCTACACAATAGGCCTACGATGAATGACTGTAAACATTTTACGTGTTTCAAATGAAAATTTCTCCTTATTCCTGATAAAATCCATTTTCTTCTTTCTTAACGAAGTGCTGGCTACCAAATTATTCTATTATGGCACTGGTCTATAAGCTCTTAGCTTTGTTTTCTTTTCGCATGTCACTGACCAGCAGACCTGTATTGTGTAACAGATTCGGGTGTCGCCAATCTATACTCCCTTCATATCTACTCTGTTGCGAGTCGCTTGGAGGCTAGGCCCGGTTCACACGAGCGGAATGTCTGCGGAACGGCAGCCGTGCGGCAGTCGCGCCATTCTGAGACCACACGAGCGGATAAAAGACGAACGGAAGGATTTGAGGTTTACAGTCGTCATAGATGCTAATCACCTGCAGTACTAGTGTACTTCGAAATGCAATTATTGATAAGCAAAGTAAAGATGAAGACATTGAGTACATCCAATAGTCAGCAGTCCTTTATTACAAGCAACTTTTTATGTGATGTTTAACTAATTGCGGAAGGAGGAATCAATTTATTTTAATTAACTTCAAAAAGACATTTCCCAGCTTCGATGGATTGTATCATACTTTGAAAAATGCCTTTAGAAAGAATATATTAACGTAAGACTGGCTATACCTCCAATAGAATGCTTTCTATAACATTTATGACAAATTAATGCCAATAGTTGCATGCATTTAATTGTTGAAATGAAACTGTAATAAGTGCATTTAATTTCGTATTTACTTTGGAGAAAATATAATCCTGTACGTATATTACAGGTACTTTAGTAGAAGGTAAAGAGAGAGGGATTAGAAGGAATTATCAAGAATAAATAGAGTTTACTGGAATTAAATATGTTAAGGTTACCGTCTGTTTTATTTTCAGAAACTAAAATGTTATCAGTGTTATCACTTTTTATTAAAAAGCACATAGAGAAATTAATGAATTAAAAAGTAAATGCCATAAATTAAAATAATTTATGTATTATTGTATAGGCTTATGCGAGAAATATTTGACAAGGGCTACTTATTAACATATTTCCTTTCTGCGTCGGAATGTTCCATGAAATTGGGAAACAGTACACAACAAATTTCATAACATGCTGAACATTTTTTATTTCTGTCCTTGTACTCTTCATTTTGAATGTCCTAAATATGTATATGGCCTTTTCTCATTCTCGATCACAAACACCTCAACGTCAACTTTCTCTACATCCATATCCCCATTGAATATAGCCTAATCACAATGCACCACTACAAGTAAAAAAATTTCAACAGCCATTGCTACAATACACGTCTGATATGTCGACTGTGACTCAAGCAGACGTTACAGAGGGTTTTCTCGGCGTACTCCCGTTTCCCTCTATCATTCCACCAACACTCTCCACCGTCCCCTCATCTATCATCTGCAATAGTAAAAAATGGATGGGGCTGAAGTTATGGAAGTAGTAGAGCTTACGGATTTCCGAGCTCATCAGCCCGTATGCCTGGCTCTATCAGGGGCTCAGATAGGGTGCGTGTCTGTCAGCCGACGATGACAGGAAAGGCTTGGGACTCTGACCCCTGAGACGACGATGTTCTGTAGCTTATAAAAAGTAGGCCTATTTCGAAGGAAAACGATAAACCAAATAAATGGTTCACTAGTAATGGACTTAAATTAAATACGGATAAAACCAGTATGCTACAATTCCGTTTCAAACCCAGTGAAAAACTAGTAGCAATAAAATATTAAAATTGTATTTCGACACTCACATCCAAAATTCCGCAAAACTATCGGCTAAGCCGTATTGTTGTTAGTATTTTGACTGGAAGGACATGAAAGAACATAATTGACCACCCACTTGCAATAATGGGGTAAGTATGAATGTATTTCGTAACTAGTACTACTACTACTACTGCTACTACTACTACTACCACTGCTACTACTACTACTACTACTACTACTACTACTACTACTACTACTACTACTACTACTACTAGGCCTAGTCACGGTGATGTTACACGATGCTCGCGTTTGTAGAAGCAAATTCGGAACTATTGAGTTATTCGATATATACATCTCATAGAGTAGTGGTAGAGTGCTCGCTTAAGGATCCGACGGTAGTGAGTTCGAGCCTTGTTCAAGTTATCTTATTTCATTATAATTCTTTAGGGATATAAATCATATTCAAGTCATCATTTGTATTTTGCTATCGTTCTTCAGCGATATATATTTTTCAATTCTTTGGGTCCAGGGGAATCTGTCACAGTACATTTTGTTTACTGTCGATTTCAGCAATATAAATAATATTCAAGTTATCATTTATATTCTTATTGTTCTTTAGCGATATAAATAATATTCAAGTTATCATTTGTATTCTGCTAGCGTTCTTTAGCGATATAAATAATGTTCAAGTTATCAGTTATATTCTGTTTTATTTCTTTACCGTTATAAATAATGTTCATGTTATCAGTTATATTCTGTTATCGTTATTTAGCGATATAAATAATATTCAAGTTATCATTTATATTTTGTTATTGTGCTTTAGAGTTATAAATAGTATTCAAGTTATAATTATTTATATTCTGTTATCGTTCTTTAGCGATATAAATAATATTCAAGTTATCATTCTTATTCTGTTAGCGTTCTTTAGCGATATAAATAATATTCAAGTTATAATTTTTATTCTGTTATGTTCTTTAGCGATATAAATAATATAAATTTAATGTTATATTTGGAAAAATAGAGTTGGATAATACTAGTTCTTGTTTTTTATTCTTATATTATTACATTATACTATCCTGTAACACAATAAAATGAAAAGTATTTGAGCCTGAGACGTTAACAGCTGAATTCAGACGTTCTTCCAACTGAGCCTCAGGGGCACAAGTAAAGAAGCATAATAATATGCGGAAAAATTGGACAAATTCCCCTCCAGGACGTCCTGATGATTTGTGAAAATCTCGCCCAGGACATGTCCACTCGACTGCAAAATGTGATCGAGATTGGAGGAAGATTGACTAAATATTGAATCGTGGCTTTTGGTTTGGTTTTTTAACTTTTAATTGTTTGAATTTTGTAAGGTAGACGCCAGTATGGTTGTTTTGTTTATGCCACGATAGATATTTTTATTGAGTATAATTTTCTTTCTTTCTTTCTTTCTTTCTTTCTTTCTTTCTTTCTTTCTTTCTTTATTTCTTTATTTCTTTATTTATTTCTTTCTTTCTTTCTTCCTCCCTTTTCCTTCCTTCCTTTCCATTTGCAGCCCTTATGTTATAATAAATAATGATAAAGTCAGGGCACAATGCATTCATGGACCTGATGTTAATTAGACCTACTAAAACAGTTATAAAAGAAATAGCAGCAATTATATATTCTCTGTTTCCTAAAAAAAAAAACATAAAACACTTGACGGTGTTCGAACACATGACCTCAAAGTACTACTTGCCCGGAACGCTACCATTACGCTAGAAGTGTAACATGTAACATGCTTTAATTATAAGGGTATATAGAAGGCATCGTGGTCCAACAGCATGTAACATCTCCTGCCTTTGAATAATTGTAGTGGAGATACCCGAAGGAGACTTAGTATCTAGAGAGAAGTGGCGGTTGATTGACTGAGGCAAGTGAGGCCGGGCCTCAGTCACTTGGCTTAACTGAAATCAAATTTTGTTTTTATGTAATGTATTAGTTATTTGAATAAAGCATATATCGCTGTAGAAGCATTTGAAACCTTTGTGATGTAGATAGGCCTGTTTTGCAGTAAAATTTGTTCCTGAGGTCAGGATCGCTCGTGCCGGGTCTGGCTTGTGATGTATATAGACCTGTTTTGCAGTAAAATTTGTCCATGAGGCCAAGATCGCTCGTGCCGGGTCTGCTTCTGGATTTTCGTTTGTCTTCGCGGGCTTTTGACGTTGCGCTTTAAACGTTTAACTTAGGCACAATTCGTCTGGCCTGGTCAGGTTTCACTCCTCTCAACCATGGGCCGGCCTCAAGGGTAGAGTGGGGTGGGAATAGGGTGACTTGTTTTCCTAAATAGGCCATAAATAACAAACATTCCAGCTCTTTGGCAGGCGGGCAAAACCCACACTATTCTCACTATGTCTTAGTTTATGACTTAAGCGAGGGTGTTGTACTATTGTACTTCGTGTAGTTATGTATTTCGGGAACATATAAACAGAAACAAATGCCAGAAATAATGCTATGTAGTTAATTCATTGTTAGAGTGTCCTTTTTCGAGAAGAAATAATATTGAAAGAAAGGAAGTTTTAAATAAAGAGAGAGCCGACCGAGATACCTACGACATCGCTAACAATTTTTCAGACAGATAATCTTAAAACGCGAGTTTCTATTGCATCCTTGTATGGGCAACATAAATGGTTAAGTGGTAATGTGGTGCAAAATAAACTTCTCTGTTGGCCTTGTTTGTTGCTGTCAAAGGAAAAAAATAAAAAGAAAAGAAAGAAAGGGAAATTTCAACACATAATATGGGTTGCTTCATCACATTGAAACAATCACTGAAACTCGCAGCATAACAGCTTATTTGGTGAGTGAAAGTATTATTTTTTATTACTAGTAATAATAATAGACTAATAATAATAATAATAATAATAATAATAATATTAATAATATAACAACAATAATAATTAATATAATAAATAAACACTTTCTATTGGAGGCACTTAAACTAGTTGCATCTGGCCTCACCGAGGATTTGGATCACCGGCCGCTACTGCTAGAGAGCGGCCATTTTTTCTTTTGACAGCTATACATATCAACGAGTTAGAAAGAGAATATAGAGCGGCCATTGCAGCGCCATGTCTGAAGAAAATTGAACGATCGCCCGCCATTATACTAAAAGCCAGGTTATGAACCGACTAAACCGGAAGCAACGTTCTGTTGGTCTCTTTCTGAGCTCTGTTGCCACATAGTGGGGCGAGATTCAAAGCGTGTTCAGCGTTTGTCACCGATATGTTTAAAATAACTACTGTATATAGTTCTCGATAACACTATCCACAATATTAGTAATTAAAATTACTGTTTTTAAGAAAGCACGAGCTAATGACGCTGGTACAAAATGCGACTCGTAATGCACGTGGTACTGCAAATGAACTGGCTACACTGTCTCCGTGATTCCGTTGCAAGATTTTCGTTAGCAGACGACATTTTCACGCAAGGTCCAATGAAAAGCTCCGTTCTCGTTCTCCCCTCCATCCCCCACACAACGTGTCATCGCTACACAGGCTACCCCTCTAACCCGCACTTTCCTCTCGCCCATCCAACTACTTCCTGTTTCATCGGTTCATAACCTGGCTTTTAGTATAGCTTAAGCGCCCGAAACAAAGTGGGCATGGCGATAAGTGAAGTTGGAATCGTGAAACTTTCAAAATTTCGTTTGCATAAATCAGTTAAATTGAAGTGGAAAAATATAGTATTTCGTCAAATACGTGCTAATAACTTAATCTAAAATATATAGCTTACATACGCTAAATTTAAGACACTTGAGCTATTTCTAGAAGGAAAGCTTAAAAGAATAACCTGACCAAAGTTGTCATGTACAGTTTCCCTGGAAAAGGATGAGACGATTGAATTTTCCGAAGTCTCAGATGTAAGACACTGCGCATGATCGGAGACCAGAGCACCGATACACAAGATAACGAATATTGAGTTACTTAAATGCAGGCTATTTGGTTTGTTACTAGCATCGTTCCGAAATTCACTTAAAAAACTGCAAAAAATATGATAATATTACGTAAATAAAAGATAAATATATACATAAATCGTGTAGTTAAATCGACATTGGACCTTCATGACTAGATCGACACTCCGCACAGAAAGGGACGCTTTCATGTCGTTTCAATAGCTCAGACGGTAAGACTTCTGCGTGTTGTGTAGAAGAGTGCGGGTTCGATTCTTAGTCTACATAACGATTTTTTTTGTCTAAATAACGTTGAAATAGCTAAGTAACGTTGAAAGAGAGATTTACAAAGTCCTGAGATTAAGTGTTAATGATCGCAAGCAATACAAAATTACAAGTTATAATATTATAAACGTTAATCTAATGAATGCATTTATACACACATATACAATGTAAATGCATATATATATTAAAAACTAACAATTAAAATGAAATTAAAAAATATATGTAATAATAGACAACCTTTTACAAAGGTTTAGAGTCCTTAGGCTAAGTCATTTGTTGAGTAATTATTACAATATTTTATTAATAGCTTTTCCATATGTGTAAGAAATGCACTCGCACAAAACAATTTTTGTTAAAAGTATGGCTTTGGATTATTTCATTCTCACCCCTTCAGTTAATTTTAACTATTTTATCTACGTGTTTGCAATAGTGTTTAATTTAATGTGCATTCAATTTTATTCATGTTATGATTGAATGAAAAAGCACTGTTGCAGTTATTGACTAATTACATATATTATTAAATACATCTGTTAAGTAACCAATTGCAGTATCTTTTGCAAAATCTTGAATGTTTAAGTTGTCAATAATATTTCTATACCATATACTATAATACGTTAAAAGAATTTGCAATAGATTTGGGATCCTCTAGTTTATAATCATTGGTTTTAATGAAAAAATATTTTCTTTCTTAGGATATATACAAGTTTAAATTTAATAATATTCCGAATAGGTTTAATTGTATTATCTGAATTTTGTACTTTTCTATTCAAATATATTCTATTCACTCTTTCATAATTTTTTATAAATTACACTGTACATCTTGCAGTATTTAAGAACATGATCATTACATTGCAACACATTACATATAGATTCTTCTTTTTAATACATGAGATTTTGAAGTCCCTGCGTTATCTACATGTTTTTAATTTTGAATTTTTTCACAACATTGAGTGGAGAACATCCACTGAAGTGATTATGAAATTAAGTGAAAAATTCAATGCATTTACTCTTAATATCAGTAGTACCAGTATCATATATGTTTTTCCAAGATTCATTTTGTAGACATAAATGTGAATAATCACTAGATACAGCATTTACGATCCTTTCTTAGTTTTTAAATTAATATTTTGAAATTGTTCAGTAACATTGGAAACACTTAGGATTTGTTTATCATGTTCAGACAAACCATTGATTATAGGTTCTGTCGAATAGGAATTCAGTCTAATTCTGTGTACAAAACATTTATCGATGGCTGTGCTACTTCAGCTTGTATGCTGTGGGAAAATGAGTCTACGACTAAGGTTTCCAGTTTCAAGGAGTGAATTTAATTTACTTTTACGGAAAAGTTCCGAGAGATAATCTATGTTTATGTCACTACAGATCACAAATTCCATATGAGATTTCTAAAGTGTTTTCTTCACAAATTCAATGTTGGCTATAAATATTAATAAATAATCTAAGAAATATGAATGATTGTAGTTAGAAGTCTGATTTACATTATAAAAAGCAAGAAGTTACATTCCTCCTCAAGATTCGAACTTTCGGTTATGGTTTTGTCGTCCAACGCACAACCACGGACCTATTCAATGCTTATGTTAATAACCTACAATTTAGCTGTAGCAGTGTGATGTCATAACTTGGGGTTTGTTTACTTAATGTAATTAGATTTAATTTGATTATTTTCGCAACAATTGGACTTCCTATTATTTACTTATTTAATTTAGGGTTGATTTATTAACTCTTATTATGCAAGATGCCTGTTATTTCAATAATTCTATATCACGTTAAATAGTCATTGTCTACACTAAAGTATTATCGTCATCCCTCATTTCTCATCGTAATTGCGAATCGACGTGACATGAGACAGCGAGTTATAGCTCTAGTTGAGGCTGGATATGGGGCTAGATCTGCTGGCCGTTTGGTCGGTATTCCTGGAAGTACAGCCGCGAGGTGGGTTCATCGTGACCAAAATTTAGGGGAGGTCGAAAATCGCCGTATTCCTGGGCGTTCGCGGATTTCTTCATTGTAAGAGGATGCTCTCTTATTCGAGACAGTTCGACAGGACCCCTTTCTGACAGCTAACGAAATAAGAGCAGCATTAACTTTCCCGGCTCTTCACAGACTGTGATCAGCAGGTTGAGGAACCGCGGTATTAGGAGCCGGAGGGCTGCGCAAATGGAAATATTGGGGGAAGCACAAGCTGTCGACCATCTTGCCTTCGCTACCAATCGAGTGGATTTCGATTGGAGAAATGTAATTTTCTCCGACGAAACAACCATCTCGAGTGATTACGAAGGTCCTGTCCGTGTCTATCGTGAGGATGGTCTCCGACATGACCAGCGCTATGTGCACCGACGTGAAAGATCGGGGCGCTTTAGCATATCGTGTTAGGGGTGGCGTTATAGAACACATCGGTGGCCGGTTTAATGCGGGAACTTACGAGCACATTCTGGAAAATATATTCCTTCCCTCCGCCCGAGAACGTTTTCCCGAAGGAACATTGCTGTTCCAGCAGGATAACCATCCCGTGCACTATGCTGCAAGCATTCAAAGATGGTTTCAAAGGAGACCCGAGATCGAAATCATTAATTGGCCTCCGAAGTCACCTGATTTGAATGTCATCGAAAATTTATGGGCGGAATTGCAAAAGAGAAAGATAGCCACCTATGCCCACCGACGCCCTCGAAATCGAGACGAATTGTGGTATCAAGTTGTTGACTCCTGGGAAGATCTCGCCGGGGATCAGAACTTATTCCACAATCTCGTGACATCCATGCCGGATCGACTTAGAGCTGTAATAGAAGCTGATGGCATGTGGACAAGATTTTAAGTTAACAGGTCTCTTTTTGTTTCTTATGATTTTTGTTTGAGGAAGAATACTTTTAACTTCCAAGTAAGAATTTTTTTTTTTTGACGAGGTTCAGCCCACTTGTAAGACCCAGAAATTGGGCATAAATTATTCCATATTTTTCGACAAATTAGACAGTCGAGGAACTCTGAACAAATTAATTACACCTCAATAAAAAAAAGTTTTACACGGGATCGAACACGAGACGTTTCGGTTATATAGTGGAACCGACACGCTACTATATGAGCTAACGAGACAAGACAGTGACAGCAGCAGTCCAGATTGTAGATCCCTTAGCAGGCATTTGCCATTCGGTACAGTGAAGCAATGATATTTTGTGACTCGAGTTATGTTGTGAAATCCTGGCCTTGAATGGCAGTCTTCTTCGTGATCCTTATTCTGGTCCTTGTCCTTGTAACAATTCTTGTACTATTTGTCATGTTATGTATCGTTACGTCGATATCGAGTGAACCGCGCTGTAGAACTTTAACTTCCGACGATCAAGAATCGTCTCATTCTTTTTCAGGGTAACTTTACGTATGACAAGAGTTCCAGCAAATATACTGAAGAAAATGGTAATATTCCTAGGTGTTTTTTTTTTTTTTTTTTTTTTTTTTTTTGCAACCTGCAAGATTTCCTATAAAATGAAGGAGTATGATTCAGATGATTTTATTAAATTGTTTTCCCAGGCTTTACACTTTGCAAAACTATTTATTATACCATAAGATATAGAATGAAAGTAGGTCCTAATTGTAGTAAAAAAATCTTTACCTCCAAACTTGTAACTTGAGTAAAACATGACCAAACAACTTTCAGTTTTTTATTGTTACAGTAGTGTACAGTAAAATTATCGGAATGTGAACGTGAGGCCAAAAGCCGGCTGATCTGTCTGGGCCCTTCAAGGGCTGTGGCACCACAGATTATTATAATAAATAGTAGTAGTAGTAGTAGTAGTAGTAGTAGTAGGCCTAGTAGTAGTAGTAGTGGTAGCAGTAGTAGCAGCAGCAGTAGCAGCAGCAGCAGCAGTGTATAATTGAGCGCCCACGTGCAATAATGGGATAAGTAGTTACGAAATACATTCATACTTACCCATTATTGCAAGTGGGTGGTCAATTATGTTCTTTCATGTCCTTCCAGTCAAAATACTAACAACAATACGGCTTAGCCGATAGTTTTGAGGAATTTTGGATATGAGTGTCGAAATACAATTTTAATATTTTATTGCTACTAGTTTTTCACTGGGTTTGAAACGGAATTGTAGCATACTGGTTTTATCCGTATTTAATTTAAGTCCATTACTAGTGAACCAATTGTTTGGTTTATCGTTTTCCTTCGAAATAGGCCTACTTTTTATAAGCTACAGCACATCGTCGCCTTCTATAAGCAGTAAGAAAGGACACAAGAAGTGTCGTGAACACAAAATGCTATGCTCGGAGGAACACAATTTATCTCAGTTCATATTTATTACACACTGTTTCAGTAGTTCCTTTTTTTTTTTTTCCTTTCTCTAAGAATCTGCAAGAAAAGAAAAGTACTGTAGTACACTCGGTATGTATGCCGGGGTTTGTTACATATTTACGTATGAAAAAAAATGCTGCTAATTAACAAAACTATGGACTGAACTTTATATAATTTACCAGAAATAGCTCTACCTCCGTATACACAACGTTGTAAGCAGACGGATTTTTACAACGGTAGGCGCTTAGTTCATATCTGCCGTGTTTCGCGTGGCACTCATAGAGCGCTGTGAAGGACAACTTGGCCACTCTATATTCTCTTTCTAACTCGTTGGTACATACCGTAGGCTACTATAAAGTATGGTGCACTACATTCTTACCTGCACTCCTCAGACGAAGCCGAATACGAGTTAAAACAAAGATTTGTAAGAAATCGCCGAAACGAAAATTCTGAGACAAAGAATATATAAACTTAAGGACAGAACAAGAAGTTAAAAATAAACGTGCAATTAAACAATTACTTTAATGACTAGATAATTCGGCCATGACCATGTTAATAGAATGGACGTAGAGAGAATAGTTCGGTTTTTAAAAGAATAATAAAATTAAACAGGGAAATAACGGTAGAGGCAGTAGGGTGAACAGTCAATCAGTCTACGAGTGTATTAGTCCAGCCTGCGGCAAATTTTCCTTGGGTTCCAATAATTTCCCCTGCCATTTACAGTAGTTATATCTCCGTAACTCACAATGTGTTCTTTCAGTTACAAAAAATCAACGATATTCCTAAGAAAAAAAGTTACTAATAATGGTCCTTCATTTGATGCCAAAGCCTAAATCAGTCAGAGAACTTATCAGGACAAATAAAATACTTTATATGTGGTCACAATGTTGTATGTCTATTTGTAACATCAATTGTATAAAAAGTTAGGATTTAAGGTCAAGTTGTCTAATGTAGCAGTAAAACAACAAAAAATGTTACTGAGATCCAACAACCAACGAAGCTAGCAGGATATGAGGCAGTTCTTTGAATTAGATTTGACATTTTTAAGAACGTAATTTAACACTTTATGTACGCTTCATTAATAATAATAATAATAATAATAATAATAATAATAATAATAATAATAATAATGTTTTATTTTAGCTGCCAGAGTTATGGCCGTAAGGCCTTCTTTTACACTCAACCAGCAAAAAGTAGGCTATATAGACAAAGAATACCTAAACATTTGATTTCGATAAAAGTTACGTGTATACAAGTGTTACTTATGAATTAAACAGTAAAATACTATGAACTATTAATTAAACAATGAAATACAAACTGTGTAGCAGAATTAAATTAAAATACGTAGAATATTAATATATTCCAAATAATGTTAGATAATAATAATAATCCGTGGCGCTACAGCCCGTGAAGGGCCTTGACCGACCAGCCGGCTGCTGACCTCACGCCCACATGCCGAAGCAGAAGTGGACTATCATCCAATCAGAATGGAGGTATTGTATGGTTAGCACGATGATCCCCCCAGCAGTTATAGCTGGTTTTCGCCACTGGATTTCGCTACCTATCGTAGCTCCCCAAGTGCATCACGATGCTGGGTGAGCACCGGTCTCATACACTGGCCGAAATTTCATGAGAAAATATCTACTCCCATGAGGACTGGAAGCAGTGCGCATTCTGTAACGCGAGTCCTAGGCAGGATGCCTTACTTAGACCACGACGCCACGGCGCGGGACAATGTTAGATAATAGGAAGAGATTATTATGAGACAATTGTGAAAATACAGCGCTAACAGGATGAATGTCTAAAGAAAGAAGTTACCATAGTCAGTGATCGTTGTTTAAGCCAGTATAATTAGAGTGAATTGCTAAATCCTTTAAGCTATTTTTTAATGTTTATTGTCTTGCAGCATATAATACTAAGTGGATATTGTAAAAGATCGTGAATAACAAGATGTTCTATGAAGAGGTATACTTAGTGTGCCACAGATAGGTGATCTGGTATTTACATCGTGGTTAGAGTGTAGATAAGAGAAACGAGACGAAAGGTAATTTGGTGTTGAGATGTGCAGAATTCGAAAGAGTAAAGACAAAGAGTGTAAAGTTTTACGTTCTTTGAGTCGAAGTCACGAAAGACTTGCGAAAGACTGTGATACGTGATCATATCGTCGGATGTTGCACACGTATCTGACGCACATTTCTGAACTCGCTGTAACTTGACTGACAGTTCAGAACTTAGGTCACTTAAAAGAACATCACAATAATCGAAGTGCGGCATTACTAGGGTTTATATTGGTGTAAGTTTTAGTTGCTGGGGCAAGAAGTTTCTCATGCGACTCAAACAGTGAATGGAGGAACAGATTTTTTTATCGTTTCTTTAACTTGAAAATTCCAACTTAGATTATTATCAAAAAAGAAGCCAAGATTTTTTACGACAGATGAATAAGGGATTAGTGTGTTGTTAAATGTAACAACTGGAAGATTACTGTTATTAAGAGAGTTAACTAAACGTGTGTGTCCAATAATTATAGCTAGGGTCTTACTTGGATTACGTGCGATTCCGAAATTGGTCGCCCAATTGGAAACGGTGGCTAAGTCACAATTCAACTTATTAAGTGATCGATTGATTGATTGATTGATTGATCGTGTTGAGTCTGGAATGTATGTAAAGTCGTAGAACATTGCTATAGAGCAGACCTGCAGAACTGTAGCTCCTCAGAGCGATTGCTTTACTCCCCTTTCTTACCCCACCCACCTTTTCTACCATTGCGGTCATGACGTTCTAGTTACGGTCGGCTGCATCAACATTCATTCTTGCGGCGGCAGGTATGCAATACGCTGTCAAGAATTACAAATGTACAGATAATAAAATCCTTAGGAACATACCTTTAGAAAGTAAGAGAAAATGAATGAGGGAAATAAATAAATTAAAAGACATGTAAAATAAATTCTAAAATGTATGTTTGCATATAATGTAAGAAGGTATACCTATGTATATATCGTCCTATTACTAGTAAAGCCGATTAAATCCACTTTTTATGCAAAATAAGTTACGTACAGTCCCTGACATGTCTTTCCATGCCATGGGAAGAACTGATTACCAAGTGATACACACTGTTGGCGGTCACGTAGGTAGGAGTCCATCCAGCTCAAATTATTGCCTGACAGGTGCAAAGTCTTCATCTTTCCAAGAATCAGGTCGATATCAACAGAAGTAAAGGCATTGCTGAAATCGAGAAGAGTTAGTGCCGTTACTTCACCCCTTCCATAGTTTCACGGATTCCCTCAGTTAATTTAAGCAGAGTTGTAGTAATGATATATCCAGGCCTAAAACCCGACTGATAGTCGTCAAGGAGTTTATGTTCATCGAGATAGTTCGTAAGTTGTCTGTGTACAGTATGTTCTAATGCTTTTGAAATAGTGGGAAGAATTGATATCGCCGTGTATTGGTTTACAGTAGAAGGTGTGTTGGATTTAGGTAAAGGTTTTACTAACGCCATTTTCCAGAGTGAGGGGTAGGACCCAGTTATAATAGATGCATTGAATATATGGGTAACAGTGGGCAGGGTCACATCTATTATTTTACACAAGAAAGTGATATTTATATTGTCTCTACCTTGGGTTTTAGGTTTCATACGTCGCAACGTCTTCAATACGTCAGTCGGGTTAATGTGTTTAAATAAGAAGATAAGATCTCGAGGAATTCAAGAGTTTCTTGTTTATGCATGTCTATTCGTCATGGTTTATGTAATGGTTCATGTGGAGCAGTGACGAAATGTTCATTTAGACTATTGAGGGACAAGTTGATATCTACCCGAGGCTTTGCTTTTGTTAGACCCAGATTATTAAGGTTACACCACAATTTTTTCACACTGACCGATGATAGAATAAGAAATGTGCATGGCGTAATTTAGTATTTCTTACTGCTTGGTTACATTTATTTCTTAGCACTTTGTAATTATTAAAATCTAATTCGTCCTTGCTCCGTCTGTATTTACGATAAGCAGTGTCTTTGTCAGTCATGAGTAATTTTATGGCATCGCACATCCAGGGCGCAGGGCGTCTACCGACTCGTCTGGTTTTCAAGGGTGCGTGTTTATCGTATAACTGAATTACTAGGTCGTTAAATTTTTAGATTTGTCGTCAATGTCTGGTAAACTCCACATTTCAGTCCAAGGTAGGCTAAGTGCGTCATTGATTAATTCATCATGCTCAATATGTTTCAAGTCACTGTATGACGTGAGCTTTATATTTTGGACAATACAAGGAATATTCTAGAAAGATTATGTCGCGAACTGAAATACCCGGCGCTGGTAGTTGTGCATTCGATAATACTAGCTGAGAATTAGTCGCAGCAATAATGTCAAGATGTGTCTCCGATTCCTGGATGTGGTGGGTAGTTGCGGAAAGAAGAATGGATATATTTTAAGACCCAAACATGTTCTTAAGCTGAATTACATTAATCACTGAGGCGAGCGGTATCGTCGCGGTTAAGGCATAAAGCCGTGAAACCGATATGTTGCGGATTTGAGTCCCGATTGGGTTATGGATTTTTTTCCATTGAACTAATCCTTTTGACAGTACTATGGCCCTTCGGTTTACTCAGCCTATAACAGAAATGAGTACAAAGGATATTATTCTGGGGAGTAAAGGTGGCAGACATCTACGACTGGGTCGGCCTCTGTAGCGTAGTCGGTATAGCGCTGGCCTTTTGTGCTCGAGGTTGCTGGTTCGATCCCGGCCCAGGTCGATGGCATTTAAGTGTGTTTAAATACGACAGGCTCATGTCACTAGATTTACTGGCAGGTAAAAGAACTCCTGCGGGACAAAATTCCGGCATATCGGCGACGCTGATATAACCTCTGCAGTTGCGAGCGTCGTTAAATGAACCATATAATATATATTCTACGACTGAAATCCCAACTGTGATTAATGTATCAGCGCCTTAATTTCCCGCCTCCTTGGCCTGTAATGGGATTGACTTTACCTTACCTTTTATTAACCATTGAATTTTGAACATCAATGATAACGTGAAGAAAGACTGTTCGGAAGAAATTCATTAAATGCATGCTCAAGATGAACATTAGAGTCACTGCACCCTGCGTTAATTATTATTTTAATACTTTCGCCCTCGTGAGGGTAATTAATATACGAGATTTATACCTACAAGTTATAAAAACGAAATATCTATACAATAATTAATGCATAATAATAATAATAATAATAATAATAATAATAATAATAATAATAATAATAATAGTAATAGTAATAGTAATCGTAATAGTAATAATAATAATAATAATAATAATAATAATAGTAATAATAATAATAATAATATCATCTGGACTTCCGTGGTCGGGCAGTAATCCGCTATGCCCCTTACTGTGATGATCTTAGTTCGATCTCAATTTGTGTTCAAGTGGAAATTGTGGTGGACAAACCGGGTGATGACGGGTGTTTCTTGTATTCTCCTGTTTCCTCTGTCCACAATCAACATTATACAAACACCCCTTCACTCTGCGCAATTGAAGCTCGCAGACTGTGTCGACAAATCGTTATTTCGAACATTCTCATACCTTCAAGTTGAAGACTTAAATGTACAGAAGGAAACAGTAATAACTAGTATACCTTCAATCCAATAAATCGTAGAGGTTCTAAAATATTAATTAATGCACATGAACATCCTGAGTTGTTTTAACTCTCGTTCGTCTGATGAAGTAGCTGTCTTAATATCTGGACAACAATATGAAAATCCTTATAAAGTCTATTTCGGCAACTGCTGTATATTACTGTCGTATTATACATACATGCTACGAGATAATTCTTTCAATGCTATACATTTTTGCCGAATTTTTATTAAACGATATGATGTGAGTATGTATGCTAAGGTAGAGTGGTAGCACCTAAACGTTTTAAGATTACGCACAAAAATAATTAAGGGCCGAAAATAACATTCGTCTGCATTTTGTACAAAATGCCTACACACTGATAAATATCACAATGAAATAGGTTAAGTGGTAGTTTTATCATATTCACATGTCAATAATTTTAGGAATATTACGTTTCAAACAGCTCAAGATGCTGCAGAGGCTATGCTGTGTTAGAAAATTTGGTAAGTCTGATATGTTTCTTACATTTTCATATAATTTCCAATTGGACAGACATAAAATCTATTAATTTGTACAGATACGAAATTAAAATCTGAAGCGAGTCTTGATGGGAGTCCACCTGTATGTGGACAGTAGCCACAAGCAGCATATATAGGCCTACAGTGGCTCTTGTTTACTGCACATGCGCAGTGTGATGTAAGCGAAACTTAAAAGGAGCTCCAAATTTTTATTTTCGTATCTGTACATTAAAGTAATCAAGATCGTCAAGACATCGTTCTCAGTGTGTTCCATTTAAAAATAAGAATTTGTTAACTTAACTGAGAAAGGAAGGCATTTTTTGGCCGTATTACTTGTCACATGTATGGCTGGGTACAAATACATGCGTAATCAGATACATACTTTATTAGTGCTGAAAGTTCACTACTGTGGAGTAACGATTAGCATGCGTGACCGTGGAACAAGAGGACACGGGTTCAAATCTTGGTTGGGACAAGTTACCTGGGTGAGGTTTTTCCGGGTTTTTCCTCAACCATTCAGAACAAAATAATGCTTGATAATTTTCGGCGCTGGACTCTTGAATTTTTTTCAGTAGGTTATTTTACGACGCTTTATCAACATCTTAGGTTATTTAGTGTCTGAATGAGATGAAGGTGATAATATCGGTGAAATGAGTCCGGGGTCTAGCACAGAAAGTTACCCAGCTTTTGCTCATATTGGGTTGAGGAAAACCCCGGAAAAACCTCAACCAGGTAACTTGCCCCGACCGGGAATCGAACCCAGGCCACCTGGTTTCGCGGCCAGACGCGCTGACCGTTACTCCACAGGTGTCGACTGGAACCTTGAAGGATATCAAAACAGTTTTAATATTTGTAGTACCCGAATGAGCTGAACTGTTTACATCTATGCTTGTTTTTTGTGGAATATCAGCATGTAAAGGCTGTCAAATATACTAGGTTGTGCAGACATACTGTGTTGTGGAGAGAGTGGTAATGATGGTATTGACTGTGATAGTTTGTAAGTATTCTTCTTTACTGGTGGCTATCTATTGTGTATTGTATAGTTTTATTTGTCACAGTTTTTACGGTATTGAATGTATTGATGCACGACAGTCCTAATAATTCGCAAGATGATCTCCGCCAAATATGGAACAAGTTGCTGCGGTTTCTCTGGCTTTGGTGCATGTTTCAATGTCATGATTCCTACCACATGTAACATAACGAAAAGGACTTTTACAGTAAGATTCAGTGTGGCATATTATATAGTTGACATCAGAGAGGGAAAGTAACTGGCCATTCTTCCCCATAATCTCCTGCTTTAGTTGCCTCATGAGTGGTGTCTTATTGATGTCATTTAGAAGGTTCCAACCCTTCTTCGGACAGGTGACTAAACAACAAATACGAGTGTCTGATACCGCTGGATTAACAGAAAGACAGTAAGAAGAATACATCTGGCAACAAACACAACGTGCAGAAAAAACAATGTATAGCCTATAATTATAAATGTGTTGTTGAAAGATGAATTCAAGTTTTTCACATACAGAAAAAATGATTCAGTGGTTGGTAAACTAGTTAGATGTTTCAATAGAGAGCATAAACTTCAAGAATAATAAATTATCACTCCACATAAGAATGAAATATTTATGTTTTAAATGAGAACAAAAAACTAAAACAAACGGGGAATTCTTAATAGAGAAACATGAACTTCATTATAAACGAGATATTTATATGAAAGAATTAAGAGTGACAAGGTAGAAGAGAAGAATAGAAGTTTTAGGAATACAAGATAGATCCACAGATAATAATTCTTTAAAATCAATTGCTTCCTCTTAAAGTGATCGTTCCTTATTGTTCTAATTTTATACATATTTCGTTATTAAAATTAAATTATATAAATTAAATTTTTATTAGAATCTTGAACTACTTTGGCATTAGAAAATAAATATCATTGAAGTCACATTCCTTTTTTCAGTGAACTTATTGTTTGGTTTCATATTGCAACGCTTATTTATAAAAGAAAAGTCATGTAATAAGAGATTTAAATTTTTAATAAGTTATATACATATCGGCTTTTAGTGAATGTTTATTTTCAGTTTTTAATGTTGATTTAGAATTAAAGATTCTTTAAATATATATAGGAAAACTCCTTAATTAATTTTAAGAGATTAACTATTTACTTTACTTACTTACAAATGGCTTTTAAGGAATCCGAAGGTTCATTGCCGCCCTCACATAAGCCCGCCATCGGTCCCTATCCTGTACAAGATTAATCCAGTCTCTATCATCATATCCCACCTCCCTCAAATCCATTTTAATATCCTCCCATCTAAGTCTCGGCCTCCCCAAAGTTCTTTTCCCCTCCGGTCTCCCAACTAGCACTCTATGTGCATTTATGGATTCGCCCATACGTGCTACATGCCCCGCACATCTCAAACGTCTGGATTTAATGTTCCTAATTATGTCAGGTGAAGAATACAATGCGTGCATTTATGCGTTGTGTAACTTTCTCCATTCTCCTGTAACTTCATCCCGCTTAGCCCCAAATAGAGATTAACTATTATTAATATAAATATGTCCAATTTTTTGAGTAATAATTATTCTTCTTCTGGATTTTAATTGCCTCTTTTAATATTTATTTATAAATATAAATAAATATTGTAAGTAATATTTAAATAATTAGGTCTATATCGAAAGAAAAAATTGTACTCATAACTCGGAATGTTACTACTGGTATTTGAGTACTTAAAAAATATATGATTTGCATTTATAATGATTGCTTTTATTCACTTTTTCAGCAAGAACTCAGGTCCACCATTACAGGTCATAGATGATATAGTAATTTATTGTTTATTGAATTTTAGGTGTTATTTCTTGTTTTATTTTGAGTTTCTGTAAATAGTAACAAATGTTTAAAAATACCTACATTATTAACCATATCTTAATATTTGTATCACGTTTTGCAACAATCTATTAAAGTGCCTCACCCGCTCATGGATCTCACTTTCAGTTACTATTTGCGAAAATAATAATTGCTTTCCCATGAATGTCATCCTTCTCGATGTGGAAAAAAATTAAAATAATAGTTTATCGCGATTGCTTTTAATTTAAACATTGTTGTCACAAGTTAATGTCTTTATTTGCAGGAACTTCGCACGGAGTTTGACCGAGAATCGGCGAAGACAGGGCGGCCTCGCCTACTGCTGACCATGGCGGTGCCGGCGGGCATCGAGTACATTGACAAGGGTTACGATATCCCCAAACTCAACAGGTGCGAGTTATCTCTTTCTAACATTCTTCTGTGTTCAAACACGAACTTTTGAAAGTACGTTACAGGTGCGAGTAATCTCTTTCTAGCATTCTAGTGTGCTCAAACACGGACTTTTGAAAATACGTAACAAGTGCTAGTTAACTCTTTCTAACATTCTAGTGTGCTCAAACACGGACTTTTGAAAGTACTTAACAGGTGCGAGTTATCTCTTTCTAACATTCTAGTGTGCTCAAGCACGAACTTTTGAAAGTACTTAACAGGCGCGAGTTATCTCTTTCTAACATTCTAGTGTGCTCAAGCACGAACTTTTGAAAGTACTTAACAGGTGCGAGTTATCTCTTTCTAACATTCTAGTGTGCTCAAGCACGAACTTTTGAAAGTACTTAACAGGTGCGAGTTATCTCTTTCTAACATTCTAGTGTGCTCAAGCACGAACTTTTGAAAGTACTTAACAGGTGCGAGTTATCTCTTTCTAACATTCTAATGTGCTCAAGCACGAACTTTTGAAAGTACTTAACAGGCGCGAGTTATCTCTTTCTAGCATTCTAGTGTCCTCAAGCACGAACTTTTGAAAGTACTTAACAGGTGCGAGTTATCTCTTTCTAATATTCTAGTGTGCTCAAGCACGAACTTTTGAAAGTACTTAACAGGTTCGAGTTATCTCTTTCTAACAACCTAGTGTGCTCAAGCACGAACTTTTGAAAGTACTTAACAGGTGCGAGTTATCTCTTTCTAACATTCTAGTGTGCTCAAGCACGAACTTTTGAAAGTACTTAACAGGTGCGAGTTATCTCTTTCTAACATTCTAGTGTGCTCAAGCACGAACTTTTGAAAGTACTTAACAGGTTCGAGTTATCTCTTTCTAACAACCTAGTGTGCTCAAGCACGAACTTTTGAAAGTACTTAACAGGTGCGAGTTATCTCTTTCTAACATTGTGGTATGTTCAAACACGGACTTTTGAAAGTACTTAACAGGTTGGAGTTACCTCTTTCTAACATTCTAGTGTGTTCAAACACGGAGTTTGGAAGTACTTAGCTTTGCTTTCTCCGAGAAAATTGGAATTACATCAGATAAATCACGTGAGAAATCCCCAGATAAAACATAACAACCACTTCTTGCTCTTAAAGCTTTTACTGCGAAGAAAGATCATTTGTGAATCTGTGAGACTGCATTAGGGCTCTGAGATTAAAGGTAATTAGATCAAATTAAAAAAAAAAAAACATTGAAATATTATTATATTGATGTTAAGTTTCTGGAGGCTTTTATAAGTTGGTGAAAGTTATATATATATATATATATATATATGAGTGTGTGTGTGATTAAAATCCTTTAATTAATACGAAGAAAATTTAATTTGTACGAGTTGAATATATCAGATCATTGAATGAGAACATGGTGTCACGCCGTGGAGTTGTGGTCTAAGGCATCCTGCCTAGGACTCGCGTTACGGAATGCGAGCTGGTTACAGTCGTCATTGCATTGGGGAAGAATTTTCTCATTCAATTTCCGCCAGCATTTAGCATCGGTGCCCACCCATCCTCGTGATCCAATTGGGGAGCTAGGATAGGTAGCGAAATCCAGTTACGAAAACCAGCTATAACGGCTTGGGTGATTATCTTGTGCAAATCACAGGATACCTCCATTCTGGTTAAATTATCGTTTATCTCTGCTTCGGTATGTGGACGTGAGGCCAGCAGCCGGCTAGTCGGTCTGGGCCCTTAAAGGACTGCATCGCCACGAATCATTATTATTAGTCTATATTTTTCCTTAAATGATAAGGCTTCCTTACCCGAAAATAGATGTGTCTGCTGGTCCTGACTTTGCAAGTAGAGATTGTTCGACACTATAGAGTTGTGTGGGGTGTGCATACAGTAGAACAATAAGCCTCATCCCGAATTATCCGGGACCATCTATATTCAGCAGAGGCGTCCATGTCCCCACAAGAGGCCACTGGGGCAGGTAAGTGCCCAGTATTTTGGCTTATAATATTTTTACTTTATGATTGTGGGCCTATAAAGAATAGTATTTTGTGTTCTAGGAAATTTCATTTTCAAATTGAATAATTAATTGGGATATTCATACTCACACGTTCACAATTCTGAATGCCAAAGCCATTGAGAATCTCGCCTCTCTTCTTGGAAATTACGATACAGAAGCGAAAGTGTGAATTTACCGAGCACTTTCAAGGTTTGTATTGCATTTTGAAACCATCAGTACCAGACTGGAACGAAATTTGTATATATACTCTGTGCCAGAGCACATTTTCTGTTGCATATGGTGAAAATGTAGATGTAACTGTTCATAGAGGAATTGATATCTTCGTTTCGCAAAAAATATTTTGCCAGCACGATTCCCGGTCAATTTCCTGAATCCATATTCCCGAATGCCTTCTCCCGAAAGGTTTTCTCCAGAAAATAGAATCCCCGAATCTGGAATCCCTAATATTTCTCTCGAATGCCATTATTTCCGAATTCCCAAAAAATATAGGCCTATATTTTATTCCGAAAATGTTTGCTATAAGATTAGTTTGTACTGCATTCGCAAAATGACAATATTTGTATCTAAATTCAAATCTACAGGCCTACCTGTACGTTTCTTGTTCATTTAATGTCTCTACAAAGGAAGCATAATATGAGGCCGTTCTCCGAGCAGTGGTATCAGTTTCTTGTGATTTCGGATTCCAAGATTACACGTTCGCAAAAATTATGAGTGAGTTTGAGAAGACCATAATCAATGTGAGTATGAGAGTCTTTCTAGATGTTGCTGCTTTTTCCACTTGTCGCAGTCTGTGTTGAGAAAAATTCAGAGTAGAGTTTTGTGACGTCCCGTAAAATATTGATAATATTTTATAATGATGAACCAATATTAACAATTACTAAACTTGCAAACAATTTAGGAGAAAATCAATATTAGCAACCACATTCCTTGTGAACGAAAACCTACATAAATGATACATATGAGTGAGACTCTCCAGCCTTAAATGCATGGTAATACTGAGTATACTATGAAAAACATGACATATGATATTAATAGAAAAATCAATGATCATCACTAACTCCTTCTGAATCACAAAAGTCCTCAAACTTATCATTCACTAACAATGAATGTAGCTGAATTTCCCTGATTAATCTTACTCAGAATAGGGACCATGGCGGGCTTATGTGAGGGCGGCAATGAATCTCCGGGTTCCTTAAAAGTCAGTAAGTAAGTAGCTGAATTTCCCTAGTCATCTACACACATAAAAGTCCAGATACTCTGAACATCCTGGAAACGTCGTAGAGTTGCCACGAAACAACCACTCGTACGTGGCTGGTTCCTTCGAGGCTCGAATATGTAGTGGTTAGCAGCCATCACTCGCTGCAATAATTCCGTAGCCGAGACAAAATCCCTATTTGTCTCGATGATTATCCACATACGAAAAGTCCTCGCGTTGTCCCCGATCGAAGTAAAGCATTCGATATTCTTGCTGCACCAAGTTAACTGCTCTCAGCCAAACAATGACTGCTGTCTCGAACCGCTTCTCTCTTGCCCGTCCCAAGTATAACTCTCGCCAGAGTCGTGCAGACTGGCCCCCGCTCAGCACTCTCAGTCCTAATGCGTAAGCAGCCCAGCCCACCCAAGACCAACACTGCTTGACGCGGCCGCTTCATAGCCCATTACGCTGGGTTTCGTAGCCCAACTTAGTCCACGGCACTGCTCAGTGCGGTGACGTCATCCCACCAGTTGATTGCATTCTACTGTTTTCCTGCTTGCGCGCATTAGTTGTGCTTTCGCTTGGCGTGTGGCATGAGCATACAGGACACAATACAAAATCAAAATATTTTCCACTGCTGTCGAACACAGATTTAAAAATTGTCCCTATGGTAATTTTTTTAAATTTTCATCCGACTCCGTATTTTTAAACTTTCTAGCAGCGATTTTTTTCTTCACTACTTTTTCTCTAGAGAGATTGTATTTTAGAAAGTATGCTTTTACGGCCGGTGTCTATGATGGAGTTTTTCCGGGCTGCTATACACTATCAAAGTTTTTTTTCAAAAATCTTCTTATACAATATATGACAGTGTAATGGGTTTTCTTTTGTAAAAGTTCCTTTGATAAAAGATCTTTTATTAAATGTAAGTGCAGCTTGTTATCTTTGATAAAAGATTTCTATATTTTGAAACAAATATGGCGGAACGCAAATATAGCTAGACTGTTGCTACCACAAAAATTCTGATATCGGAGTATGAAGGAAATGAAATGTAAATAAATAATTTTTATAATATAATATTAATATTATTTGGGCGAATCCAGAAATGCATATAGAGTGTTAGTTGGGAGGCCGGATAGAAAAAGAGCTTTGGGGAGGCCGAGACGTAGATGGGAGGATAATATTAAAATGATTTGTGGAAGGTGGGCTATGATGATAGAGAGTGGATTAATCTTGCACAGGATAGGGACCGATGGTGGGGTTATGTAGGGCGGCAATAAATCTGCGGGTTCGTTAAATGCCATTTGTAAGTAAATAATATTTTATAATAATTTGTTTAACTTTTCAATTCCTCTCATTGTAGCTCTTTCAATAAGTTCTGATGTATACCTCTCTTATCACGTCTTGCAATCCATGGTTTAACCCCTGACCACATATTTGTATTGTGATCAGGAGTTTAATCCAAAGGCGTTTCTTTCTCAGTAACATGCATATTGTAATAGCCTAATTGAACTAATTGCAGCTAAACAAGCATAATACTGTTCTTTATTCATGATTTTATAAACTTAACGCGTAAATATTAGTATCAACTAATCCACGGAACGCGTGTTTTAAAAGATTTTATGTAGTGTTATATACTCCAAATCCTATCTTTCATCAAAGATCTTTGATTATATCATTTTATCATTATATTCTTTGTCAAAGAATTTTGATAGTGTAATAGCAGCCTCACAGAGACTGTATTTCTTTGCGATGCACCATTATTTGGACTCATCTTGAAAAACAGAAATCAAAAACGAAAACGTTTGAAACAGTAGCTGATCGTTGATCGAACCGCACACACAAGCACAAACCCGCGCCAACTCAATTCATAAGTAATTGATAGAAGCGGAAGCTTGGGCTCATGCTTTGATACAAACAAGTCCATCGCACTAAACCGCTCCACAAGCAGCCCGCCGCGACCCGTGCGGTGGTGCAGGGTGACGTCACGGGCTAGTTCCGTGCGATGCTTGGGCCGATCTGCACGACTCTGACTCTCGCCTCCCTCAGTCAGACTACAACTCTCCTCTCTCAACCCTTCGTAAGGGGTTACAAAAGAAAACGGAAAAGGTTTAAATTTTTAGCCAATCAACACCCTACCCTCAAGACAGAGTACAAATTTAATGAGATACGAAATCAAAGAGAAAAATGTCAGGCGCAACTTATCGGAGATTTTACCTGCTAACCTGCGGGTAAGATATTAGAGCGAACAACGGGGGAAAATGCGGAATATATATAATTAAACGAAAAGAACTTAAATAAATAATAGGAATAGGAATGTAAGATAAATACAAATTAAGGTAAGGGAAAAAAGAATAAGAAAGGAAAAGCGTGACGTAACGAAGAGCTTATAATCCTCAATACCGTCAGCTGAAATACAAACCCATAATGGCACTTGCTTTGTCTTTCAACGTGATGACCTCCAGGATGAATGCTTGATAAGCTGCTAAGCTTAATGGACTACTTCGAGCAATACAGACCGATTATTTAGTCCTGACAGCTCAGCGACGCGAAAGAGGGGAAGTAATCGGAGGAGTGGGGAGAGTTCCGGAGTAGAGATAAGGGCGAGCAGTCGGTAAAGGCAAGCGAGTGAATAAACCAAAACTCCTTGGCGTAACTAAATGGACTCGCCTGTCCCACGCGCACATCTCCGGCGACTGTCAGGACTAAATAAGCGTACTGTACTATATATCTGATAGGCCGGCTCACGGTAGACGACGAGTTACGAGATACAAACTTGGAACCAGTATGGAGTAACACTGCAAGGACTGCATAGAACTATCAATATTAACGAAGGGTAGTGCAATAGACTTCGGGTGGTCGTCGTAAAGACCACACAGACATGAACTCTGCTCTGATGAGCTTCAGAAGGAGCTGACGGACACGAAGACCAGTCTTTAAAATTGTAGCCTCGGCATAGCAGTGAAGACAACGTCGAAGAAATGGGTCACCGTACAAAACTAGTGCGAAGCGTCACCCTGCAGTATGGAACATACCATGTTGAAAGCTGCACCATGGGCTTCCTTAAAGCTACTGCTCACAACATGGTCATCTCCTAGGTCAACTTTCTACCAAACTTATTACCCTTGTGCTTTGCCACATGAACATAATTTATGGCATTCCTGGACCTAGAACTTCCACATCATATTCAGGATCTTGGCCGGTTTTTTTCACAATTCTCTTGACAGTGAAAATCTGGGTGATTATTGCTGGGTATACCTTAAAAGTTTCATCCAAAAACCAATTGACACTTCTTGTTAGAAGCAGAAGAATTCTGCGTGTTGTAAATGTGACAACTCTAACTCCCTCTTCTCCATAGTTTAAGTCTTCTCTGGAATCATAAACAAGGACCTTGTCGAACATGAGAGTTTTTTCAAAGCGATCGGGAATTTCTTTCAAATCTGCAAGCGACTTTGGATTAGGAGGCACATGTTGACCGCGTTCTCTTCGTATGGTATTATTTAAATTCTTCCTTTCGGAAAGATGAGCCAAAACGCTACACAGTACATCCCGTAATTCATGGCGTATAATATTAGCAGCAAGTATTCAAGATGTCCTTCAGCTGGTCTTACTAATTCAGACGTCCATTAACAAAACCGCCGAGTCATAAAAAAAAAAAGAGTTTTAATTACAAACTTAAAGTTGTAGTAAAGAATTGTTAGAAGAGCACTGAAGAAATGAAATTAATTTTAAGATGAAATACACCGCATGTGTCTATATTTGTGAACGAAAACTATCATCTTCATAATCATCATCATTATTTCCATTCATGAAGTATACTTTATTGTAGACCCATTTCGGCCTCAACCAGTAGTTTTCTAACATCTTCCTAGTCGTCTCCCTCTTGCTCTATAATTCAATATTAATTTTGGGATTTTGTTGTCATTCATTTTTGAAACATGTTAAGGACAATTGTTTTCATTATTATTATTATTATTATTATTATTATTATTATTATTATTATTATTATTATTCTGTAGTTATTGGTGGTGGTGGTGGTGGTGGTGGTGGTGGTGGTGGTGGAGTACGATGTCTCTTAGGTTGCAATATCACCCTCTACAAAAAGAAAAAACATTGAACTGGAGTATAATAAATGTTAGATTGCAGAAAACACTTTACGACATGAAATAAAACATAGAACATAATTCAATTTTATACAATGAGCAGTTAGTATTTGTTCTGGAAGGTCACAGCGTAATAATGGATGTCAAACGTTGTTCAAATAAAAATTCTGTACATACTTTTTATATTTGTGGTCAATATACCTTGAAACCACAACGCCTATCAATTGCAGACGATGTAAAAGGCTTCTTATTTCTACTTTGGTTGGGTTTCGCCAGACACGTATAGAGTAACATGTAATGCGAATCTAAGAGAGTGGCTCAAAAAGAAACACAAAAGTATACGACTTTTGCTATTTCAATGAATCCGGAGCTTCTCCTGATAACCTGGTTCGATTTTTCTGAGGTTTTTCCAACCATAGGCGAATGTAAAGTAATTTATTGCAAATCCTGCACCTGATCTCGCGAAATATCATCGAAATATCAGCAATTATTCCATCGACACTATACAGTATATCTATTATTCCCCCTTGAGTGAAGGACACGGACTGGGACTGTCCTTGCACGCAGGTCGCTAGGATTGGCACATTGTACTACCCGGGATGAAATGGTGTGCATATCCTAAGGCCCCCCGCGCTACAAATCCCCCTGTGGTACAGATCTCCGAGTGCTCCGCCTCTGAACTCCCATGCAGCCTACATGATCCCTTTATCTTTCCGTGTAGTCCTCACCGCTTCCCCTCAATCCCGGTTCCACGAGTCCCCCATGAGGCCAATGGAGAGCCCACGGTGCGTAGCGCTACGACTAACATCGATTGACCACATCCACATGGTCCAAGTTCGGTGGCGGTCCGCAGTAAGTCCGAAACCCAGGAAAGGAACGGAGATGATGAAGATGATGATGATGATGATGATGATGGTGGTGGTGGTGATGATGATGATGATGATGATGATGATGATGATGATGATGATGATGATGATGATGACGACGACGATGTAATTATGATGGAGAAATGAAAAATATTAATTCTTTCCTGAGTTACAGTTCACTTCATGTTACACAGAAAAATTGCCTGTTTTACACAGAAGTACTTTAATTTTTTCTTAACACTTTTTGACTGCAGTCCTAAGGTTTCTACCGCTTCAATATGGATGTGATGAATGTCTCTGCCTACACAGACATGATAAATACAGCACTGACTTTACTTTTAGTGAACTACAGATGAAAATGCCCAAGACAATGTAGGCCACCATCTAAACCGTAAAGAAGAGTGACTGACAGTAAAAAAGAAGAACATGTGTTTGCAATGTGAACTTATCAGTGTACAAAGAATATTTTTAAACAATATTGAATAAAACCATGAACTACTTATTCATATAATTTCGTTAAAAGTAAATATTATTGTTTGATTAATACAGAAGAAACCATTAATGTGAGGACATTTTAACAATTTTTTTTTTTCATTTCAAGAAAGAAGGGAAATATTTAATGTCAAATTTACATATTTATCTCATATATTTTCACACATCTAATTCCTTCAACATATAAAATATTTACAGAACATTTGGACATGCATAATAATGTAATAATTAAATGGCAAACCTTAAGACAAATAGAAACGGTTAGATTTAAGTTGGTTCTATTGCAATTTACTGATAAATACGATTTTCAAAAAATGTCCCCTTTTTCCGTGCACCCCGTCAATTGTGTGAGTGGGTTTGCATTTCTCTCTAGTTAAATCATACAGGTAACCAAGTAAAGATGCTAAAATGTGGTTCCGACCTGTAAGTAATTTTTCTTCTATGGATCCGACAGGGCTCTTAATTTCGATGAAAAATTATAGCTCATTTAACAAAGCTCGCAACTGCCGAGGTTGTATCAGTGTCGCCGGTGTGTCGAAATTATCGGAATTTTGTCTCGCAGGAGTGCTTTTACATACTAGTAAATGTACTGACGTGAGTCTGTAGCGATTAAGCACACTTAAAGGCTATCGACCTTTGCCGGGATCGAACCCGAAACTTCGGCCAAAAAGGCCAACACTCGACCACCTGCGCCACTCAGACCGACTCATTTCGACGGATATGAGCTAATTTCTATCATGACCATTTCTCATTCGTATATAGCTAGGATAGCAGTCAATTATAATTCTCACTTCACATTCGCATATTTCATCATGAGTAAAAAATTGTAAAACGTCTTCTCGTTCCTTGAACAAGAAGACTGAAGCAGTGCTTCATGCTACTTAAATAATGTAGATGTATAGTATTACACTTTCATTATTTTTAAGCCTTTATCTCTACGATCTTCTAGTTTATGCAATAGGTCTGTATAGAACATTTCACATATTCATAAAGACATGCATTAATATGTGAAATGGATACATTAAGTCAATATATACACTACAACATGTAACATGAATGTGTTAGCCTACGTACATTTTCAAGGAGGATAGGTATGAATTACGTATAGCCTAGCCCTACAGGATAGCCATATAGGATACCACAACTAAGGAAGTGGAAAACTTTTAGAGTTCTATTGTCTGCTGGTATTGTTCTGTGTTGTCTCCGCGGTATCTTTGTGATATGTAGAGTAGCTTGTAGCAGAAGTACGCATTATACATGGTTCCAAGAATATATTCTCCTCTACGCAGCATTGGTTGTAACTCGGTAAAAAGAAGGTGACAAAAAAAAAGAAAAAAATTATAAATTGCTTGATTATAGATTATAGGGGGATGAGTGTCATGATCAAGAAGCTCGCTACTTTGGAGTAAGAATATTATTCATGCAAAATATAAGTTTAGAAAACATATCGTACTAACAGAAACATAGACTTTCTTTTTTACATTGGGGAATTTAATTGAAGTGAATTTATTATGGCAGGCAGAGTAACTATCTCATGCTCCCATGTTTTATATTGCTATAAATGTACTTCATTAGAACCAGGTACCCACCTCGAAGTCGTTAGCCCTGTGAACTTACAGCATATATTTTATTTTCCCCTATTATATTATAGGATTACCTAATAAATTAGCAAGTTCTTTGTGATAGTAGAAGAGAAAGAGTGGGGGAAGGGAAGTGGTCTGTAGCCCATTTCTTTTAGGGCTCATCCCGACATTTGTCTTATTACTCAAGGGAAACCACGGAAAAACCTTGAGCAGGATGAGTTGTCATGCTGACGACAAGCCAATTGGCTTCAGTGGTGTCTGTATATGTTGAGGTGGGAGGTTGTCTTTTAATCACTATTGAAAATACAGATAGGCCTACATTAAAAATACATAAAAATAATTTACAAGAAAATACAATAACGTGATGACCCTCAAACAGAGAAATAACATTATTAGTGCATTAGTAGACTCTTGTCTGTCTGTAGAGTCATGTGGTTGTTTGGTGTTCAAGTTGATATTCGTCTTGTACAGTAAGTTGTCGTTCCAAGCTAGAGGGTGGGGTACGCACTTAAGACTTTTGTGCTTATCTAAAGCAGGGTTGTAGTTACCCAGGGAAGAAATCAGTGGGTTGTTGCTCTATACGACTTGGTGTACGTGCAGAACATTTGATTTGAGATACACTCTTGAATTGTCAAAATTTCGAGTTCTTTATGAATCAATCTAACAGGTGTTACTCTAGGCAGTCCTGTAATGAATCTTAAAGGACTGTAAGGACTGTAATAGGTGCATGTCCCCAAGCAGGATAAGTATACCTATAATATTACTGACCTAATTAATGTTTTATACAAAATCAAGGCTAGAAACATTGAAGACAAATATAAAATGTTATTACACTACTGTCTGTAACAAGCGCAACACCACGAAGGAACGTAGATAGGCATGTGAAAATTATACTAAATATAACACAGCATATGACAAGCAAGTGATTAGAATTTCAAAACGATTTTGCATCCCTGATCCTAGCAGTGCCTTCTGAATTGTCATGGTAGGCGCATAATTAGAGGGATGTTGTGGAGCTAGACGAGCAGTGCATTAGAGTCAACAGGCAGTAAACCTTTCTCTAAGAGTCACTATGCCTCGTCATGCTGAAAGGGCGCAGTATAAACAAACAACAGAGTTTGAACGGGGACGAATGATTGGCCTGCGTGAAGGTGGATTTTCGTATCGCGATATTGCTGCTCGTGTGGGACATCATGTCGTTACAGTGAGGCGAGTGTGGAAGCAGTGGACCGAAGAGAATCGGATATATAGAAAATCCGACAGTGGATGACGATCTGTTAAGCGCCACGGGATGACAGACATCTCGTCCGCATGGTAGTGACGGATCGTTCAGCTTCATCACAAGTGTTAGCATTGTCTGCTTCCACTGTTCGACGACGTCTGCTTCGCACGCACTCCTTTGCGGCGTATTCCCTTGACCCGTCTCAGGCTACAATGGGTTCGTGAACACGCAGAGTTGCGTGCAGATTGACAACACGTGGTGTTTTCGGACGAATCCCGTTTCAACTTGGACTACAATGTTGGTCGTATACGCATTAGACGATATCGTGGTCAGCGGTATTATCCAGACTGCATTGTCCAGCGTCATACTGGCCGAATGCCAGGTGTGATGGTGTGGGGCGCCATTGGGTATCATTCACGACCTCGGCTGCTGCTACGTATTGAGGGTAGACACAACAGCAACCGGTACATCGAAGACGGTGTAGAGGTAGAAGCGATACCCTTCCTTCAGCGCACTCCTGACGCTATATTCCAGTACAGGGTTGCCATACATACCACTATAGTCGTACGCATACGACTACAGTATAGTCGTACGCATACGATTATTTTGACTAATTGTACGAGGTCCGACCGCACTCTATGCCGTACGCAATTTTCTACGACTGTTTCACTGAAGGGAAAAAATAATTGGGAACTTATAATGTTGGTTTATAACTAAAATAAAATTGATGGTTAATTCGTACCTTTTAGACAAGTTTTCTTCATATAATATGTCCTGGACTAATATGAAAGAAACTTGCTTTTAAGGGGGAAGGGATGCTTTCAAATCGATCTGGTAACCGTGCTTGCCATACAAGTCATAATTTGTCATCTTGAGCTCTAGGTTTCACGTAGACGGCGCAGTTATATCAAAGTAATACGAGTTTAATTTTATTAAATGCCTTGTTTGTTCGATAAAGGAAATCTTTTATCATGAAATAGTACCGCAGTAGCATTAAGAAGTCTAAACGCGCCGACATTATAGAGACGTCGGGTTTGAGTCGACTGTAGATGAATTAATTTGATATAATTTTCAGCCGCCACATTTATTGGCTTATCTGCCGCCGCGTTGGCCAAAGATCAAATTCTGCTGACTTTAAATATAAGAAAGTTGATTCTAACTAAGCGTCATCGTGCACGCCTTACTGCGATGACAGTGTTGATGATGAAGAAATGGGTGGTGATTTGTTTCAATGTTGAATGCCATTGTGGGTGGGAACTATAATTAGTAGTATTTCTAATTGGAACTAAAATTTACTGGTAGATATATTTATTTTGCGGTTCTTTATCAACTGCGTAATGACATGAAGCTGATAATGCCAGCGAAATGACTCCAGCGCCGAAAGTTAATCAGCATTTGCTCTTAATGGGTTGAGGGAAACCCCAGAAACAACGTCAACCACATAACTCGTCTCATCCGGGGTATGAACTCTGACTCGCTCGTTTCACAGTCAGACGTGCTAACCATTACTACACAGCGGTGGACTAGAAGTACATTAGGAAGTTGAGAAATGTACGACAATTTTATGCTGAAGTACGACAATTTTCATAAGTTAGTACGACGGTTTCGATTCCTTTATCTGGCAACCCTGTTCCAGTAAGACAATGTCCGACCACATGTTGCCAGGAATGTTTTATCTCTCTTCAACGTACAGCATATTCAGCTTCTTCAGTAGTCTGCCCGTTCGTTATGTCGCCTATTGAACATGTATGGGATATGGTTGGTCGAAAAGTATCCGTCAACAATCTCTAGCAGCTAGCTGCAATGAACTGTGGATACGTATACAAGCAGCCTGGCAGCCCATTCCCCAGGAATATATCCAAGGCCTCTTTGATTCAATGCCACGATGTATAGTAGCTCTGATTGCAGCTCGTGGAGACTTCACAAAATACTAATGTACTCATGTATATTGATGTGTATTGGTCTGAAACGTTAATCATTTGTGTACATCAATATTATAATATGTCAAATAAATTTAATTCAGTTCTCATGTTTCCTTCATGGTGTTGCAATTTTCACAATATAATATATTTTCAACCGAAAAGGATTATTATACGTCTTGTGATCTAATAGAAAATCTAAAAAAGAAGAAATATACAATAATACAAAAAGTGAAATAAATAAAAGAATTAAATGAAAAAAAAAACTGATTAAATTAAGTAAATGACAAGGAGTACAAGAATTCGGCCAGCGCTGTGGATCGAATCCAGGCATAGCTCAGTTGGTTAAGAGCACTCAGCCCGCCAAGCTGAGGTGTACTGGATTCGATTCCAGGAACAAGTTTATCTCCATTAATAGTATTTACGTAATGACTACACTGTCATGGAATACACACTATTCATTAGAGAACATGAGGTCCTCAAATAAGAATGTATATATTAACTAAATGATACTATATACGATACAATGGACAGACTGAATCTTTAGCATTTATCTACTCTTAGCACCTTGCGGTATGTAACTGGATTCCAAGTTCGGAAGTTTCATCCTGTTCCGAGATTTATGGATTTTTAGACGGAAAATTCCTGAAAGTTAGATCCCACACGTGAACCAATCTCACTTGTTCGTAACAGTTAACCATTGTACAGTTGTGGACAGAAAACTTGTAGATCGAACGATTCTATCTTTTAATCGGAATGCTTTGGCTAGACAAGCATGATTCACACTTCTACTTCTGCCTACTTTTACGTCTGTCGTCAGGGCGCAAGTGATTGAAGCCCGATGCGACAGTCAGCATAACATAAAACGAACATGTGAGGTATTAGAGTCTCAGTATCTCCCCCTTTTTATTAAAAAAACGAGGAACATTAACCTGTTTAATTATTTAAAATGTAATGATAATGCGTTACAGCTTTCATGCGCTTATGTCAATCATAAAAGGGAAAATAACAAAAACATTGGCAATGAACCCTGGTTCTCATGGATAGCTGATCGCGCATCCAAGGCTGTTTTGTTCAGTATTGTAGGGGTTGTGAACTTAGACATTAACTATCAGATAATACTCTAACCAAGACGTCCACAAGGCTTTTGTTACTATTATTAATATATAAGGTTATTCAAAAGTAAGTTCCCACTTTGAAATGGTAATAAATTTGTCAAATTTTTAGATTTCACAAAAATAAAAGCACCAATTTATTCGTAAAGAAATGGGACTTTATTAAAACACGAAAAAATTAAATATTATCATCACCGTGTTGTTCAATAAGAAACACTCTTTTTTCTATGCTGTAAATGGCATTAGTAAGCACATTCCTAGGGATGTTTTCAGTGACATCTTATATTGACTGTTTTAGCTCTTCACGTGCAGTAGATCTACTAAGAAATACCAGTAATCAGCTGGATTTATGTCTGGTGACCTAAAAGGCCAACTGTTCGGAAAATGCCTATTAATTACACGATCACCAAATGTGTTACGCAATAGTGTTTTTACATTGTTGTGTATTGAGGTGAAGCGCCGTGTTGCATGAAAACAATGTTTTCGATTTTATGATTCTATAACACTGGTATTGCAAAGTCTTACAACATTTGAAAATATCGCTGCCCGGTTACCGTCACTAGTCTTGTTTACCCATTTTCCATTTATTCATAGAAATACGGTCCTATTATGAAATTTCACGTAAAACCACACCACTTAGTAACCATGACATCGTGTAAAGGTAAAACCATTTTAAAAATTATTAAAATTACTCCTTACTGCCGTCTGTATTCTGAACAACGATTATTGTTTATGCAAGCGTAACACAGTTACCATAGCAAAGAAACACGCAACGATAAAAGAATCCAAACCTTCTCAACAGTAATGGTACCTATATGAATCCAAACTGCTGATATGTACAGAAAATACAGCTGTTTCAAATGGAAACTTACTTTTGAATTACCTTATTATATTATGATAAATGCATAATTGTGTCATAAAAGAATAGTAAAACTTACAAATTAAATATATAAACAAGTAAAAATTGCATTAAACATGCAAATAAATTAACAGAAAGTACCCATGACCCCTAGCAATATAAAGCAAATTAAGGACTTATTCTTTCCTTCTATGAGAACTGGAATATTCTCTTTTAAAAATCAGCAGTAAAGACTCATCCTCGTAGGATTCCATTTTCGTCGATTGCTTCATTATAGCGATATCTTGAAATCGCTCTCTCAACTTGTCATTTACAGCCCATAACGTTTACGAAATGAAAGCCCCAAAAGCGAGTGGATTTTTAACGACAGACGACACTGCATATTTTGATAGTTTGTCAGTAATTTCTACATTAATTATTATATTTTGTGGTAGCTTTCTACTCTGTAAATCCCTAAACGTTACTTCTAACAGATGCAAAAGATTTACATGCTCCATATTACTTACTTCCATTTTTTTAATGCTTTCAAATGTTTTATAATTTATAGAGAGACAATCGTTGTCTTCCAGACGCAGAGACGTTACTCCAAAAAATCTATTTTAGAGATAAGCCGGTTTTGAATTTTTCCATATGGTAACAACATAGGGTGTACTCAAAACTGGCGTTTCTCTAAAATCGATGTTTAGAAGATATGTCTCTTCGTCTGGAAAGTGACGAAATATGCCTTCCTTCTTTTAATTTAGCATCGTTTAATTTTGGAGAGTCTTTTAAATATTGCAAAGGCTCACTAGTTTTATTTGGTGTTTTTATTATATTTGTAACGAGGCCTAGTTTTATGTGCAGCGGAGGAACAAGTATTATTTTAGATTCACTAGTTTCTTTTAATATTATTATCGCAAGAAACATAATCTTTCCGAGCAGACCAGTCATTGAGCACTTAATGTATTGCTAATGTTCGATTATCCCATAAACATAGGATATAACAGAACTCAGTAACCCTTCTATGCTTATAATCCAAGCAACAAAGTTATTATCGGTACTTTCAAATCGCTGTAAGTTAACAAGCAATATTCCTTATAATTCATTGCATTCAATAACGACATATTTTCATATATATTTCTTTCAAAGCCATTGAACGAGATACTGGAATGGAAGGTTTTGTATTCCCATAGTGCAATAGAGCTGCAATAGATGTATAAAAATGAAAATTCAGCAACAACTCTTATTGATTTGGCTGAAAGTAAATAAGATGAACTAAGAAAAGAACTTTAAGAAAAAAGCATTGGTCTTACGGGTCTTGGCTAGTACGCTATTGCCGCAAGATGCCTCCACAGTCTACTATATACAGTCGCGAAGCTCAATATGTAGTAAAAATGCAAACATGGGTAGTTGCCCACCACTAGGATCGCTACTATCGCCTCATCATCACAGATCTCTCCTAGCAGATGGCAAAATATGTTACACTCTCGTTGTCGTGTTCTTTTGGAAAAATTAACACCTTCCTTCCATGATTGAAATATTAAATGGATAAAGTTCATTTATTATTTTAATGCAGTATATTAAATTCCACCATAAACTCGAAGATACCTGCAAGAAATAGGTTAATATTATTTTTGTTTGTGCAAAACGAACTGAAATTTACTATAATCGCTTCACTCATTCAAGATTATAGCGATAATGAACTATGAAACCAATAAATATTAATTTGCATTTCCCTTTACAGCAATAATATAATAACAATAATAATGGAAATATGAATTAGTGGGAGTAACTTACGTGTACCGGTACTTGTAGAGTAGGCTTACGTAGTTAGCAAAGTGGGATGAGGTTAAGCAATAATAATCACACCAGAATTGGAAATAAAACGTGATCAATAAATTTTATTGTAACAGACTTACTTTTTCTACGCCTCTAGTAAAGTAACAAATAAAAATAACAACAAAATTAACAGCTGTGATTAAAAACATATCCTTTGAAAAAAGAAGTAGGCCTAAGTTGTCTGAAAATGTACAATTATTCAAGGAATCAGCTGATACAGACGTAGAATTAGTGCAAAGCTTTTGTTTCTCAGCTGCAGGTAATAACAGAACAGGTTTATTTGAAACATCAAATAAAGTTGGAACTGCATTCCAGATTAATTTATTTTTGTTTTCATTCATAAATTGTGTTTTTTCGAAATGAAGAGAGCAAAACTTTATATTATTATAAAGATATGCTTCATTCTTTGTCATTAGATCTTCCCTCCTGCTGTTTATTAACCACTTTTTGCATCTAGAAGTAAAATAAGAAATAGATGTTAGGATTTTTCTTCACGAGCATCAATGCGAAATACGCAACGACCTAGCACTCGATGGAAATACGACTCATCCACTCTAAATCCAAAGTCGACCGTGGACAGTTTATTGTTTCTAGTTGCTAACTGCTTGGAGCGCTTTATCGCGAGATTTGCAAAAAATCACCTCAAGCTTCGCGACTGTATATAGTAGACTGTGATGCCTCCGTTAGTAGAACGAGTGCTCTATCTCACTCTCTTCCTAACACGTACGGCGTTCAAGCAAGTTTATCCCACAACATAGGTACGTATTAATGCCACAATGATGCCTGCAAAAAACATACAGTATATTTTATATACATTATAACTAGACTTCGGATATTTAAGCCATTAACCAACTTTCAGACACCTCAACTAGGCTCCATAATGATCGAAAGTACGCATTAAAATACAGACAGTTTTAGGGATTTAAAAAGTTACTGCAATTACAAATAATAATAATAATAATAATAATAATAATAATAATAATAATAATAATAATAATAATAATTCATTCATACTGTACTGACCAAGGGAAAGTATTTCACTGCAAACCCAGCATTTTCCAGTCTTTCCTATTTTCTGCCTTCCTCTTTGTCTCCGCATATGATCCATATATCTTAATGTCGTCTATCATCTGATATCTTCTTCTGCCCCGAACTCTTTTTCCGTTCACCACTCCTTCCAGTGCATCCTTCAGAAGACACTTTCTTCTCAACTAGTAACCCAGCCAATTCCTTTTCCTCTTTCTGATTAGTTTCAGCATCATTCTTTCTTCATCCACTTTTTCCAACACAGCTTCCTTTCTTACTCTGTCCATTTCACACGCTCCATCCTTCTCCATATCCATATTTGAAATGCTTCTTTTCACTTCCCTTCACTTCGTCATAATGTCCATGTTTCTGCCCCATACAATGCCACACTCCACACAAAGCATTTCACTAGTCTCTTCCTTAGTTCTTTCTCCAGAGGTCCTTTTTCTATTAAAGGCTTCCTTTGCCATTGCTATTCTCCTTTTGACTACTTGGCAGCAGCTCATGTTACTGCTTATAGTACATCCCAAGTATAATAATAATAATAATAATAATAATAATAATAATAATAATAAACTGTTATTTTATTGGGTTAAGAAGTGCTTATAGTCTAATACAGACTTAAGATTATGTGCAGAACACGTTTACCGTTTTCAAAATATGTTAAGAAGAGCTTATAATACAAATTTAAGATTATTTCAGCACACGTTTTCTGTTATTAAATGTTACGTGTCGCTTATAATACAAAATTAAGATTATGTGCAGCACACGTTTTCCGTTATTAAAAATGTTAAGAAGTGCTTATAATTATGTACAGCACACTTTTTCCATTATTAACAAGAACCTAAGATACATACCTAGTGGCTTTGCTGTTTTGCTGACAGTTAAATTTTGTGTACTTTTTCAAATAAGCTTGTTTTATCAGTGTGAAATCTTAGCCTTATCTGTACCACCCCTACTTGTCTGTTATGTTTTTCAGAGGAGTTTTTTTGTAAGAGAGCGGAAGACTAAACCATCAATTTAGCTGTTACCCCGTTATTCGTAAATTAAATATATGGTAATTTTAGAGGTGTAACACAATTTTAGCATACGAAATCGATCTAATTCTCAATGAAATTATGTCCTATGAATTAAATGAAACTAATTAATTCCCAGTTCTCAAGAAAAATACTTATAAATATTTGCTGGAACAACCTCCATATGTTCAATGCTATTTTCTTAATGTGGAACCCTCTATAGGCCTTGAAATTAACGCTGTTAAAAGCAAGTGTATAATTCTCAAAAAAGGTACTACTTTAACTAAAGGAGCTCTAATTTGATTTTATGGATCAACTATACATATTACTGATGATAAATCAGAAACAATTAGATATCTGGGAGTTGATTTTCGCAACAAAATATACTTAGATAAAAAAAATTATAACAAATTTAACATGTGATCTTAACAATCTTACATAAACTCCATTACTGAGATTGAAGATTGTGAATGAATACATATAGCATGGGCTCATCTATCCTTTGCAATGTGTTCAACTTGATCAGCTCCCTGAAGCGCTGTTAAAGAAATTATATCTCTTTCTGATGATACACCTAACAACATGTTATATGTTCATAAAAAAATACGTGGCCTAGGACTTATTAGGGCTGAATGGGAAGCTAATATCAGCATTTTAATATTCTGTAAACTACTCTCACATGTAAGTGATGATCATTTCCTTCTTGTCAGAAATCTTGAAGAGGAGAAGAAAACTACTCTCAAACGCTTGAAAATTCCTGAAACCAGTGTAACACCTCGAACTACTTGAAGATATCTAAGAGATGAACTGCGAAAGAGATCGTCTGAGTCCTGGTGTTAGTTACCTCTTAAGGGAAAAGATTTAGTCATCTACGAGGAATATCCAAGAGCCAATTCATGGGTCAGCACCAAAAAGAACTTGTCATCTTCGGAATACATTAATGCAATCAAGATGTCCTGCAACCTTACTGCAGGGCGCTCAGTTTCTGACAGAGCTTTCAGCACGACCCGTTGCCGTCAACCTGGCTGCAATGAGACAGAAACGTGTTGGGCTTCGTTGGAAAGGAGAGTTACTGCCTAACAACAGGCATCATAGAGTACGTGGAACTATCGCCTGTCTTCTTCGGAACAAGGGTAGGGAAGTTCATGAAGAGTTTACCGTATTTCTGAAATGACACAAAAAGTGCAGATATAATAGCATTAAACAAGCAACAATAAAAGGCTGTTATCATAGATCCAACTATACGCATGGAAAGATCTTAACCAAGCTCATCAGATTAATTGTGAAAAGAGAACATTTATGAGCCTTGTATTCCCTACCTTAGTGCCAAGTATAACATCTCTCTCTGCAATTAGTAAGTAATAGGTTTACTTTTTGGTGTTCGGGGCTTTTTGCCAAAATAAATTCTTTAAGAATGTCCTCATTTCTTTTATAGTCAAGGAGGGAGTAACCAGCAGTTCTTCTCATAAATCGCATTTCGGCTGTTGTAAGTCTCCTTTTGTCAGTCCTTTTGATGGTCCAGGCTTCGCTTCCACATGTAAGAACTGGTTGAGCAAGAGTTTATATATCCTCAGTCTAGTGTATCGCTGGGCTTAAGAAGGCTTAAAAATCTTATTTCTTACACCCAGGGTCTTGATGAAATTGGAAATTTTAATCTTCAATCTTCTTTGTCAGTAAATGAGAGATTGTAGCCAGGGTAACTGAATGAATTAACACGTTCTGTATAAATATTATTTACACAAATTTTACTCTGAATTGATTCTGTGCCAAAGAAAAACCATTACTTTCGTTTTCTGTGTTGAGGTAGTTATATCAAATTTGGAAGCAGTATTTTCTAAGTTATACATAGCACGTTGGAGTTCGAATTCTTTTCTTGCAATAATAATCTGATCGACTGCAAATAATAATATATCGAGATGCGAATTTCGGCATAGTGGGATTCCAGCTTGAAAGTTTTGTGTCCATAAGTGAATAATATGGTTTAAATTTCTTCTTAACATAATTATGCCATCGTAATTGCAGTCATCGTACATATCCCAAAGTGATGGTCGAGTAAAGAGCAGAAGGAATCGCATGATCATTTACAAAATAAAACGAGAAACGCCTTATTAACATTTAGTTATGTTGTATTTAGGAAAAGAAACAAAGTTGAACATAAAAAAAATAATTTTGAGAAGTAACAAAGTAAAATATTGTGACAGCCACATCGAGACTCGATCACGCGTCCCGCAAGAGACCAGGTCGCGCGGGAGTCAGTACGGGCTCCACGGAGCACTGTGGAGCGGCGCGCGGCGTGGAGAGGAGAGGAGGCGACACGCTGTTCCGCGGACGTGACGAAGGGTGAGGGGGAAGTAAAGCAGCAAGTGACTGAGGGGGAGAAATCCAGAGAATTCGAGAGTGCCATCTTCTGGACATCCGTCGAAATTTCTAGCATCGTACTTTCTCGTAACTATGGTTTGGTTATAAAATACGACACGCAAGTGAACTTGAGCAGTGTGTTGTTATAGTCGGTGGACAGCAAGCCAGCCAGTCTTGTGTAGCAGCGAGGCCAGCTTCGAGATCGGAGTTCGACTTGAGTGTGTCCGCAGCTGTGTGAGTGTCCGAAGTCCTGAGTTTGAGTGCAGTGGACCGCAGTTGGGGGACCTGAGTTCGAAGTTCAGTGGACTGTCTCTGAAGGTCTTGGGTTCGAAATACTGTGAACTTGAGTGACCGAGCTAGAAGAACTAGCCAAGGCAAACGAACTGTGAACTGAGAACTGACAGTTCTGTTTTGTAAATAATGCTTTGTGAACATTAGTTAAGATTAACAGTTCATTGTTGTTCTCAATAATTCAAGTAAATTGTGATTGTCGTCTGTGGAGTGCAATAACGAATACTGTGTTACTATGTGGAGTGGAAATCCCATTGTTGACGGAATTGTTTACGTTCAATTATAGAAAGTAATTATTGTTGAAATAATAAAATTACATTCTTGTTTTGTAATAAAGTTACAATATAATTAATCCGATAAATGCGCCTGTTTTTCAAAACCCAGCTCTAAAGCCTGAAGTCTGTTTTCGATATTTTCAATTTCATGGAAAATGTTTTGCATTTGTTTTGATTGCAGTCATAGACGACAATTTTTTTTTCATAAATACAAGATTGTAAATGCTGCCAAAAGTGTAAGAGCTCCTATTACAAGTTCGAGTTACTGTTTCATTCTTTTGATTTAAAAATTGTCTACGCTTTGCGAAAAAAGAAACAAACAAACAAAAACAAAAGTAGTTTCAACATTCCATCAGTAGGTACATTATCTTAAGGAGCCTTTCTTCAATATTCTTTGGAATTTCAGTCAGTTGAACGGAACTATCTAAAAACGGTTTCAGTATTCTTCTGTTAATTATTGACAAAATTGTTTAGAGTTTCTTACGGAAAATGCTAAAAAAATGTGTTGTTTAAAACTGTGTAAATGTAATTTCTTGTACATAAAAAACAAACCGCACTTGTCGTAGGATGCTAAATTTTCCATAAGTTCTTTAATACACTGGAATGAATCAAATTTCTTTTTGCCAAGTGATGTTAACCAGAAATCAAGTTCTCTTAAAAATTCGTTGTTTTTGTTTGTGGATGTTATATTAATACTTTAGCTTTGGGAACTACTATGCAAAGTGCTCAAGTATTCGAAAAAATATATCAGCATGCAAGGCCAGTCTGAGAAACAAAAGAGAATTGGAAAATAGGTTTGCATATTTCGATTACTCGTCTTTGAGATAATGGTAGATTAAACGTTTGGTGGTAACCATTCGTTTTTAGTAAAATTATCGTTGTTTTCGCTTTCCCAGGAGTTTTTATTTCTCTGATGGGGTTATGTATCGGAATGGTGGGGAGGAAGGTCGCAAACAAAACTCTCGTCCAAAAGTGAGTCGCACCTTCAAAACGTTTTGGAACTATTGGCCTAGTATGTTGTAAATAAAAATCTATATAATTTAGAATGACAATTATCTTCTAAATCTCGAACGCTGCAGCCTTCGAAGGGAAATTGAGACCCAGGTTGGTGGTATAAGAAACAACTAGTGGACATTTTCGCTTGTTTCCGAATTTGTTTGTTCCAAAAATGTAGATATAAAACATGAAGCTTGTACTTTTTATTGTTATTTTAAAGCAATCACGCAAAAAATATTTTGACTTAAAAATAAACCATCTTCTACGAACTATGGACCCAAAAACGTCAGATCATTAAGTCTACGCGATCCAGAATTTCACACCAAAATCACAGCTCAGCTGTTTTTCAACATCTGTTTCGTTGCTTTATCAAATTCAACACTTGATTCCACACAAAAGATTAAACAATCAGTCGACACTTCAACCGGTTGTAAAATTGTATTAAAACGTGCCTTAATATGTAATGTTTGTCTGGTAGTGCTGTATATTATTAAGATATTGTCAAGTTATTTATTGTTTTTCCTACCCAAGAATTAGATTCTTTATTTTCTCGTTCCGAACCAGACATGTTATTGATCTTACCGCCTCTTTGTAGGTCTTTGAATTCGTTTTTTACCATATGGTTTAATTAGTGTACTGAGTACGGCAGTCCACTATCACGCCTCCTGTTAATATGTTCTTCCCATTCTTTTCTGCATTTTATTTGTTCTATAATGTTTTCTTTTCTAAATTGTTCTATTATAATTTCATTTCTTATACTAATTTTCTCTTTTCACACCATTTAGTAATCTCCGATACTTGAAAGACTGACTTACTTGCTGAATTGGTAAACAATATAAATTTGTTTGTATGAGATGATGGGTGTTTTTCTTCAAACGTATTTGTCTGGTATAATCTGACATTGCTACGTTTATTTGACTGGTTACTTAAAAATTCCGAAATGTTGTACATAATAGGACTAGAGGAACACACTTAGGAACACACTACACTTAGAAGGCTGGAGACAAGTGAGACTTTGAATATATATATATATATAAGTGTCACTTCTAGCTTCTAGATGTCTGATAATTGTTATCAGGCATAAATCTGTTACCAAGAGTTCGAAACTGGGTTAGTAGAGGGTCTAGGTAAAATATATTTTATCAATGAGCCACGCTTAGAATAGCCTATTTTAGCGTATAACTCTAGAAATTTCTGTTACCATTAAATCAGCGTTATTCATTTGTTAATGTATATTAGAGAGTTGCAGAATAGGGCTTATAACCAGTTTAGATTCGATCGCTTACACAACATCGGGGAAGGTCGGCCATCGGATCGAATGTTCGAAATTCAACCGGTTATCCCTTTTTTCCAGGCTAGACAGAACACCAGGCGTACTTCATCATACATGAAACTGGCATTTTCTGAGTACACAATCAGAGTAACAGTTGAAGGAAATTTACTTTGTCTTATTCAAAAAATATGTTTGCTTGATGTAGGCCTGCAAATTGTTGGTTGAACACTTTAATACACTTATCTTCATAACTAAAACGTAAATGAACAAATGGATACGAGTAACAACAAAGCAAATAAGTGTAATGCATAATATGAAATCTGGTGTGTAAGAAAATACAAGAATAGAATAAATTACAATTACATACTAAATAGAAGAGCAAATAAGTAGATACGTAGTGTAACATTTACATTAATAAAACGTTTTTTTAAGAAGATCGAGTGTTATCAACAAAATAAATTAAAGTAGCTACTCTCTAGCTCAAATGCTTCTATTTTCACGATGCGTGTTGTTGATACCCAATTTTGATTGATACATGGATGAATGAATCAATCAATGAATTAATCAACTAATGAATGAATGAACTAATTAATTAATAAACCAATCAGTGAATCAATCAATCAATTAATCCATGGATGAATGAATCAACGAATCGATGGATGAATGAATCAATGAGACGATGGATTGATGGATGGACGGACGGACGGGCGGGCAGAGAGAAGGGCAGATAGATAGATAGATAGATAGATAGATAGATAGATAGATAGATAGATAGATAAATTTAGTTGGTTATTTAACGACGCTGTATCAACTACTAGGTTATTTAGCGTCGATGAGATTGATGATAGCGAGATGATATTTGGCGAGATGAGGCCGAGGATTCGCCATAGATTACCTTGTATTCACACTACGGTTGGGGAAGACCTCGGAAAAAACCCAACCAGGTAATCTGCCCAAGCGGGGATCGAACCCGCGCCCGAACGCAACTTCAGATCAGCAGGCAAGCGCCTTAACCGACTGAGCCACGCCGGTGGCTTAGATAGATAGATATAGATAGATAGATAGATAGATAGATAGATATAGCTATAGATATAGATAGATATAGCTATAGATATAGATAGATATAGATAGATAGATAGATATAGATATAGATATAGATATAGATATAGATATAGATATAGATATAGATAGATAGATATAGATATAGATATAGATATAGATATAGATATAGATAGATAGATAGATAGATATAGGTAGATAGATAGATAGATAGATATAGACAGATAGAGATAGATATATATAGATAGATAGATATAGATAGATAGAGAGATAGATAGATAGATAGATAGATAGATAGATAGATAGATAGATAGATAGATAGATAGATAGATAGATAGATAGATAGATAGATAGATAGATATAGATAGATAGATAGATAGATAGATAGATAGATAGATATAGATAGAAAGATAGATAGATAGATATAGATAGATAGATAGATATAGATAGATAGATATAGATAGATAGATAGATATAGATAGATAGATAGATATAGATAGATAGATAGATAGATAGATAGATAGATATAGATATAGATATAGATAGATAGATAGAGATAGATAGATAGATAGATATAGATATAGATATAGATATAGATATAGATATAGATATAGATATAGATAGATAGATATAGGTAGATAGATAGATAGATAGATAGATAGATAGATAGATAGATAGATAGATAGATATAGACAGATAGAGATAGATATATAGATATAGATAGATAGATAGATAGATAGATAGATAGATAGATAGATAGATAGATAGATAGATAGATAGATAGATAGATAGATAGATAGATAGATAGATAGATAGATAGATAGATATAGATAGATATAGATAGATAGATATAGATAGATAGATAGATAGATAGATAGATAGATAGATAGAGATAGATAGATAGATAGATAGATAGATAGATAGATAGATAGATAGATAGATAGATAGATAGATAGATAGATAGATAGATAGATAGATAGATAGATAGATAGATAGATAGATAGATATAGATAGATAGATAGATATAGATAGATAGATAGATATAGATAGATAGATAGATATAGATAGATATAGATAGATATAGATAGATATAGATAGATATAGATAGATATAGATAGATATAGATAGATAGATAGATAGATAGATAGATAGATAGATAGATAGATAGATAGATAGATAGATAGATAGATAGATAGATAGATAGATAGAGATAGATAGATAGATATAGATAGATATAGATAGATATAGATAGAGATAGATAGATAGATAGAGATAGATAGATAGATAGATAGATAGATAGATAGATAGATAGATAGATAGATAGATAGATAGATAGATAGATAGATAGATAGATAGATAGATAGATAGATAGATAGATAGATAGATAGATAGATAGATAGATAGATAGATAGATAGATAGATAGATAGATATAGATAGATAGATAGATAGATAGATAGATAGATAGATAGATAGATAGATAGATAGATATAGATAGATAGATATAGATAGATAGATATAGATAGATAGATAGATATAGATAGATAGATAGATATAGATATAGATATAGATATAGATATAGATATAGATATAGATATAGATATAGATATAGATATAGATATAGATAGGGATGGATGGATGGATGGATAGGGAGACAGACAGACAGATGGATAGATGTATGGAATGTAGTGAGAGAGGAAGAATTATCAATTAAATGTTAGGCATACACGACGATATTCGCGTCGTTGCAAGAGCTCTTGGAAATCGTGCATGACTCAATGTGGTCTGCCTTTGCTGACTACCCACAGAGAGTTGGAAACACCTCGAATATTCGTTAAACCGAATACTGAAACACTCCGCGAGACGGAAGAGCTTTGCATACTGACTATAGCACCAGGTATTCAATAGCAGTATATGATTTCTGTTTTCCGTAACCGGTTGTGCTCGCACCTAAGTACACTATAGTGTAACACGAGATGAAAAATGGCAACTTCTCTAGGCTTTTGGCACGGGCTCTTCCAGCTCATAGTACAGTATGTGTAGATGGAGTGAACTCCTTTGTATTAATCGTTGTTTACTACTGAATTTATATCAAATTATTTGCAGATAACTTCAGAACTTTTAATGTGAAAACTTTGTTGCAATAATTTTCTACTTTTTTTCTGTGACGCAGGTACCTTGACTTCATGAATATCCTGAGTTACGACTACCACTCAGCCTTTGAACCGGCGGTGAACCATCACTCGCCACTCTACCCTCTGGAGGAGGACTCCGAGTATAATTTTGACTCTCAACTCAGCATTGTGAGTTTGTAACGTCAATTCAAGTCTTGATAGTAACACATACTCTTTTAATACTTAGGATGTGAAAAGAAAAATGTTCAAATCATATAAAGTAAATTTACGTGTTTACGAAAAATTAAATGTTGCTAGAATATTATAAATTTGGCTGTAGTGCTCATTGTAACATGACTTGCATACGTTTCATCTTAAGATGTACACAGGAAAATGTAAAAATTACGATATAATTTAAAACCTAGGGAACGTGCAAGAAGCTTTAAGTTTCTAATGGTTAGGATTTCGATCGGTGTAATTTTATTATTAATAATGTTCTATCCAATGTGATATAGCTAGCTCTATCATTTCGCTTGTACCAGCAACAGAACAACCAAGAGAGTTTAACGAGCCAAGTCACTGGTAAATAAAGACATAAAAATGTATCCGTCTGATAGACGAGTGATGTTCTGGGTAGTTTTTAATCCCTCGTGAGTGTTATTTGTCGGTTTCCTACAGTATGGGCGAACTGTTAACACCAGTAGGCTAGGTATTGTGCATCGTGAAGAAAAGAAATTAATACATTATGAGAATGCTGCAAGTGGCATATATTACACAATAATAATAATAATAATAATAATAATAATAATAATAATAATAATAATAATAATAATAATAATAGTAAACTGTCCCCCATTGAGGGTAGCCCTTACGGACTCAGTATGTCCTCAAAAAAATTATTATACATATGTAAACATAGATATTAAATTTTAAAGAAGGGAAACAAGAAAAGGGCGTGAAAAATTACAATTGCTATTAATGTGGCACCATGTGATTAATTAGGATTTGGCAGGATTTGTTTAACACAATTATCACAATGTCATCCCTCAGAGATGTTGGCAGAGCAAACTGCATTCGAAATTGTTCGAAAAAAGCTGGTATAGTCCCTCGAGCACCTATGAGCAAGCCGAATACCTCAACGTGAATTAAGGCATATTTCAGCTTGAAATAGTTGACTGTAGGCTCATAGCTCGACTTCTTCTCAAGGTGGACCTCGGCTGACTGATGACATTCTACTTCAAAACGTATCGTGGGGTCCACAATGATGCCCTGTTTAGTGTCAGCATTGTACGCTAAATTATCTACTCGTCTCGTTGACCCATTTTCAGCTAGACAGGAGATTTCTTCTTCTACTATCCAGCCCTTATTTCTTAATGCGGCAGCAATTTTGGATCTTACAAGATGATGTCTAGAGTTTCTCAAGAGCAATCTCTGTTCACAGAATTCCAAGACGTGTGATAAAGTTTCAATCTCCGGGCAGCCATGTGTGCACCGAGTACCGTCGAGAGATCTGCCGGGAACGGAACGAACAGCTGCTAAATTTGCTGTCATTTTCAGGCTAGATATCCATTCACTAGTCGAAAGTCCTTTCTTGTTTGCAATCCAATTGTTGGCGGCTGTTACTTCGCTATACATCTCAACACCTTTTCCCCGTCCTGAAATGGTCTTCCATGATTCATATTCACGACCTCTCAATTCTTCTCGAAAATTTCGAATTGTAGCTTTAGTAAAGTCTTCGGGAAAAGAAAGGCAGAGGGAATCACACGACGATTTGAGTTCGACATCTAACTGTCTCATCATGTTATCTGCTCTGATTAGTGATAGACAGATGTTACAATGTTGAAGAAAAGCTTCCCACGAAGCGCGTATTAACTGAAGTCCTTTTAACTTTTTACTAGTGTACAGCATGCTATTTGGAATATCAGCTGGGAGGAAAAGATTTCTTTAACAGGACTTCGAAGGATCTTATCAACGTCTTCCAAAAAACTTCGAGATAATTTATGTAAGAGAGCTATTTGCAGGGGATATATGAGCTTGTGCCAGATATATTGATTAACAATATTAAGTTTTTGATCAGGCCGCAACATAGGTGTCGATACTAAAAGTTCAAGATCCTGACGAAGGGAAACTATCAATTCTTCGGAATTAAACTGCAGTTCATCATTGAAAGTTATTCCTAAATATTTTATTGTGTCTTCTGGTCCAATGGCCTTTATATACGAGTCATGGCGAAGAAACAAGATTTATACTGGCAAGTGTTTGAATATTCAGTAGGGCCTACACATAAATTCTGTCTTTTGACCAAACAACTTCCACATATTTCTTTCTGGGAATCCTTTCGCGTACAATGAAATGTGAAACAATATAAGCTACGACAAGGTGCCTGTAACAATAGAGACTTGTCTTCCATACGTCCATCATTGACGATGTGGAAAGTGGAGAAAAAATCAGGAACACAATATTGGGTAATTGTGTGCCTGTGACGCTCTCATATTATATTGCAAATTTCTCTTTAAAAGAAAAGTGCTCGCCAGCACAAGCGCTCATGAGGTAATTTTTAAATTCAAACTTTGCCGCACCAGTCGGAAAAATAGTGTTGATATCTATCCATTATAATAATTTAGCATTTAAAATTTAGCGAATCGTTAAAATGTTCTGGGCACAAAATTGCATTTCTTGTTACTTGAACCAGGATAGTAGATCTACTACTACATTATGTTTTATTCAGGTTAGTAACTCGTGGACTATAATAATTATAATAAACGTGCTGAGGCAATAATTAAACAATAACCTTTTTCTTATGACCTGTTATTGTCATAAAATGATTCTGTGCCCCGACATTATTGGCGGGTCCTTGTAATTGTAATCAATTCAACAATGGCACAGCGTCCATTCTCTCACAGAATCTGACAGAGCTGTCGAATTTGTTCTAAGTTATTTTTTATATATTACATGTGTATTATAATAGTGTGATCAATAATTATTAGCTTTATGTTAATTAGGGTGACCATATACTCTTTGTAAGAGTTCTTTTCCATCTTTTTTATTTTTTACGATGTTTCACGTACTTTTTAATTCCCGAATACATTGCAAAAAATATAGTTAAAAGTTAATCATAACTTATAACGAACTTCTTTTCATACGGTCACTTAAGATACTGGCGTCACGCGCCCCCATTCGGCTTTTCAACTTTTTGGATCTCTTATACTCTGAAACCTAAATAATCCATATTTTTAGGCCTGTTAAGTGACTTACCACACTTGAAGACTCCATCCAGCGACATCCCTGATGAAAGTTAATGTTAACATTATTGTAATTCAGTCCATCACACTGTATCAAATGTTTTTAAACACTTACATGGTGTTACTTTCAAAACTTCACATTAACTTTTAATTTATAACAAAATGTCAAGAGTTTTTAAGAAGACACTTTCGCCACACTACAAAAAGCTAAACTGCCCTATATCCTATATCCTCATACAAATAATCCGCACCTGGCTTTGCTTTCTGCCAAAGTATTTATCATTTCAGAGAGCTCCAAGTTTTTGACAACTTCATTCTGAATAAAGATACTAGCTAAAGCTGACAAATGGTCCCGGTTCATTGTAGAAAGATAATATGTTTTTATCAATTTTAACTTACTAAAGCTACACTATATTCTTTTGAGAAGATTAACTCCATATGTAGATGAAATTATTGGGGATCATCAGTGTGGTTTTAGGCCTAATAGATCAAATATTGATCAGATATTTTTTATTCGACAGGTAATGGAGAAAAAATGGGAGTATAAGGGTACAGTGCGTCAGTTATTCATAGATTTCAAAAAAGCATATGACCCGGTTAAGAGAGAAGTTTTGTGTGATATTCTTATTGAATTTAGTATTCCCAAGAAACTAGTTCCACTAATTAAAATATGTCTCAGTGAAACATACAGCAGAGTCCGTATAGGTCAGTTTCTCTCAGATCCGTTTCCAATTCACTGTGAGCTAAAACAAGGAGATGCACTATTACCTTTACTTTTTAATTTTTCTCTAGAATATACCATTGGGAAAGTCCAGGATAACAGAGAGGGTTTGGAATTGAACGGGTTATATCAGCTGCTTGTCTATGCAGATGTCGTGAATATGTTGGGAGAAAATCCACAAACGATTACGGAAAATACGGGAATTTTACTTGAAGCAAGTAAAGAAATAAGTTTGGAAGTAAATCCCGAAAAGACAAAGTAGGCCTATAAGATTACGTGTCGTGACGAGAATATTGTACGACATGGAGATATAAAAATTGGAAATTTATCTTTTGAAGAGGTGGAAAAATTAAAATACCTGGGAGCAACAGTAACATATATAAATCATACTCGGGAGGAAATTAAACACAGAATAAATATGGGAAATGCCTGTTATTATTCGGTTGAGAAGCTTTCATCATCCAGTCTGCTGTCAAAAAATCTGAAAGTTAGAATTTATAAAACAGTTATATTACCGGTTGTTCTATATGGTTGTGAAACTTGGACTCTCACTTTGAGAGAGGAACATAGGTAAAGGGCGTTTGAGAATAAGGTGCTCAGGAAAATATTTGGGACTAAGAGGGATGAAGTTACAGGAGAATGGAGAAAGTTACACAATACAGAACTTCACGCATTGTATTCTTCACCTGAGATAATTAGGAACATTAAATCCAGACGTTTGAGATGGGCAGGACATGTAGCATGTATGGGCGAATCCAGAAATGCATATGTGTTACTTGGGAGGCCGGAGGGAATAAGACCTTTAGGGAGGCCGAGACATAGATGGGAAGATAATATTAAAGTGGATTTGAGGGAGGTGGGATATGATGATATGGACTGGATTAATCTTGCTGAGGATAGGAACCAATGGCGGGCTTATGTGAGGGCGGCAATGAACCTCCGGGTTCCTTAAAAGCCAGTAAGTAAGTAAGTAAGTAAGTAAGTAAGTAAAGCTACTCTCTCCGTCTTGTCATTGAGATAGATATAGTCAACAAAATCCTAAGACATATTCAAATGTTGTCTTTTAAAATGAAATTCAAAGATTGAATGGGGGCTTCTATGTTGCCATTATTCACAAATTGCCTCTAAATGTTTAGTTCATCGTAAAGCTCCTAGCCGTTAATATCATTTTCTCCTTAAATCTAGTCGAGAAGAATTTCTTGGATGTTAATGCATTTCGACACCGAAGATGACGTGGCATCACCAATAATTAAATTAAGTGAATGAAGCCCTTGAATATAGGGGTATTTATGTAAAAGTATATTTTACACTCCATTTTTTCTTTCCAAACATGTTGGCATCATTTTCATAACTTTGTCCTCTAAAGTTGTTCCGTTTTAAGGCACAGTTTTCCATCTCCTCATGAAGTGAAGTAACTAACCCTTCTCCTGTTGAATTAAACACTGAACTCGATGGAAATGTTTCTCTTGAATGAGTTCTTCAGTACAATCAACACACCTTAAAGTGAATGACAACTGTTCTTGGTAGCTAACATCAGGAGTATTAATGAATAATGCACAGAGTGGACCATAAGTAATGTCATTAATTCCTCAGTTGTATTCTTTGAGATACTTCAAACAAAAAAGTATAACATAATTTTGCTCGTTTTTGCTTCCTTTTCGAGATAAAAAAATGGTTTTATATTAAATATTTCATAGTATTTTTTTTGTAAAATTCATTGATTTAATTATCAATATGTACAGTCAATAAGAGAGTAATGTAATATGATAATAATTGAAGAATCCACTGCAAGAATGATGGATGTCACTTTCTTGTCGAAAATGACCCAAGACTGTCAATGCATAGCTTAAGACATACAGAATGTACATAGAGAGTTATATGGCATTGACACTGATAGTCATTGTCCAGTAATGATCGGAAAATCACAGTTACGCTTTGAGCGCTAAGCATTTCAAACTTTCAATTGCTTCTCCTGTAAAATGTATTCCAAATGACATCCATAATTCTTGCAGTGGACTCTTCAATTTTTTGAAAGAATTTTAGTTTAATCCTTAAAATGCGCAGAAATTTGATCCGAATAAATGTAACATTGGAAAATTTCTTTGCAAACGAAAAGTTACATTGGTTCGGATTAAATTTCTTCACATTTAAGGACAAAACTAAAATTCTTTTAATAATAACATAATACACTGCTCTCTTAAACTGGCTAAGCATATTTGGAATTACTACAGTAGCTTTCCCAAAATATGCTATGAAATGATTCATATAAAAATTATTTAAAAAAGGATGTAAAAGCGAGTTAAATTATATTAAATTATTTTTTAAGATACAAAAAAAATAAGTCCTTGAAATTAATGGCATTACTTACGTTTCTCTCTGTATAGCTTTCTTAGTCTTGTTGATGATTTCATTATTTATATGAGTTTCAAGAAGTTGTATAAGCTCATTTTGGACAATCTTATTCAGATAATGGTTAAGAATTTCTTTTGATTGGGTCCTTCTTATGTGTTCTGCATCGTCAGGATATATTTTCAAAGTAGTTGTACAAGGTCTACAACGTTGCTATTATTTTTTGAAAATCGATTGTCGTCGCTACCCCTGAATGCCAAATTACGGCGAGATAAAAGAAAACAGTTATTTCAATCAAACTTCCTAAAACCCATGTCCACTGTTCTGACACTGTATTTGATTTTGTAGTTGATCATCAATAGGCCTACCTTTATGATTACGAATATACTTTTCTGCATCACGCCATTTGCCATAGCATACAAAACGTTCACTTGAAGTTTCGTTCTATTTTAAATATTTATCGATGTACTTCCAAGTTTTAAGTCCATTTTCGTCAAGGTGTGATCGAGAATTCCCAAACATTTCGCAACAAAAACAATAAACACGAATATTGAAGCCATTAGTGATAACATGTTTCACAATTGGCTACTTTCCTTGTGTAATCATACAGTGAAAATCTGCGGCTGTGATTTGTTCATTTATTTTCGAGATTTTTCGGAGCATTGAATGGAAACCGTGAACTATTTTTTGTGATCCATATGCGATAAACGTGCCTCGAATTTGAGGTGTGAGGCTGAGTCATAGACCTACTGTATGTCATTAAAAAAATCTGCCTAAAAATCATCTGCTAATGAAACGGGTGTTAATGTATTTTCAGTTGCAGTAGAGTTATCGGTATATTCTTGTTCACTAAGATGTGTTTTCGTATCATCATTAAGTAAGGGCGGCCGCGGATCGACCCCCTCTATCAGTCATAACGGTTTTCCGAGTTACCTCGTTGATACATAGGAGCGAAATAAGAAATAAGTCATTCTTAACAACTAAATGAAACTTTTAATAAACTAAAGGAAAACACCAAAATGACTTAACAATGAATATAACAATGTGTACATATTTCTAAACTAAAATGAGTAGTGGCTAATGAGTCTTAACAATGATATATGATAAGCATTGCAAAACTAGGGACTACTATACTACTCCATGACTACTATAAAACTCAACGTGTCCATCTTGTGCTTATCACCAGGCCACGCATTTCCTTCCACATTAACCGGCGTAATAGTACCTACTTCCAACCCGGAAATGACCCTGAGTACGTACCTCACCGACATAACCACTATAACACCACCTGAAATGTACGCACGGCACTGAGTAGCAGCCCACAACTTGGCGGCATGATTCCGGCGTGACCAACGTCCCGTAGCCACCACGTACTGCAGCTCCATAAACAACTAGTAGCTGAAGTGCCCAATGCCCACATAGCGAACACACCACTAGCGTGCCCCATACTGCGTAACCAAATTGCAAGGTGCGGCGTCCCCGTCGCTCCATAGGCCACAGAGCCAAGTGTGCCTGACGTTCCGTAGTTAACTCGGCTCTAGCGTCCCCGACGCTCCGTAGTCAGCACACCACAAGCGTGCACAACACTCGTATAAGCTTGCGCAAGAAACGATTACCGAAAAGCAATGATGGCGTTGCTGTCTGTTTTGAAGTGTGTTTGAAGGCACGCCGAGGGGGGAGAAGTGCGAGCCGATGGAAGTACTGTCTCTTCCAAGAAGATGAACAAATGAGGACATCGCTGTGGAAATAAAGAACGTGGCAAGAGAAAAATTCGAAGCTAATTGAACGCGCAATTTATGTTTACGAATTAAATAATAATACCGTGCGATACAAGACACGTATTCACATGCAATGGAACAAACTAAAGTCGTAATGTAACTATCACAACGCAAGACTGATTCTATCGAAGTCATTTCTCTTTCGACTGTACTCTTGAATAGCATTCAAGTTATATCGTGACATTTTCTGTCGCCCTCTCTTCCTTATGGCAGTATTTGATTCACATTCCTTCCGTCGGTAATCCGTACTTGCGAGACCTATAACTAGACATCGGATTTTAGGTAAAAACCTATTTTGTTCCTCATGATATATACAAAAGAGAAGTTGTATATATATACGAATTATGGAAATATATGTTCGAAAATGGTGGTTCTATACAAGCTAAAAATACCTAATTTCACGTTAGAAACTATTTTTAACTAATTTTACATTTTCCAATTTCTACAGTTGGTAATATGGAAACGCTGTCTAATTCTGTATGCCAGTCGTGCCTTGATAACAATCGTAGCATAGTTCGTCTCCTCTGTTCATTACAGTGTGAGATTTCAGAGCGAAGACATTGTATTTAGTGGAAAGTAAAACATGCCGAAAGTACCGAGTAGCAGATTATTTCTGATTCGGCAATGGATACAAGAATTTCCTAATTTCTCAACGGATGGAAGAATTATTCACACCTAAAAAACTTCTGCAGGACCCAACAATTGTCCGGGATATTGCATTCATCAAATCACATTATGTATTTCTGATCCCCATTATTAATGCTCTAGAGTCTTCAGGCAAACCGGTCTACACGCAACTGGGATTGATAGAAGAGGTGACAGAAAAAATCAACTTGGTTCCTGGTTATGTTGGTGAAAAAGTTTCTGAAAAACTCAAATCAGTGCTTCAAAAAAACCCAGGACTGACAGTTCTCCGCACAGTTGCTGACATCTTGGCTGGCAAAACACCTGAACATGAATGTGCTGTTCCCCTGCATCTAATACCTACATTTAAATATGCTCTGGTGTCATCAGTTGATGTGGAACGCTCATTTTCGGCATATAGGATGGTGTTATCTGAGAAGCGATGCAGTTTCTCAATGGAAAACTGAGAAAAGGTGTTAGTTGTTTACTCTGGCTCTAATTATGGACATGTACAATGAAATAATGTCAAATGTTTCGGCTAATTTGTAATGGGAAATGAAAAAATGTCATTTCTTGTTCACCTATTTTTGTAATTTTAGAACCTATTTTGATTTTTGATAGAACCTATTTTAGGTACCTAATTTAAGATTTTTAGGACCTAAAAGTCCGAGGTCTACCTATAACCAACAGCAATAAACAGCGTGCCCCTTGCTGCATAGGCAGCGTTCCGTAGTAAAGTGGGCTCCGGCGGCGTCCCCGACGCTGGTATTCAACACACATCCAGAGTGCCCGACACTCCGTAGTAAAAGTGATCCATAATCACGAAATTCAATCTTAATGCAGCCAGCACTCTCATAAACAACTGCCTTCTCTCCAATGTAGTGGTTCACTGCCAGAAGACTCCACTCTAACCGGACACACAGGTCCGTTCCGGTACGTAGCCACCTGACGACTCCCCGTCCTCTCGTCTACTCCCCTCTCGGGCACCAAGCTCCCCACTAAGGGTCAAGAAAAATTTGTTTTTATTTATTTTATTAGATTATTTTATGACGCTTTATCGACGTCTCAGGTTATTTAGGGTCTGAATGAGATGAAGGTGATAACGCCGGTGAAATGAGTCCGGGGTCCAGCACCAAAAGTTACCCGGCATTTGTTCATATTGGGTTGAGGGAAAACCCCGGAATAAACCACCACCAATAACTTGTCCCGACCAGGAATCAAACCCGGGCCACCTGGTTTCGCGGTCAGACGCACTAACCGTTACACCACAGGTGTGGACTGAAAAATTTGTTAACTTTAAATTGGTGAATCAGATCCCTTGTCTTAAACACCAACTTAAACTAGTTAATTTCAGACCCAGTACACCAAGGTCTAATCCGTCACCTGGCGGGAGTAAATACGAAATGCATGTACAATATAACCAACCCGCCACTTAGCGTGTATGCATAAGAAAGAGGAGTGGATCAGGACAGCACGTTTGCACATCTCCTTTTTATGTTAGGTTAGGTTCTTTTCAAACTGAAATGACGAGTGAAGATTTTGTCACAGTTAAAATTACTCTAACCTAACCTAACGTAACCTAACCGTTTAATATGCATATGTTTTTTTTAACAAAGCAGGGATATCCAGATTGTATATTTTAAATTCTTACATATTTTTCAAGATGATCAGGAACACTGGAAATATAAGATAAAATACTTTCAAAGCTCCTTTTTATGTTAGGTTAGGTTAGAGTAATTTTAACTGTGACAAAATCTTCACTCGTCATTTCAGTTTGAAAAGAACCTAACCTAACATAAAAAGGAGATGTGCAAACGTGCTGTCCTGATCCACTCCTTAAGAAAGCAATATGGAAACCTCCATCTAGCGGGAATGCATAGCAAACCAATGAAAACACCAAGTGACAGAATGAACCGTCACAATTATCATGAAATAGCTCGCTTTTTTACTATGTTCACAGTTATTATCACTACTTAATAAATAACTATACGTGAATTTATCGCTAATTATTAGAGATGGGTAAAAAATAACACAACAGTTATTTTGGAACTGTTCCGGTCTCGGAACTGTTGCAAAAATGAACAGTAGGTTGGAACCTCCTGTTCCGAAATAACAGTGTTCCGACTCCGAGCTGCTCACTTGCCCAGCTGTTGCGGGCTCGCAGTACCGCGTTGCACAGGGTATGTTCCGACTCTCTCGGAACTGTTGCAAAAATGAACAGTAGGTCGGGACCTCCTGTTCCGAAATAACAGTGTTCCGACTCCGAGCTGCTCACTTGCCCAGTTGTTGCGGGCTCGCAGTACCGCGTTGCACAAGGTATGTTCCGACTCCGAGATAACAGTCGGAACGTCGGAGCTTGTTCCGATGAACCGACAGCTGCAGTTACACTGTTCTCGTTGTTCTTTATGTTATACTTGGAACTTCGTTGGATGAAGTTGGTACTTGAAACTCTCACGTGGTTGGAGGGGGGCGCATGGAAATTGAAATCCTTGCGGTGGCGCGAACTTTAATATCAACATTTGTAAGACTGGCCAATCATCTGTAATGTTATAGTAAGTATTTAATAATCTGTAATATTCATTCCCGCTTTATGGTTTATTTCACCATTAGTTGACTAATTCTGTTTTATAAACATTCTACAAAGTCATAAAGTACGCATACTATTATTAATTCATTGATCAGCTGATTCTATACAAAGGTTAAAGTCGTAAATGGTAATGAGTGGTTTAGTTACAATGTCTGTATGTCGTTTGTTGAGGTTAAGTCTGACAAGCACAAGTTTTTGTGCTATCTTCTCTGATATCAAAGAACGACAAAAATGTTGTAGCATTATTTGTTGGAAACTACCCATATAAGTACTGATTTGGAGAGCGAGGTTTAATGCGAAGTTTAAATTACACTTTGGTAAAGATGCGATTCCAACATTTTACTAACCCACTGCGGGGTTTCCAGGTTTCAGTACTGCCAATTATATCTTTTTTATTTATGAAATTGTAATATTTATTATTATTATTATTATTATTATTATTATTATTATTATTATTATAACTGCATTAAGAAAAGTAAAAATAAAAATTAATGATTTGTTTTTTTTATTATGTAATAGAGAGAAGAGACATTACATACCATATGTTTTAAATGTTATGTTATTTTTTTTAGTTGGCTACCATGTCTTTATAACTTTATGTACGAAAACAAAGTGTTGTATTCTGTCCTTGTAGTCAACAGCTGTTTAATTACTAACATTAAGCTTTTGAGTTCTGTCCGCATGCACAGCAATTTTCCAAAATCGATTCGAATGTGCATTGCAGTGCCATCTATAGATAAGAATGTGTACTATGTCATGCCTATGAGTGCTCCAGTGTGAGCAGCATGGTAAAGAGGGAGGGTACTGTACCGTTCGTTTGAACGACTCAACGACTCCGACTCATCACCACTGGTGACTGTTATTTCGGAACTGTTATTTGGAACATAGTATTTTTTCGGAACCGGAACAGTCGGAACTGTTCCGGGAAAAGAACAACTTCGCCCATCACTACTAATTATTATTTCAGCTAAATTTTCGCTTTTCGCTTTCTGTTTTGTGCGTCAGACGGTTAAGAGTTTAAAGCATCCATATCGGTACGTACACTGAATGTAGGAAACTGAGTTCCAGTCTCACAAGAACTATAAAATCGCATTGGAGACTTGCATATTGTTATGTCATTATTGAAACTGTTACTCCTAGAATGTGAACATACATTGGAATTTCATTATTATAAAAAAAGCTCATGTTGACAGATTAAAAGTAGGCCTATATAACATATTATACTAATTAGTTGTCCAATTGTAACTTTCTATATTGTGAATTCTCTTTCTAATTACGTAACAGCTTATGTCGAATTTAAAAATACTTGTCAGGCGATAATGAACCTTACAGCAGTCGCCTATAAGAAGAATTTAGAGTAACGGTAACTTATTCATTATTGCACACATCGCGACGCAACGTTAGCTCGATCTGTGTAATGAAGAAACGTTAAATGCAGAAGGTGCAACGTCAAATGTATGATAGAATAAATTAATTACGGTACTTAACTTAGTAGTGTAAAATAACTTACTAAAAGGTCTGAACTATTGGAAATAATTTTTGCTATAAAATATCAGTGTTTCATTAAATACACCGCCTTGCCAGCCCCTTGAGCCAGTCCTAGGTACGAGACAATCAATTAATTTTAACGTTACTTCCGCTTCCACGTGCATATTCCCTCATCAGAAGTGATCAGTTTTATATATGGGGCGTTTACAAATGATTTAAACGATTTCAAACAATCACTGTAGGTAGACTATAATAATATGTAACATATGATGACAAAACTGTACAAAAACCACTATTTCTTTTGACATGATACAGGTCCTCGTTATTATGCCCCCATAATGACTCTGCACACAGCAACTCCGTAACAAAGTTCGGCATATCGGCCGAATGTGGTGGCACAAACACTGAATCCTTCACATATCCCCACACAAGAAAGGTCACAAGGAGCTAAGTTAGGAGAGCGTGGAGGCCATGTTACCAGTTCGTGATCATCATTCCCGATACGACTAATTAATCAGTTTCAAAAAAAGTTAAAAGTCACGAACGCGAAATTAACCTATACGAGATAAACTGTTTCTTCACAGACAGAAGGATGACCCGTTTATTTTTCTTTACTGAGACATAAAGTACTCTTATATATATTTTTTTTGTGAAGAAATTTCTGGTCAACGTATGTTTAAGACATAAGAATCCTGTAGATTCAAAACTCTCTAAAGACCATTTTCTTCAGAACTGAGTTATCCCCATATATTGCTTGCTAGGAATGAATTCTAACGGTTTATACAGTAAAAAAAAAAAAAAACTACTAAATTTAAAGCAAAGTATTTATTCAAAGTCACTGTAGGTTGAAAATTCCCTCTATTTGCCACCAATCACTATCCAAACACTTTGATTTGTGAAAGTGAGTAGAGGGGATTTTGAATCTATAGAATTCAATTAAGATACACAAAGTGAGTTTTGAATAGTCTTACCAGAGTTATTACAATACGATAACGACTTGAAATATACAGAATGGACAGATTTATTGTGTATAAATGCAGTGGAAAAGATTTAAAAACTTCAGTAAGCCTACCTTCTTCATCGAAAGTGGGTTCATGCATACCAATATGCAGTGAATAAAAAGGAAGAAACAATGTTCTTTCGTGGATAAGTGGGAAATGGAATTTCTTGTGGTGAATAATCGCGACAATTCAGGAGAGATTTGTCTGTTGTGACATGCTTCTATATCAGGGTTCCGAAAAGCAAATTGGTATAGACATAATACACATTATATACATCATAGTGCCTTTGCCGAAGAGTATTTCACGGTGTCAGGCGCAAGAACAGTGAAATAGACGAACTGAAATCGCAGCTCAAACAATGCCGTGAACAAGTTTTCAACCGAAGTGTCTATATCGGTGTCTCATTATAATTATTAAGCATGGCGTGGCATTTTCAAGTGTGGCGATTGTGAGGGAGTGTATTGTTTCGGCAGTTACCATTCTGCAAGAGAGTTCTATACCAGAAAAGTATAAAAATGATCTGATTAATGCTGCAAAAAGTGTTTGTCTTAGTAATGACATGGTTCCTAGCTGTGTTGACCTCATTGCAGCTCAAATTAAGCATAAAACTTTACTAAAACTATCTGAATGTAGCTACTTTCCTGTTGCTGTTAACGAATCGACGGACATTGCGTATGTCGCACATTAGACGTGTTTTGTGCGTTACGTTAATGATAAAGGAACTGTAGATAATTTATTTATGACAGTTTTGCCTCTCGCAGGTACAGGTGAGGACATTTACGGTGGCAATACCCTAGATCATATATACCCAGATAGGTCGGCTTTGAGGTTAACAACTTTTGTCAGGTTTATTATGCTGCCATCTAGTTGTTACATAAGGAGTCACGTCATAATTCCCATTTGAATTGCATTAGCGACTGTACTGCCATCTCGTGTTCGTTTACGGCGGACGGGTGGCGATCCTGGCGGTTGTTCTCTTCAAGGTGCTGCCGATTTTAACATAGCGATGAGTTATCTGTTACATATATGATCTAGGGCATTACCAACTTCCAATATATCCAATGATTTCGTCATATCGAGGCTCATGTGTGTGGTTACAGATGGTACACCATCAATGATGGATAAAAGAGGGAATTTGTCCGTCTTCGTTTCGTTCACTTTCGTTGCTTAATTGATATCGAAAACCTAGTTAGTAATTAAAAATTTGTTCCTGGCATTTCAGAACGCTTTAAAGTCATTGCTAAGTTAATAAACTCTCATGTTACAAGACCCCTCAACAAACGTCTGCTGAAATTCTTCTTGCTTGATTTATCGGCTCCATATTCAGAATTAATCCTTGATGCGGACGTACATTGTTGAAGTCGTGGCGATGCTGTAATAAGGGTCTTTAAAATATTCGAAGAAATCAAGGGATACATTATTTTCTTCTAATGGGTATACATAACAATTTCCTGAATTATTTGGGGACGATTTCAAGATTAATATTGCTTTTATAGTAGATCCCTTACAGTATCTGTACGATATTAATAAACAAATTCTGGGTCAAGAAAGCACACCTTGCGATGTGAAAGAAATTATATTTTCACTTCGATTCAAGTTAGAAGGAGTCCGTTCTACAGCAACAAAGAATGAACTGCATGATTTCACAGAATTTACGCACACACTCTCGTGTCTTAGCCGAGCGAAGTCTGATTGTATTGAAATTGTCCAGTTGATAATTCACGATCTCTTGAAAGAATTCCAAGAGCGTTTTCGTATTTTGGAAAAAAAAAAAACGAAAGGTTGTTTAACATTATATATAACTCCTTTTCAATCCAGCATGGAATTAATCAATTAATCATACAAATCAACGTTATTCAAGACAATAATATGGCTAGTCGTGCGGAACTTCAACTGATAGATCTTCAGTTCCCATTAGCGCTGAAATATTTGTTCGAAAATGAGAAATGTATAGCCTTTTGGGGGAGCAGAAGACATCAAAAGGTTTCAATTCTATCGAGTTTTTCTACTTACCTGTGCCAGAAAGCTTTTTCCAGTTATGAAACGCCTCAAGAAGAAAGCATTATCACAATTACTAATTGATTCACATCTGCATCAGAAAAGTTGGCATGTACGAGGCGCATCCAGAAAGTAAGTTTCCCGATTTTTTCCCCTTGAAAATAAACGTAATTAGCCTTGGCACCATCTTGCTGACAACCATACAATTTGTCTATCAATCCCACGTAGACACCTACGAAGTTCTGATTGAAGAAATGTTCTCAGCATTTCGATGTAGTGTTCACTATGCACTGTCACAGTGTTCCCGTTCTTCTGAAAAAAAAATACGGGCCTATGACACAGTAATTATCTGGACATAGCACACCAAACTGTAACCTTTGCACAGTGAAGTGGATGCTCGTGTAGTTTGTTAGGATTTCAGGGGGCCCAGTATCTAAAGTTTTGCTTATTAACATAACCACTTCAATGGAAATGTGCCTCGTCACTCATGAACATAACAACTTCGTCAGCCAAAATTTCCACCATTCTCTCAGCGAATGTCCTGCATTGCACATAATCTTCCTCATTCAAATGCAACAATCATAAGTTTATATGGATGAAACTTAAGATCTATGGAATATTCGGCGCACAAAATATTCTGAAAGTCGCAGTGCCTGCTGTCTAGCTGATCGATGTGGACTCTTAGTAACAGCCAATCTTATTTGCTCAATGTTATCTGGCGTTCGTACACTTCCAACATGGCCTGGTGGTCTCTTCTTGCAAGCTGATGCTGATAATCGGAAGTTTTGTATGCGTATCAGTATGGTATTGCGAGCAGGAACAGCTCTGTGTCGGCCAACATTAAATTGGACACGAAAGGCATGCTGGGTTTTCACAACTGAATCACCATTCTTGAAAAATGTCTCGATAACGAAAGCACGATGCTCCAAGTTCCATACTTCCATGATTACACAAAATGACATCAAAAATACTAACAAATGACGGTTCATCGATATCCTTAACGCCTCATGTTGCTCTGTAAACAGCCTTGTAAAATTGTCCGATTCCTTGCCGCATATATACCATATACGAGTAGCTACAAAGTACTTTTCTCCGAACAAAATTAAAATTCTGTGTAACATTCAAGCCCGAATAGCTCACTAACCTGGTGAGTGTTTAACAATTATGTGTTTATTTATTAATGTTATTCGATCTAATAGTGCTCGGGTACTTGGTATTACGTGTGGGTGATGTTCACAGTCTTGGAAAGGTTGAGAACGCCTTAGCTACAGCATTCAGGTCTGACTGAGTTCGCATTAACAGCAATGCCCCTCCCCCCATGTCTCTCTGTTGATATTCTGCAGCTTCCCATACTGTTGGCGTCTGTTAATATTGCTACTAATAATTATTTGGCGAATTTGTTGCATGAACCATATCCTTGTGTTATTTCAAACTATTTTGTGTTTTACCACAGTAACTAAGGCAAATTATCTTAATAGTTTCAATTAACACAGGTAGTTGTTCAATGAAACAAATTCACAAAATCATTAGCAATACAAGTTTTAAAAGTGTGTAATGAAGTTGTAATTATTTTCTGACAAAATTTACTTTATTTTGAATACGCACACATAATGAAGTCAACTTAGGCATAGGCATCGAATAAGTTGTAGATCCAACGTTATTTGGAATTTGTGGTCATGAGTTCGTATTTCGCCTACGTTAGAGCTCTTTGTATTATATTAATATGATTTAGTGTCTTAGCTTACATGGAGACCGATCCCACTTTGATACAGTCATACTGCGCGCCTTGCAGTGAGTGATCGAAAGAAAAAAAGTAAGATGTTAAACTTTTTGTTAATTTTTTTTTAAATTGCAATATGTAGTTTGTTATGCATTCATTATATATTTTTCACTTTGTCATTATCCCACTAAACGATCCGTTCATTTGAAAGATATTTAATAATTTTTACGGTTTTTAGATGTTACAAATTTGTAAAACAGTAAGCAAGTTTTTTATATTTCCTTAACTTTCCAGCATGAATAATTATTGCTAGATTTCATCAACAGAAATATTTGAACGACTTAACATTAGTATTCATTAATTCAAAGGTTGTGATCAACATATTTATTTGTTTACGATAGTTCTGCCTTTTTTAATCTCAACTCTTTACATTATGTTAAATCTATTTTATAAATTTTAGAAAATGGTATTTAAAGTATGAAACAGTTATTTTCGTCAAAGAAAACCTAATAGGAAAGTTTTCTAAACAAATCTTCAACATATATTTGTGTGGTGTCAGATCTTGCAACCACATGCTGAATACGAGGGAGAGCCAAAAGGTAACTTAATAATTGTTTTATTAATTGAATATGTACAATAAGACTACAAACACTTCATCACTGTTCATAGTTCCCATTACCTTCATGCAAATGTATGTGGGAGAGAATTAAATACATGTTCTATCAGGTTCGTCCAACAACTAGAGAAGACATGAAACAAAGAATTAAAGAAGCCTGTGGGTCTCTCAGCTGCGCTGAAGTGCAATCACGGATGTTAGGAGGTGATCAGAACATTGTTTAGCACAGGGTGGCATACATTTTAAACACTTACTATGAAGAGTGTACGTACATAAACGACATATTACAGCAGATATATATATATTTTTTTTGCTTTGTGAGTAAATAATAAAAGTTAGAAAAAAGTTTCAGTATAAATTGTTTATTTTTAAAAGTAGTTTCCAATGGTACCATCAATGACCCGTGTTCCTCATTTGAAATTTCGAAGTAGGCCACAGGTACATCTAATTCCGGTTTGTTATGGGAAATGATACTACCACCAATCGATTATTTACTTAGGTTTTGGTTATACAAATTTTTATGAACAACCAGTATCACATAATTTTCAAGAAAAAAGGCTGATACTGGTGATCCGAAACACCTGGTATACTGGTATATACAGGGTGTTTAAAAAATACGGGGCATAATTTCAGGTATGTATTTCCCACATGTAGACAATCAAAATAGTTCATTACAACATGTGTCCGGAAATGCTTCATTTCCGAGTTATGGCCTTCACAACATTGAAATTCACCGGAACGTTTTTCTTTCCGCAGGTCGTTGTCATTACAGAAAATGTTCAAAATGTCCACCTCCTGCTTGAATACAGACCTCACATCGATGTCTCATTGACCTGCGAACACGATCCCAAACTCCAGGAGTATTGCATATGTCCTCAGAACATGCCACAATTCGATTCCGAAGGGATTCCAAATCAGGCACCGGAGACGAATAAACCAATGATTTTAAATGGCCCCACAAATAGAAATCGAGAGGGTTCAGATCAGGTGAGCGTGGAGGCCAAGCAATTGGGCCACCTCTACCTATCCATCGAATCGATCAGGAAACCTTCGATCCAAGTACCGGCGAGCCGTACGACTGAAGTGTGCAGGAGCGCCATCATGCAAGAAGTGAATGTGTTGACGATTGATCAGTGGAGTGTCTTCTAAAATATGAGGTATGGTGTTTTCCAGGAAGTTTGTGTACGCCTGCTCCGTAAGTCTCTTTACAAGTACCTGGGGTCCAACTAATCGATCACCAATGATACCGGCCCACATGTTGAGGGAGAACTGCACCTGGTGATGAGATGGAACAGTTGCACGTGGGTTTTCATACGCCCATACATGCTGATTGTGGAAATTTGTTATGTCATCTCGTGTGAACTGTGCTTCATCTGTAAATAATACTAAGGCAGGAAAGTTCGGATTTACACCACACTGCTGCAAGAACCACTGACAGAACCTAATTCGTGCAGGGTAATCTGCTGGTGACAGGACCTGTACACGTTGCAAATGATAAGGATACAATTGACAATCTTTCAACAGTCTCCAGACAGTCGTATGAGGAACATTGACTTGCAACGCTACCCTTCGTGTGCTGATAGAAGGTGTCATGTTCACAGCCTCCAGAATCTCCTCCTGCAGCCTACTTCTGGAGTTGTAGATCTTGGTCGTCCCCTTCCCAAACCAGGAGAGTTCAATTTTCCATACTCGCACAGACGGTAATGGAGACGTACAAATGTCTTCCGATCTGGACATTGTCGCTGTGGGTACCTCTCCTGGTACAAACGACGAGCCAGCGCAGCATTGCCGTCCGCCTTACCGTACATGAAGTGTATCTCTGCCAGCTCTTGATTTGAATACATGTCGCACAGTCTAACGCCTACACAACACTGAATGTAACCTTCGCCTCGGAATGAACTGTCAGAGTGCCCTCTTAATGTCTCCTTTGACGGCAATGAACTGCGGAAAGAAAAACGTTCCGGTGAATTTCAATGTTGTGAAGGCCATAACTCGGAAATAAAGCATTTCCGGACACATGTTGTATTGAACTATTTTGATTGTCTACATGTGGGAAATACATACCTGAAATTATGCCCCGTATTTTTTAAACACTCTGTGTATATATATATATATATATATATATATATATATATATATATTACTACGATATACTATGTGAGTCTGGTGAGTCTGATTTGTTATTTATATATTAAGGTTGCTTTTCGACTGAGCCTCGTATTTATGTTACATTGCAGGGATGGGCAGATGGCATTTGTCTAATATTTCTATATTCAGTATAGTTTTCGTAAAATGGTCATGAACAGGGAAAGGATTTATATGTAAATACATATTTACTTATAAAGCTAATATAATTTATATTTTGCATTATCTTTATGTTTCACAATGTGTAGGGTTGAAAAATCCTACTTTTATTTTCCATATTTTTCCATATTTTAGAGTTTAGTACATATTTTCGTTAATTTCCATATATTTTCCATATTTCATATAAAACAGTCCATATTATATTAGGTTTAACAATAAAACAAAACAAAATTCCATTAACTTTTAAAAATACATTTCAACAATAGAGATTTAAACACATGTTCAGTAATCCCTTTAACATCAGAGTTATTTGAAAATTAGCAGTCCTATCAACAATGGGAAAGTAAGTTACAAAACTGTATTAATTTAATTTAAAATTTTTAACAGACTTCAGTTGTGCAGCTCAACAGTTAAATGCCAGTCAGAGTACACATAGGTTCAGTTTTGTAAATCATACTATAAAGACGGTAAATATGCCAAAAGTACGTCATTCAGTCAATTTAAAATCAAAACTAACAAGTTACATTTCAGAATTTAAAGAAGATGGTTTATCAACTGACAATAAAATATTATTTTGTAATTTGTGTCAGTGTGCAGTATCATCTACACAAAAGTTCCTGGTGCAACAACACATTACAACTAGTAAACATCAGGCCAACAAACAACTAAATTCCAAGCAGAGACAATTGTTTTTAACACAACCAACAACATCGAATGTAAGATCTGAGTTTAACATCGACCTGTGCCGTTCTCTCATCTCTGCTGATATTCCTCTCTACAAACTAAAGAATAAGGTCTTCAGGGAATTCCTTGAAAAATATACTCAACATACAATCCCGGATGAGTCAACACTTAGGAAGACGTATGCTCCATCCATCTACGATGAGACAATACAGAAGATAAGAGATGAAATTAAAGATAGTTCAATTTGGGTTTCCATTGATGAGACTCCCGACAAAGAAGGTAGACTTGTTGGTAATGTAGTTATCGGTTTGTTAAGTGAACAATATTCTGAACGAATTCTTTTACATTGTGATGTTCTAGAAAAGTGCAATAACAAAACTATAGTTAAACTGTTCAACGAAGCTATGGGTATCCTGTGGCCAAAGGGTATTATGTACGATAATGTGTTATTCTTTATTAGCGATGCTGCCCCTTATATGGTCAAAGCTGGACAAGCATTATCTGTTGTATATCCTAAATTGACTCATTTTACTTGTGTGGCGCATGCATTTCATCGTGTGGCAGAAGTGGTCAGAGACAATTTCCCTAAAGTAGATTTGTTGATTTCATCAGTGAAAAAAGTATTTCTCAAAGCTCCCAGTAGAGTTAACGTGTTGAAAGAAATGTACCCTGAAATTCCATTGCCACCAAAGCCAATTTTAACTAGATGGGGTACATGGCTAGAAGCAGTTGAATATTATGCCGAACATATAGACTCTATTAACAATGTTCTCCTTGCATTGGACTCTGAAGATGCAGTCTCAATTGATACTGCGAAAACAGTTACCTGTGACATAAGTGTGAAGAATGACTTAGCTCACATTCAGCATGCATTTTCATGCATCATAAAAACGCTCAAAAGTCTCCAAAATAGGCACCTTTCACTATCTGAAAGTTTTGAAATTATAAATAGTACTGTGGAACAACTGAATCGTGGTAGAGGTAAAGTTGCAGATGCAGTAAGAGCTAAGGTGGACACTGTACTTTCAAAAAACCCTGGATATGAAGAACTACAAAAGGTTGTTGCTGTGATGAGTGGTGAATCAACAGTGAAGATTAACTTGGACTTATCCCCAGCAGACATTGTGAAATTGAATTATGTACCAGTTACTTCTTGTGACGTCGAACGCTCTTTTAGTCAGTATAAATCTATCCTCAGAGACAATAGAAGAAGATTCACTTTTCAGCACTTGAAAGAAATGTTTGTAACCTATTGTTATGGTAACAGACAATAAAAATTGTGTTTTGTTGAAACTACATTGGAAGATAAGGTACGTCCATTATATTTTTTGTTTAGTTTGATTAAAATGTACCAATATTTAACGTACATAGTCATTTTTTTATAATTTTAAGTCCATATTTAATTCCATATTTTGGTAAAAATCCATATTTAATTCCATATTTTGGTAAAAATAACTACATATATATTTACATATTTCATATATTTTTAGTCCATATAAATCCGTTCCCTGGTCATGAATGTCACCTGCAATACCTTTTGTTTCTGAGAGAAAACTTATCACTCTTAAGCCATTATTATTTCTATCTAATTTTATTTATGGTCTCACCATTGAGGTAGACTATTAAAAAAATACTCATATTTAGAAACAAACTCGTTTAATTGTTGATGGGGATTTAATTTTATCTCTGCATTTTGCACGGTTTCGTACATATCATCCACCACACTATTACTCCTGACTGCACTGACTCCTGTATTCACGACGCGGACAAGCTTTACCGCACAACGCGGAGCAGTTTTACCTAGGCACTGCTGATGCACAGAATGTCAACATTGAACCAACCACCAAACACTACGACCTTTTAATGCTGGATTATCCTAGCTCTAGTCATAATCATCATTATAAGGTTCATGGATTGGACCCTTTTATCCGTTCCTTCGGCAAGTTTCATAGGACTTCCAATTCTTCTTCTTCTTCCCTGTGGTTTGTAGTCTAGGCCTACTTGTATGGATGTAGGCTAATGGGATTCGGCTTTTTGGTTTCCCTTTAATTGTAAATACCTGTCAGAGGTCTAAGTAATCGCATTTCTGTTGCTTCAATTCACTTCCTCTGTGAGGTTTTAAAATTCAATTTTCTGATCCGTACAAAAATGTAGGCAATATTAAAATTATTATAATTTTAAAATAGTTTCTTTCCTAACTTTTCTCGTTACAGTTGATTTAATTGTAAACATTTTAATAACTTGGATTCTAAATTATTTGCCACATTCATGAAAGATACCGACAAAGCCACCGGCAAAGGTCAGTCGGTTATATCGCTTGTCTGTCGATTCGAAGTTGCACTCTTGCGAGGGTTCGATTCCCGCTTGAGTTGATTACCTGGTTGGTTTTTTCGAGGTTTTCCCCAACTGTAAAGCAAATGTCAGGTAATCTATGGCGAATTTTCGGCCTCATATAGCCAAAGACCATCTCTGTATCACCAATCCCATCGACGCTAAATACTCTCCTTGTTGATACAGCGTAGTTAAATAACTGAGTAAAAAATCGATAAATTGATACAAAGTGCTGTGAAGGAAATATTATTTCTTCCTGCTGATACTCCTAATGCCATGTTATATGCGGCCAGGAAAGTTCGTGTATTAGGAAACTTTCGTACAGCATGGGAGCCAGCATTCAGGATTATAATAGTCTATATGTACAGTTTCCCTGAAAAAGGATGAGACGATTGAATATTCCTAAGTCTCAGATGTAAGACACTGCGCATGATCGGAGAGCAGAGCACTGATACACAAGATAACGAATATTGAGTTACTTAAATTCAGGCTATTTGGTTTGTTACTAGCATCGTTCCGAAATTCACTTCAAAAACTGGAAAAAATATGATAATATTACGTAAATAAAAGATAAATATATACATAAATCGTGTAGTTAAATCGACAATGGACCTTCATGACTAGATCGACACTCCTCACAGAAAGGAAAGCTTTCATGTTGTTTCAATAGCTCAGACGGTAAGACTTCTGCGCCTTGTGTAGAAGAGTGCGAGTTCGGTTCTCAGTCTTCACAACGATTTTTTTTGTCTAAATAACGTTGAAATAGCTAAGTAATGTTGAAATAGAGTTTTACAAAGTCCTGAGATTAAGTGTTAATGATCGCAAACAATACAAAATTACAAGTTATAATACTATACACGTTAATCTAATGAATGCATTTATACACACACACACACACACACATATACAATGCAAATGCATATATATTAAAAACTAACAATTAAAATGAAATTAAAAAATATATATAATAATAGACAAACTTTTACAAAGGTTTAGAGTCCTTAGGCTATGTCATTTGTTGAGTAATTATTACAATATTTTATTAATAGCTTTCCCATTATGTGTAAGAAATGCACTTGCACAAAACAATTGTTGTTAAAAGTATGACTTTGGATTATTTCATTCTCACCCATTCATTTAATTTTAACTATTTTATCTACGTGTTTGCAATAGTGTTTGCATTCAATTTTATTCATGTTATGATTGAATGAAAAAGCACTGTTGCAGTTTTTGACTAATTACATTATATTAATACTAATTATTAAATGCATCTGTTAAGTAACCAATTGCAGTATCTTTTGCAAAATCTTGAATGTTTCAGTTGTCAATAATATTTCTGTACTATATACTATAATACGTTAAAAGAATTTGCAATAGATTTGGGATCCTCTACTTTATAATCATTGGTTTTAATGAAAACATATTTTCTTTCTTAGGATATCTACAAGTTTAAATTTAATAATATTCCGAATAGGTTTAATTGCAGTATCTGAATTTTGTACTTTTCTATTAAAATATATTCTATTTCCCTCTTTCATAATTTTTGATAAATTACACTGTACTTTTTGCAGTATTTAAGAACATGAGAATCATTACAATGCAACTCATTACATATAGATTCTTCTTTTTAATACTTGAGATTTTGAAGTCCCTGCGATATCTACATGTTTTTACTTTTGAATTTTTTCACAACATTGAGTGGAGAACATCCACTGAAGTGATTATGAAATTAAGTGAAAACTTCAAAACATTTACTCTTAATATCAGTAGTACCAGTATCATATATGTTTTTCCAAGATTCATTTTGTAGACATAAATGTAAATAATCACTAGATACAGCATTTACGATCCTTTCTTAGTTTTTAAATTAATATTATGAAAATTTTCAGTGACATTGGAAACACTTAGGATTTGTTTATCATGTTCAGACAAGCCATTGATTATAGGTTCTGTCGAATAGGAATTCAGTCTAATTCTGTGTAAAAAAAAAACATTTATCAATGGGTGTGCTACTTCAGCTTGTATGCTGTGGGAAAATGACTCTACGACTAAGGTTTCCTGTTTCAAGGAGTGAATTTAATTTACTTTTACGGAAAAGTTCCGAGAGATAATCTATGTTTATGTCACTACAGATCACAAATTCCATAAGAGATTTCTGAAGTCTTTTCTTTACAAATTCAATGTTGGCTATAAATATTAATAAATAATGTAAGAAGTATTAATGATTGCAGTTATAAGTGTGATTTACATTATAAAAAGCAAGAAGTTACATTCCTCGGCAATATTCGAACTTTCGATGCTTGGTTTTGTCGTCCAACTCACAACCACGGACCTATTCAATGCTTATGTTAATAACCTCCAATTTAGCTGTAGCAATGTGGTGTCATAACTTGGGGTTTGTTTACTTAATGCAATTAGATTTAATGTGATTAGTTTCGCAACAATTGGACTTCCTGTTATATCCTGTTATTTAGATATTTAAGTTAGGGTTGATTTATTAACTCTTACTATGCAAGATGCCTGTTATTTCAATAATTCTATATCACGTTAAATAGTCATTGTCTACACTAAAGTATTATCGTCATCTCTCATTTCTCATCGTAATGGCGAATCGACGTGACATGAGACAGCGAGTTATAGCTCTAGCTGAGGCTGGATATGGGACTAGATCTGCTGGCCGTTTGGTCGGTGTTCCTGGAAGTACAGCCGCGAGGTGGGGTCATCGTTACCAAAATTTAGGGGAGGTCGAAAATCGCCCTATTCCTGGGCGTCCGCGGATTTCTTCATTGGAAGAGGATGCTCTTTTATTCGAGACAGTTCGACAGGACCCCTTTCTGACTGCTAACGAAATAAGAGCAGCATCTAACTTTCCCGGCTCTTCACAGACTGTGATCAGCAGGTTGAGGAACCGCGGTATTAGGAGCCGGAGGGCTGCGCAAATGGAAATATTGGGAGAAGCAGAAGCTGTCGACCGTCTTGCCTTCGCTACCAATCGAGTGGATTTCGATTGGAGAAATGTAATTTTCTCCGACGAAAGAACCATCTCGAGTGATTACGAAGGTCCTGTCTGTGTCTATCGTGAGGATGGTCTCCGACATGACCAGCGCTATGTGCACCGACGTGAAAGATCGGGGCGCTTTAGCATATCGTGTTGGGGGTGGATGTCTTACGATGGACCTGGCGTTACAGAACGCATCGATGGCCGGTTTAATGCGGGAACTTACGAGCACATTCTGGAAAATATATTCCTTCCCTCCGCCCGAGAACGTTTTCCCGAAAGAACAATGCTGTTCCAGCAGGATAACCACCCCGTGCACTATGCTGCAAGCATTCAAAGATGGTTTCAAAGGAGACTCGAGATCGAAATCATTAATTGGCCTCCGAAGTCACCTGATTTTAACGTCATCGAAAATTTATAGGCGGAATTGAAAAAGAGAAGGATAGCCACCTATGCCCACCGACGCCCTCAAAATCGAAACGAATTATGGGATCAAGTTGTTGACACCTGGGAAGATCTCGCCAGGGATCAGAACTTATTCCACAATCTCGTGACATCCATGCCGGACCGACTTAGAGCTGTAATAGAAGCTTATGGCATGTGGACAAGATTTTAAGTTAACAGGTCTCTTTTTGTTTCTTATGATTTTTGTTTGAGGAAGAATACTTTTAACTTCCAAGTAAGATTTATTTTTTTTAAGAGATTCAGCCCACTTGTAAGACCCAGAAATTATTCCATATTTTTCGACAAATTAGACAGTCGAGGAACTCTGAACAAATTAATTACACCTCAATAAAAAAAAAAGTTTTACCCGGGATCGAACACGAGACGTTTCGGTTATACAGTGCAACGACACGCTACTATATGAGCTACCGAGACAAGACAGCTACAGCAGCCGTCCAGAATATAGATCCCATAGCAGGCATTTGCCATTCAGTACAGTGAAGCAATGATATTTTTTGACTCGAGCTATGTTGTGAAATCCTGGCCTTAAATGCCTGTCTTCTTCGTGATCCTTATTCTGGTCCTTGTCCTTGTTGTGGTCCTTGTAACAATTCTTGTACTATTTGTCATGGTATGTATCGTTATACGTCGATATCGAGTGAACCGCGCTGTAGAACTTTAACTTCCGACGACCAAGAATCGTCTCATTCTTTTTAAGGGTAACTGTACATGCGTACTTAAAATTAATTATGCTTATTTAAATTTTTTTCGAGATTTAAATGAAGAGAGGAAAAAAAATCCTTACAAAACTTAACATAACAAATAATAATAAATAACTTCGTCGAACATAAAAGGGAAGCAACTAAGATAAATACTATGAAACAACAAATTCCATTCCTGTTGACATTTGGCGTAAAAAGACAAAGGAGTTGCTGTGTTTGTTAAATATCTCAAAAATCAATGATTGGATGATTAATAAGCACCATCTTTCATTTCGGAATAATATATAAATGTAGTGAAAATGTCCTTCAATTTATCTCCAGTTTGGTCTGTTCCTGGGAAAGCCTTCAACATGACCCGTTGCCTCCACACCGAATGTAAGAGACTGAAATCTTAGGACACGTTTTAGGGTTCTAAAGCAAGAGTGAACTGCTGCACTATAATCGTCACCATAGTGTCAGGACTATACTCGCCGATGTTCTAAAACAATAGGAGTGGGAAATATATGAGAAAATACACTGTATCTCTCAGGATGATTCCACCGGGCGGGCTGACATAGTCGCCATAAACAGGAAAAAGATTCAAGGAATGATATTAGACCCAACCATCAGATTTGAGAAGAATACAATGCAGTCCCACCAAACTGGCGAGGTAAAACGAGGCATTTATGAACCTTGCTTGCCTTATTTCAGCAGCAAGTATAACACCCCGCTCAACAGCTGGTCAGTTCAAGGAATTATTTTTGGAGCAAGTTGATCCTAATCATGGTCATGACCAGCTAAAACTTCTGGGATGCAAGCTCTTCACTATGAAGATCACAATGCAGATCTTGAAAGAATCTCTTCAGATTCTATATTTCCATCTTTATTTTAATAATAATTAATATTTTGTTCTTTAAATTATATTTATATTACTAGCCGTACCCGTGCGCTCCGCTGCACCCGTTAGAAATAAATATAAAGTAATTACATAATTAAAATAGGACATTTGATCCAGGGAACATTCGTGTTTGATAGAAGGATAAATCGTTTAATATGTTACTTAATTTAAATTGCATCCAAATAATTAAAATGCGATCATTTTGGTCCAGAGACCACTCATTTGGTGCAATGACAATTCCTTTAACGTGTTTCTTAATTATATTATATTATATTATATTATATTATATTATATTATATTATATTATATTATATTATATTATATTATATTATATTATATTATATCAGAAGTTACTGTAATAACATTATGTCCATCTAGAGAAACTACACTTTCCAATGGTGAAATAATAATTAATTATACAAATCGGTTAATTTAGCTTTCGATATTACTTCATACAAACACAGAAACATTCTCTGTAGGCTATCTTTCATAGCTTTCGATTGTTGCTGTCCAGGGCCCCTTATAGACGAAGTCATTTGTTTTTTATTTCATTATACGGCCTTAGATGGCAGTTATTTTAATTTTTAAACTCATTTATCTCATTAAATATGAGTCCTATCAAAATTTTTGAAGGAATAAAACTTATCGCAAATTATTTTTAAAGAAACGTTTGTTATGTAACATTTTTCTCAAAAATCAATAATAAGCGAGATATTTCGATTTATTTAATTCAGGTCCCCTTATAACCCCCCTTTTAAATAATGTATTTTGAATGCCATATAGCCTAAAATCTAAGTTACAACGAACTTAATACATATTCCAATTTTCATCGAAATCCGTTCATCCATTATCGCGTGAAAAGGTAACAAACATACAGTCAGACAGACATACAAACAAACATTTCAAAAAAGCGATTTTCGGTTTCAGGGTGGTTAATTATATATGTTAGGATCAATTATTTTTGGAAAATAAAAAATTACCACAAAAATTTCGGCTACAGATTTATTATTAGTATTGATGATACTAAATTGTTGTGTAAAATAAACTTTTATTTCTTGGTATGTACTACAATCTTCTTGATCCTAGGAGTCATCCACATTGAAGGCAGATGTTTTTATGAATCAATAAGTTGTAGACCAGATAATTATATTTATGAACTTATTCAAGGATTTCAGTTTCTATCATGATGTTTGTCTTCTTTGTGGAAATTTCTAAATTATATTCTCTTGATATATGAAATAATGTATAAGTTTCTATTTGTAAATTATCCTCTGTACCTGCAATTATAATAATAAGCTGATCGTCAGCAAATAATATGTTAAATATGAGCTCTTTAAAATATTTTATGTTTTTTTTCTAATTTCTTAAACCAGACTCTAATGGTATGTTCCAAGTAAAAATTGATTAGTACAGGAGATAGGGGACATCCTTTTCTGACTACTTTGACTATGTGCCTGGAACCTTCCGATATTTCATTTCCATTATTTTTTCTTATATGTTATTTCAGTATACATGGTTTTAATAATTTAGATATTAGATGATTTGGAATTCCTTTTATTTCCATAATAGTCCACAATTTTACCTACCGACGGAGTCGGGTGCCTTTTTGAAATCAATAAAAGATATGTATGTGAGTACGTTAAATTCGCTATGTTCTTAAAGTACCGGTACTTATGGGGCAATCCATACAAGATCTGCCTTTTATAAATCCGTTTTGTTCTTGTAATAGCAAATTTTCTAAATTACGGCTAGTCCCTATGCTATTATATATGAATAAATTTTATGTCCAGTATTTAATAAACTGATACCGTCAAGTGGGGCTAATTTTATAGATTTAACTTACATTTTTTATGGTTACAGTTTAGTTTTCGAGTATTTTAACGTATAAAAATATGTAGATATCAGATTGTCTTTAACTTTCTATCCTATTTGAAGAGTCCACTGCAAGAATGATGGATGTCATTTGGAATTCTTTTGCAGGAGAAGCAATTGAAAGTTTGAAATGCTTAGCGCTCAAAGCTTAACTGTGATTTTCCGATCATTACTGAGCAATGACTATCAGTGTTAATGCCATATAACTCTGTATGTACATTCTATATGGCTTAAGCTATGCATTGACAGTCTTGGTTCATTTTCGACAAGAAAGTGACATCCATCATTCTTGCAGTGGACTCTTCATTTCTAAGAAAATAATTGTGTTGATTTGTACCAGTGAAAAAAAAAAAAATAAAGACCATACTATCAAAATTAAACTGTGATGGGGACTACTTTGAGATACCATTATTTAAAGCCAGATTTCCGTATTAACCCGAAGATGACATAATAAAGTCAAACTAAAGTTGTGGGATTTACTATTATAGAAGTAAATCAGGGCATATTAAATAAGTTAAATTATATTTAAAGGATATTTCAAATACCACATTAGTATTTCATTTGCAAAAATGTACAAATGCTCATTGTACATTATAATATACATAGAAAATTATAGAAATTGTTGAAATCAAATTTGTTCAGTCAGAACGTTGCCAGTCTCATAATAAATTAGTATAGATTATAAACTATATCAACTTGCTATAAAAATAAAGGAAACAAAACTAGAATTTACTTGAATTCAAGAATATTAGGGAAGACATAAATCATAGAATTGGCAGTTGGTTCTGCGACTGAAGAAGTTAAAATCTTGATGATGTGTTGCATTGAAATAGTAGAAATGTCCTGTCAATTGGATTAAATTTTGTTTCACTCTCATCAGCTCTTTTGAGACCATGAACCACTATCCCATTTGATGTCATGTCCACAATTTCGCAGACATATGTGAAGATTTTCGTACCTCCTATTATAAAGAAATTTAGCAAGGATGAAGTTTCCTGTTTTTGGGTTTTCTGATTCTGTTTAGCTATGTTCAGCATTTTCTGGAATTTTGGGCCTTGAAACTCTAATCAGCTCATTTAAACAAATCACCTGAGGCTTTTCGTCATCACTGCTGCCTTTGTTGTTTGAAGTAAACGTAGTAACTACACTATTCCCTGCTTCAACATTGAGTTGTCGCTTTTTTCTCTGCATAGAGCTACCTGTACTAGAATTCCCAAATCGATGTTCTTGAAGAAATGCCGTGAGACAACTCTCAACCTTTTGTTCAACAACATCTACAAGCTCCGGAATTTTTTTGAGGACTTGTACTTTATTGCAAGAATAAATGCCCATAGAAAAGAAACTGTTTACCAAAATGCGTTTTATTTCTCACTGTTCTTTATCTCCGGGCAGTCATTGTTTATTATTTGTCTGTAACTTGATCTTATCCATGTGGATCAATGCTTTCTTCAACAAGCTTGGAAAAAATAGCCTTCGGTACAATTGAAAATCGAAGATCTTTTTTCTTTCCACTCCATCAAAATATGTCGCCAGGCTCTTTTAAAGAATCTGAAAAAAGACGACGTCCAAATGCTGACACAAATGGGTTGAGTTGGGAACAAGGCAAGTGAAGCGAATGTTGTGTTGTTCACACAACTGTATTACATCAACATCCATATGTGACGACAGATTGTCACCTATTAACACTTTTGGACATGGCAGACTTGGAGCATATGGGAGAAAGCAGTTCTTAAACCAATCTCTAAAAACTGGTGGATCAATCCAGCCGCTTTTTGTATGGTTGTAAAGTGTTTCTAGAGAGCAGCACGATTTTTGGCAGCAAGGATAGCCAACGGGGCTCCGTTCCCTCCAAGTGTCATATAAATGTAGAATCTTGTAAATCACATATGAAGGCAACAAAGTCCCATCAACTGATCCGCACACCATAACAGTTGTTGAGGTCTTAGAGTGGTTCAGGATTTTTTTTTCTGGGTATTTCACACCAAGCCTGAAAATTGCTGATTTTTTTTACAGAATCATCTGATACATTAGACTCATCGAATTTGAAAATATTGCTGGGTGGCAGATTCTCGACAGTCATTTTTAATTTTTCAAAATAGTTGCCGGGACTTTCCCTAGTAACAGCTGCGCGAGCTCTCTTTATGTTAGAACCTAAGAGTTTTACAAACCCATCTTTGTTACGTTTTAGCAAGCTTTGAATCCAACCTATACCGGGCAAGTTTCCGTTGAATTTGTTTACAGTGCGCCCTGTTTTACTTACTTATTTAGTCGATCCTCTTCTACCACCTGGTGTAGAGTTTTTACAAAGAGCCTTCCATCTCTCACAGTCCTGAGCAATGGACCTTGCCTCTTTCCATTCGATCCCTCTCTCCCGCATGGTATCTTGGATTCCTTGTTCCCAGGTCTGCCTCGGTCTTCCTTTAGGTCTTTAAAAGCCATTCTAACTTGCCACGCTATTTTTGGATATCTATCATTGTTCATTCTAGCCAGATATCCAAACCACCTTCATTGTGATGATTTTATTTGTTCTATGAAGAGGATCAATTCCTAGACCTAGCCTTATTGTTTGGTTCCGTATTCTGTCTCTTCTAGTTTTTCCTTCTATTCTTCTTAAATATCTCATTTCCATAGCTTGTAGTTGACTCTTACGTTTGGAGGTCAGAGACCATACTCGGCTCCATATATTAATGTGGGGATATACGGGGTTTTATATACTGTTAATTTAGTTTTCTTGGAGTCTTCTTTTTTATTAATAAAATTTTTGTTTAACATTTAATACAATCTTCCTGCTGCTGAAATTCTATCATTGATTTCTCCTTCTATTCTACCATCAGCGCCCTGTTTTTTTTATCAAGAACATATTTTGTTGCTTTCCGAATATCGAATGTTGTCAGCGGGCAGCCCCAGTCAGCACACTATGCTCCGCACTTCCAAATAGCCTGCTCTTCGATGTTCGAGAAGATTGGTTGGCTTCCAGGTTTCTTGTTATGTAATCCTTTATATTTATTAAATAAAGTGCCATAAGGAATTTTGAACGCCTTCGATGCCGCATAGATTGACATCCTACCTTCACATATAATCTGCAATGCTTCGTCAAGATCTTTAGCGGAAAAATTGTTGTATGGGCGAGAACCTGGTTTCTTTTTATAATCTCGCACCATAAGTAGCTCTGGACGGACACTGATAACGTCTAAAACAATAGAAATGTAATTTTAAATGTTTTACTTGATTATCAATTTAGACCCATTCTCACTATCAAAGTTATCCCGTGACTATTCAACGTAACTGGTGTGCATATTACAACATTCAAGTGCCTCCTACATTATCACATGAATCTTTACCGTGGCTCGTCACGAAGAAATGCCATTCGGCGGACACTTGGAAATCTTGTTCATGATACAGAAGATTGGCAAATTTTTTCTTGTTTTTACTATCCTACTGCTCCGTCATTAAAGTAAAGTATCTTTTCCAATTTCAGGGTATGTCTGTTTTAGGTGTGATACAAGTTTATTTTGAAAAAAGTGCACTTCTGAGGTGTCGTGAACTAAAAATTCGGAAATAATTGAGAAACCAATATGCTTTAAATAATCGTCAAAAAATTTCTGTAATAAATAACAAATAGATGTACGGTTGCTTGTGAATTGCTCCAGTGATAGGTTTGTATGGCATCCTGAATTATGAAGCTATAATTTTCGGAATAATCTCCAATTACAATGAATTCGTCTGGCTTTATGTCATCATTTCATTTCCTCAAATAATTTGATTGAACGCTGGTTCGAGTCCTCATGGGAGAAAAAATTTTCTCATGAAATTTCGGCTAGTGTACGGGATCGGTGCCCACCCAGCATCGTGATGCACTTGGGGAGCTACGATAGGTAGCGAAATCCGGTTTCGAATGCCAGCTATAACGGCTGGGGGGAGCATCGTGCTAACCACATGATACCTCCATTGTGGTTGGATGATCGTCCACCTCTGCTTCGTTATGTGGGAGTGAAGCCAGCAGCCGGCTGGTTGGTCTAGGCCCTTCACGGGCTGTAGCGCCACGGATTATTATTATTATTATTATTATTATTATTATTATTATTATTATTAATTTGATTGAGCCTTTGCAATTAAATTGTGCACTTTGTATTTTTTTTTAGCCATATCATGAGTTACGGATAAAATTTTCAGAGAATTTCACAAAAGGCATCTGAGCTCTGTCTGTTAATGTCCATTTATAGTACATATTTTTTTCAATTACATTTTTCTGTATCAAAGAATTCAACAGCGTCTAAACATTTATATTTCCAGGACATATTTCGCACTTACTGAGATATCAATCAGATAATGGATCATTCCACATCATTTTTTAATTAATTCATTGAGGTCTTGGAATGAGATGTCACTATCATTTTTAAGCTTTTGTAGGCTTATGAGCATTAATTTTGTGTTTTCGCATGTCATTCATACAAACACAAACATTGTGTGTCCCTGCTCCTCCGGCTAAAACCCAGTTTAAGTTTGAGAGATGCGAACCTCGAAAACCCGACTTTAGAACTTGCGTGCCTTAATCTAAATTCCTTGTAGAGTTACTTAAGATTTGCTAAAAGTAATCTTTTTTTCCTTTTTATTTTTTTCTCCTCCTCTGACAGATTTGGTGTCCTTTCTACCGACCATTTTCCTACTGATATCGTCTTCTTCATAAAAATTTATCAGAAGTTGAACTAATCATCAGGAAGACTTACCTTTTATGTTCTGTCTGGAACCGACATCATGCCTTTATTTGTTTGTGTTTACTTTGCAACATGTGCCACATAAAAAGAGATTCCGAATTCAGATATAATTTTACGTTCACTCCAGCGTTTAGGAAGACTGGTTAAAATATTATATTTCTCATTTCCTGTTTTCGAGATTGCAAATTTTGACTTGATTAAGAGGTTAGGTACAGCTTACAGCAGTAAAATTTTGAAAATATTCAACATTTTTTTATCCATTACTGTATCTTGTATAATGATGAAAATTGGTATGTTTAAAACACTGTCTTTCTGCTATATGAAAAATATTTTTACGATTAAAAAAATATTTAGATTTATTTTTCAAATTTCAGTTCACTGTGCAGTGATGAAGCGTTTCCCACATAACTCAAAAACTATCAAACATTCTGTGATGACATTTTTTGTGTGTCGGCATGTCATGCCTACAATATGATGCAAGACCACTCCTCTACCTTTGATGGATTGTTTGATAAAAAATAAATTCATTTAAAAAAATGATCAAATATCAGTATTTTCTCATAACACAAAATAAAAAAAAATATTATTTATTAAGGAATCTAGTTGAAAGAGCATGATATTGTAAATATGAGTTTCAGCAATAAAATAAAAGAGAGATAATATGAAAAAGTGAACAAGTGTATAAGTTATGATGGAAATGCTTCATCACTGTACAGTGAACTGCCAACAGTTTTAATTTTAAAAATAAAAAAGTTTTTTTTTTAATCGTAAAAATATTTTTTTTCGTACAGCAGAAGCAGAAACCTGCAGAAAAGTATATTCGATTATTCATGTGCTAAAATGGATAAATGTTCATCTTCCCTCTTGCTTAAAAAAGTCCCTTGTGCAGACGCTTGTATTTCCCTATTTTGACTATGCTGACATTTTACTGACTGACCTTTCCAGCGACAACAAAACGAAACTTCAACGTGCTCATAATTTGTGTGTAGGCTATGTTTTGTAAGCAATATTCGTAAATATGATCATATTACCCCATCCCTGGAAACAATAGGTTGGCTTAAACTAGTTAAGAAAAGAAATTTACATTCACTTCTCCTTCTCTTCGAAATCTTGAACTCTTCTATTCCTTCGTACCTGTCGTCTCGCTTCACTTACCTTTCTTCCCACCACAATCTGAACACACGCTCTCGCCATGAAACAATACTAACAATACCATCCCATCGCACCTCCCCATACTCATCCTCTTTCACAATAGCCCTGCCAAGACTCTGGAATTCGTTATCTGCTAGCATCAGGGACTGTTGAAATAAAATTGAATTCAAACGCAAACTTACTAGGCAGTTAGTTGGTCAGTAATTGAGACTCGTTCAGATATGGTTTCTTGTAAATAGTTCTCTTAATCTATCACAAAATATTTCAATATCCGGTAATTCAATCACTATAGATTTTTGTTATTATAGGTTTAATTTGTAATTCAGTAAATACAAAAATATTCTTTGTTCTTAACTTCTATGATAAAATGTCTACCTTTCATTAATCAGGTAATCTTGTCGTACTTTAATTTTTATTGTAATTGTAATTGTAAATTTAATATTAATTGTAATTTTATTGTTCATATTATAGTTGTAATCTCCTGGTAGAGGGGCAGAGAAGGCCTGATGGCATTATCTCTACCAGGTTAAATAAATAAATACTACTAATACTAAGGACAGTGTTTTACACCTACCAATTTTCATTACTGTAAAAGATACAGTAATGGAGGAAAAATGTTGAATGTTTCCAAACATTTTACTGCTGTAAGCTGTACCTAACCCCTTAATCATCTCTTAGCATTCGTGTCACTACAAGTATAAATATTAAATATATTCTCACTTATAGCGAGCGTTACAACACTGAATTTTCTTTGAGCATATGATTTAACACACGAGAGTTTAGGTTTGAAAAGAGGGGATTCATCTAATGGTGTTAGAAGTTTATTCAAATTACTTACACTGTCTTCAGTACTTTCAGGAACGTATTCCTTCTCGCTCGGCGACCTCCCTGCCTCAGTGTGCACACTATCTTCTTCACTCGTTGACCTCCCGATCTCAGTTTCAGCCCATTGTTTTCATTAGGGGTATTAATTTTTGCAACTTTAAGACGGCAACTATGACAAGTAGAATCACCTATTACTAAATGCGGAACTTTTTTTACACATGTTCATTGTCACTTTTCTCCTATCAACACGTCTTGAATGCTTTTCCAATCCGAAAGGACTATAACACCACAATTTCCAAGTTTGTTTTGTTTCAGGCATATTTATGGAATTAAATCACACTGAATTTAACCAACACACACGAAACTAATTGAATTGAACTCCCTTAACTGCGCAAGTACATGTCCCGTAACACGAGACGTGCGAGTGAGCTCACAGCTGATAGCGTCATGTAGTACGGACCTTGGTGTGTCACTGCGGTTTAAGCCATATTAGCCCTTACACGCAGATTTTCTTGTATTCATAATATTAATATGCACTAAACCAGCCTTGCCGAAAATGTCATCGTGCGCCGAGCCACTGTGTAACCTGCAACGTGCATAGCACCTATGGAGGGAGGCGAACACCCGAAGGGGAAGTGAAGCAACTGTCTGACTTATTAACGGATTTTCATTTTCCTTAGTCAAGCACATCAATATAATTTTATGTTGTATAAGGTTACAAGCTAATGTTTAGTACGTGTAACGAAGAAAGAAATGAACAAAAAACATAGGACACATTATCACAACCTATTAATTTTCCTCAGATTGTCTCTGCAATAGTTTCAAAATCAGGAATTATGTCACTTACTGCCGGTCGTAGTTAATCACAAAGGTATTTATGAATCATGATCTAAATTTGGTTTTTACTATTTTAATTGTTGAAAATAATTTTTCACAAACGTAAGTTGTAGCGAACATGGCTTCAACAGAACAAGCGAAAAAACGAAGCTTCGGATATTTATTTTTAGGCAAAGATTTGAAAAGTTCAACATTTGTCAAGTCCTTACATATAGCTTTCATTTAACATCACATTTTAAATCTGTGAGTTTAAATTGAAGATCTAACGGCATTATTCGTACATCTGCTGAAAAAAGATCGGCGTACAGAGATAATAATAATAATAATAATAATAATAATAATAATACGGAAATCTAGTCTTTCAGGTGAAGCTCCCTGTAAAGCAGATTTGAATAATTTCAAGGGAAAAATTGTTCCGGGGCCGGGTATCGATCCCGGGACCTCTGGTTGAACGTACCAGCGCTCTACCACTGAGCTACCCGGGAACTCCACCCGACACCGTCTCAACTTTTCCCTTTATATCCACACAACTCGCGTGGGCTGACGAAACGCCAGAGACCCACAACGAGTGCACACAATCTCTGTGTGACTTGGAATTGTGGTTTTCTGTTAACGTACACAGTAATGTATATATTATGCAATCTAGTCTTTCAGGTGAAGCTCCATGTAAAGCAGACTTGAATAATTTGGAAAGTTGGAAAAGTTGAGACGGTGTCGGGTGGAGTTCCCGGGTAGCTCAGTGGTAGAGCGCTAGTACGTTCAACCAGAGGTCCCGGGATCGATACCCGGCCCCGGAACAATTTTTCCCTTGAAATTATTCAATAATAATAATAATAATAATAATAATAATAATAATAATAATAATAATAATAATAATAATACTTCATGTAGTATAATGCAGTTTTATGTTATACAACCGTTTCCTCGTAATACTTGTGAACAAATCATACATTTAATATTCTCATCATATTGGCAACAAAAAAATTCGTCCTCCCATCCTCCTTGAAACTTTCGTTTTTGTAGAGGTACATTGGTTTCGAGAGAGACATTGGAAGATACGCCACTCGCAGATGAGAGACAAATAAGCAAATGGAACGAAGTTTGATTCCAGTGAGTGAGAGGGTGGGGGTTGGGGAAGGCAGGAAGTAAGAGAAATGCACAGCTGTCATTGCGATCCATAATGTGCTCGTGAGTCACATTTTCGACACGGCTGCACTAAACCATTCAATATTCCGAAATGAAATTTAACAAGTAAGCCAATTATACAATCATCTTGGTATAGAAAAAATATCATATGTACCAAAGCGTCCAATTTTAAGTTATAAATATTTTTATATGTTATTGCTCATTTTCACACCATCAGAAAACACTTAATCGTATTTAGTATAATGATAATTTAAACTACATTTATTTTTACTTATGGAAGTATTCTATTTGCTTTCAAAAAACTAATTGTGACAATGTGAAGGCATTTTTCGGAAAATGCTACAAGCGCACAGCCCTATAATTTCGATAATCGCCGCAGCCATACTGTAAATGATATGAGTATCATATTGCAGCAAGTTGTTGTTTATTGTTAGTAAAATAACATGTACAAAAATACTGTCTTCATTCTTCCCTGAAGGAGTAAAATCTCGTGCTCAGGGAGTTACCTAAACACATACTTAACACAAACAAAGATAATTGACACAAAGTGGGTCAAGAAAAAAAATTATAAGAATAAATTAACTTTAAAAATACAATTTCAATTTTAACAATTTAAATCATACAAATACATACACATATTAAATCAACATATATTCTTTAACAATTAAATGTTCCTAACGCTATTTTTTAAATTTCTGATACTAAAATTTTCCAAATTTGGGTATTTTTCAATTATCTTATTATATAACCTTGGACCAAAGTAGGTAGTGGGTGCTTGTGAAACATTTGGTTCGTCTATGCATATAAAGTTGGATCTTTTAGTTCCATATTTATGATGATACAATTTGAATTTATTACGATTTTTAAGTATGAAGTTTAATAAGGCAATATAATAAATCTGTTTAATATTCAAACCATTAAAATCAATGAAGAAAAGCTCGGATGAGTAATCAATTGGTTTATTAAGGCATATTTTAATTATTATTTTCTGAATAAGTATTAGTGGAGTGAGATTAGAATTACAAGCATTTCCCCATCCTAAAATTCCATATTGGAGAATGCATTGAAATGAAGCTAAATAAATGAGACGTAAAAATATTAACTGGTACATATGACCGAAGTAGAACAAAGATATAAATTGTTTTACGTAATCTATTGCATAAATATATAATATGTTTATTCCATCGTAAGTGTTTGTCGATTGTAATGCCTAAATACTTAACTTCTGAGGATTCGGTTAACATGGAACATTCACAATTTTGAGAAGAACAATCAGAATTATGAATTTTGAGCCTAAAAGAAAACTGAGGAGATTTAAGACCACTGGACCTTAGTGAAAACGGAACAACAGTTGTTTTGGATGTGTTTAAGGAAAGAGCGTTTGAATTAAACCACTCTTTAATTACCTGTAATCCATTATTCGCATTAATATAAATGCCTTTCCAAGATTTTTCGTCAAAAAGAATTACGGTAATTATTTATTATAAGTATGAACATATATTAAAATATGAAGAACATTGGAGATATCACCTTTCCAATCTCCAAAATTTTACATGGAATTACCCATTATTATTATTATCATTATTATTATTATTATTATTATTATTATTTTATTACTATTATTATTATTATTATTATTATTATTATTATTATTATTATTATTATTATTATTATTAGTATTCGTTTATTATATTGTTTCTCGTTTTTGCTGCACAGGACTATACAATGGAACACTATGTGAAGCTGGGCGCGGACCGTGACAAATTGGTGCTAGGCATCCCCACGTACGGGCGCTCCTACACCCTATTCAACCCCATTGCCACGGAGATTGGGTCTCCGGCGGACGGTCCCGGCGAGCAGGGAGACGCCACGCGAGAGAAGGGCTACCTGGCGTATTACGAGATCTGCGAGAACCTTAAGACCGCCGACTGGAAGATAGAGCACCCCAACCCAAGAGCCATGGGGCCTTACGCTTATAAAGGCAATCAGTGGGTCGGCTACGATGATATTGATATCGTGAAACTCAAGGCAAGTTTTTATTCCCTCTAGCATTGTAGTGTGGAGGAGAGCGAATAACTTTTCTTTAGCAGAGAACTGACAGGTAAAAGATGAATATGTGTAACGCATGTCTTTACTTTTAATATAGAGACACAATTGGATATCAGTTCAGTATGCATCCATCCATACATGAATATTTGCACATACAGGGTGATTCAGACCACCCGTAACAGTCATTTATTTCGGAAACTAGTGCATAAAAATTTTCAAGACAAAAGTATTTATAACTAAACCACATGTGAACTTTCACTTGAACTTGATTTCATCAATCAGCTCTAACAGGAAGTAGGGTCAGTGGCGTATCACTTTAAAATTTCAAATGGCAGTCGGATCAAGTAGGGTACCATTTTGATAGAGGTCTTCAAAACAAACAACTTTCATAGGAAACGTTTTTATCAATTCCTACTCTTTCAATGAGAAAACGTACAAAAAGACAATATTGTCATCAATATTGAGAAATGTTACAAGACGAAAATGTAAACAAGACAATTAATGTTGACATGTTACTGAAAGGCTTGACAATTCCATTAATTTTTTATAAATTTTCAAACTATCTGCCGTTCTGAGCAGTACCTGTACTCTTCTTCTAACACTGTCAGTGACTCTTAATACTTCGGCGTGGTCAAGTGACTGGCAGAGTAGCAATTAATAAAAACGTTTCCTATAAAAGTTGTTTGTTTTGAAAAGCTCTATCAAATGGTACCCTATTTGACCCGACTATCATTTGAAATTTAAAAACGATAAGCCACTGACTCTACTTTCTGTTAGACCTAATTAATGAAATCAAGTTATAACTTGAAAGTTCACATGTGGTTTAGTTATAAATATTTTTGTCTCGAAAATTTTCATGTTCTAGTTTCCGAAATAAATGACTTACGGGTGATCCGAATCACGCATTGCCTTTTCGTACGTTTTCTCATTGAAAGAGTAGGAATTAATAAAAACGCTTCCTATGAAAGTTGTTTGTTTCGAAGAGCTCTATCAATGGTGCCCTATTTGACCCCGACTCCCATTTGAAATTTTAAAGTGATACGCCACTGACCCTACTTCCTGTCAGAGCTGATTGATGAAATCAAGCTCAAGTAAAAGTTCACATGTGGTTCAGTTAGTCTATAAATATTTTTGTCGTGGAAATTTTCATGCACTAGTTCCCGAAATAAATTATTGTTACGGGTGGTCTGAATCACCCTGTATACATACATGTAGTCCACACCTGTGGAGTAACGGTCACCGCGTCTGGCCGCGAAACCAGATGGCCCGGGTTCGAATCCAGGTCGGGGCAAGTTACCTGGTTGAGGTTTTTTCCGGGGTTTTCCCTCAACCCAATACGAGCAAATGCTGGACCCTGGACTCATTTCACCTGCATTATCATCTTCAGTTCATTCAGACGCTAAATAACGTGAGATGTTGATACAGCGTCGTAAAATAACCCAATAAAAATAAAATAAATACATATACACATACCTACATACATACACCCTTACAACTTAGAATCCTGAAATGAAAATGATAACGAACTGCAGCCGAAGTTGGAATTCGAAGGCGGGAAGAACAGAATCCCATACTTATATTCATATATGAGGCCTCGTCAACCTCATTTAATAATCACTGACCATAAGTAGTCATACTGTAGATACCTGTTATCCGAGAAAAATTCGTTCCAGCACCATTAAATGAACTCAGGACCTCCCAACTCTGTGCGCTTAGCGCTCTTTCCATCTGAGCTATACCGGAGCCTGATTGACGTCGCCGGCCGAACTTTCCTCCTTTGTATCATAAATGGAGTACTATCTGCATTTCAGACATACAAGCCTTGTATGCAGGACCGCTTATTTAAATGACTTTGTGGTCATTTTCAACAACAGCTTATGAATCATTGTTAACATTGGTATATACTTATATTCATACATGAGGCGTCGCCGTCCTCATTCAATAATCAATGACTATGAATAGTCATACTGTAGATTCCTGTTATTGGAGAAAAATGGCAACAAAATCATTTAAATATACGCTCCTGCATACATGGCTTGAAGGCTATGTCTGAAATGCAGGTCACTGATGATACAAAGTAGAAGAGTTCGGCCGGCGCAGTGAATCGGGTCTCGGTATAGCTCGGATAGAAAGAGCGCTCAGCGCGCAGAGCTGAGAGGTCCTAGCTTGGATTCCCGGGTGCTGGAACGAATTTTTCTCCAATAATAGGTAATAGGTAGGTAACAGAAACTTAGTTATTTCGGCAAGTTCTGAAGCAAGAAGACAAATCTTAGGTAAGAAATTGAGAATTGGTTGGATCATTTGTAACTGATCTGTTTAAACAAAGTTTTTATCATCATATCTTCTTCAGACGAATATCTACTTCGCCTATCAGGAGGACATGACCTGAGTTAATATCTGTTCCTCGTAAAGTCTTCGTTTTTTTTTGTTTTTTTTTTTTTTTGTTTTTTTGTTTTTTTTTTTTTTTTTTTTTTTTTTTTGCAATTTCGGAATCTTTCCTGTACCAGTATATAATCTATCTAATATCTGCTTTCGTCCTTTGTGCATGTCCATGTGTATGGAATAATGTACGAGTATTTCCAACAATCATTGCAATTATTTTATAGAAATTTACCAAAGATTCTCCTCTGTTATTTCTTCTTCTCGATCCATATTTTACATGCGGCGGTTCCTCCTCGGGGGAGGGTAGACAGGAACGTCGTTCTCACGTTTTTCTACTTTTGAAAGTAAATACCAAATGAAAAATATGCCTTGAAATTCGAGGAAGATTCGATAATTTTTAAGTTCACAACTATAAGAAAACCCGGTTGATCGAGTTTTAAACGACGCGCACTCATGTGCTGCTAGAAAACTGTGAGAAAGATGCAAGATTGTTTGTGTGGAGGAAAGTCAATCTATTCCTCCTTTACTGCAGTTAACACACATGGACGACAGCGCACTAATGGCCAGAGAAAGAAGCAGAGTTTTAAAGCAAGTAAATGAACGGATAGGGAGGAGATCCTCCTCTGAATCAGCGCATGGACGGGAAATAGAAACCGCCTGATCTTGCAGCAAGCTCGCTACCGCTGCCATCTAACGATGCTGTATTCAACTAGACTATAACACATCTAGGAGGAGGCACAATAAAAACAGTTTTAACGCAAAGCTATGAAAGACACCATATAAACTTTTTTAAAATCATAAATCAAAATATATATTATTCATTGCATTTTATATACGCTACTTCTCATGGTTTGAAACTTTCGAGGATATCTGAAAGTTGAAGTTAGATTTATATAAAACAAAGAGGAAGTAGTTCTACGTTAGTATCGCAGAGCTTTTCGACCCCTGAAATTCACTTCCATTCATTGTCTACTAGACAGAACAACAGCCAAGTTGTCAGTTTTGTACCAATATATTTGAAATTGAAAGTACTTCAAACTACATTATTTTTAACGTAAGAAAAATTAATCGGCCACCGGCAGCTTTGAACAATAATGGTGGTATGACTTTACAAGAACTAACATTCTTCAAAAGCATGTGATACGGAACTTGTTAAATGTACATGTGACAACACAGACCACGTGGGTGGGTGCAGTGTTCTCGTTTTCCTAACAGATTATTTGCCATTCCCACTTCAGTAAAACGGTTCCGGTTACGTATTAGTAGCTAGTCTCTTCCAACACGTGTGATGCTGTAGTGCAGACGTCTCCAAAACCGTACTCGCGAGTAAGCCCCTGAACGGAACCGAAGCCAGTACGTAACGAGCGCGTTCCTCCTCACCCATCCCCACCTGTACTGTACTCAATGTTTATGCGCAAAAGAAGAGTAGTGGCGGACTGCCATTGTCACTGTATTGGTCGGCGTGTTCCACCGTTTCACAATGTCTTCTAATCATGGACGTAGTACATTCAAGGATGAAAGGGAAGAGAAATATTTTGTGTTAGTGAGAAGAATGTGAAATGCTTAATTTGTTCGAAAATTCTTAAGGGTGTGTTAAAATTCAACATGCGACGACAATACTCGACTCTTCACAAAGAATATCATACAATTACAGGCATATTGGACATGTGAAAATAATTTATTTTGGGGCTATCTGTATAACTGTTGGTTATACATACATAATAATCAGTATATTAAAATACGTTTGCACTCAGTTCCGCATGACATACTTATAGTTTTTTTTTTTTATTTTAATTTTAGGTGAAATGCTTAGGCCTACAAATATTTTTATAAATATAAAACAAGAAAATACAAACACAAATCATACACGTGTTCTCAGTCTTAAACAAAAAAAGCTTCTTGCTAGCTATGTTCTAGCTTGGAATATTGGAAAATCAATGAAGCCCTTTACAGAAGCATCATTTATAAAATCGTTCATACAGAACGCTACTAAACTACTGTGTCCAGAACAAAGTCAAAATTTAAGAAAATTAAATTGCTTCCAATTACAGTTCAGAGAAGGAATTGCAAGATTGTAAATGTAATTGAATCTGAAGTCGAAACCACAATTAACCAGTTTGTAGCTTACTCACTTGCATTGGACGAAAGCACAGATAGAAATGACGAAGCTCACCTAGCAACTTTCATTCGAGGAGTTAATGAACATTTTACTGTGTCTGAATGTCTTCTAGATCTAATTACAAAATATAACTGGAGAAGATCTTTTCCAGGCACTGAAAGGCACCATAGAACAGAAGAGGTTGAATTTGCAATGGCTTGTGTCAATAGCAGCAGAAGGGGCTCCAGCTTCATAGTATGTCAAAATAATATACAAACGTATGATATTTCTTACTCTTTTGATGTTATTATTTGTAAACCTAAGCAGACTGTTGCCGCGATCCCCCACTGACCGCATCCATCTGTTGAGGTACGTGTCTCTTCCCCTTCTCTAGTCCTACAGCACACTGTGTTCGGCGGGCAGCATCGAGAGCACGAATGACGATACGCTTTTTGGAGACCTCTGCTGTAGTGTGCGCGAAAAATTCTGTGAGGTTGTGAATTCCCTTGTAATTGTTAATTTGTGCAATTATTCAACAATGAATGGAAGTGAAAACATATTTTGGACAATTTAGGAAATTCAGTTTACAAGAACAGATTATAGCTATACAAAAAGGAAGGCCAACCCTAACACTACCTGGTCTTACATGTATCCATATAGGCTAATTTTTAGCATGTTTCTCTCAAGAAGGTGTCATTTTGCGCTGTTAACTTCTTTCCTCCTCTTAAGAAATACGCAGGAGCCGCCACTGTATTTTACAACTGTTCTTCCATCTTGTCCTTCTCCTACAACTATGTTCCAGTCGCCCATTAGGATTACGCATCACGTTTGACAATTTTTGGACAATAAAAATTCGGACCGACCTTCTTTGTAGAGTTCTAAAATTATATAATATTCTGCACACTGAACATTTTCCAACAATCAACTGTACCTTCTCTTGCAGGCGCGCTATGTGCGCGAGAACGGTCTGGGCGGCATCATGTTCTGGGCTATCGATAACGACGACTTCAGGGGCAAGTGCCACGGCCGCCCATACCCATTGATAGAGGCAGGCAAGGAGGCCTTGCTGGCCAGCGGCTCAGAGTGAGTGACAATATACTTAGAACGAATTGAGTATTGTAAAAGTATAAATATTAACCTCAGGTAAACTGGAAATGGTTATACATTCTGTGAAATGAAATGATCGATATATTTATAGTGCTAAGAGTCACATGAATTCAATTGTATGCACAGTAAGATATGGTCTGTTCCAGGGACTTATATTCCGAGTTTCCACTGCAAACAAGTAGCCTAGAATCAAATTGTAACTTAGCCAAAAATCGGATTTTTCAGGAAATACAAAAACTAATTCCATCTAGTCTGAAAGTTAGTGGAAGAAACAAATAAATCCAATTTAAAGCTTCAAAAGTGACCTTAAAATGAAAAAAAAATCCGATGCACTGAAAATGTTTAAGCAATCCTTGTTACTTCATTCTTGGATATACTCTTTTAACAATAATTGAATAATACTCAATAAGTAATAATTGCTTTACTGTGTCAACATTTTGGTAAATTACCTGACTGACTAGTTTCGACGTGGTGTGCGTCAGATAATTTACCATAATATTAACACAGTAAGGAAATTATTACTTATTCAGTAATTTTTGTTAGGAGAAAGTTCAGTTTGTTGCCAAGTTGTGGATAAAATGCAGTTTGATTATAAAAAGTGAATAAAATTTTGAATAGATTTCAGTATAGCCTATATTGTTATTAAATTTTTTATTTAGGTAGTACGTGCCAAGAGGGTCTATCTCTATTTTAATGAAGAGAAAACATATAGCAACTTATTATAAAAAGATCTGGTCTTCTGTCAATATCAATTCTTGAATAATGTTAAATCAAAGAACTGTTATCAAAAATACATTGTATTTCAACATCTATATATCGATCGTCCAGTTCAAAAGTGCGACAACTCAAAAATTGTCATTTTATTGTTATTTATACTACCGAAAATCCCTTTCGGAGTTCTTTCCAATTCATTATTGAGATAAGTCATATTTACAACCAAAAAGAAAAAAAAAAAGAAATAAACTGCTTTAGAAGTAATTATTACTATGGTCTTTATTAATTCATTATTAGTACATTTCGAAATCTATTAATAATGAACTGGAAGATTGTGATAAACTCGTCCTGAATACTGACTCATTCTAATTGTCGTGGTTATGAACCAGAATTCTGTTCCTTCCTAGGTGATTTATTTGAAACTTTCAACTGAAGATATCTCAAAACTTGTTTTTTTTTTTTTTAACTAGACGATCGATATATAATTTCAAGTCCACACCTGTGGAGCAACGATTAGCGCGTCTAGCAGCGAAACCAGATGGTCCGGGTTCGATTCCCGGTTGAGGCAAGTTACCTGGTTGAGGTTTTTCCGAGGTTTTCCCTCAACCTACTATGAGCGAATGCTGGTAACTTTCGGGTTGGACTCCGAATTCATTTCACCGGCATTATCCACTTCATCTCATTCAGACGTTAAATAACCTAAGATGTTGATAAAGCGTCGTAAAATAACCTACTAAAATTAAAAATTATAATTTGAACTGGTAATGAAAATTACGGGAAAACGGCTGAACGGATTTTAATGAGTGACCCGTCTTTTTTAAGCTTGGCATCCAAAGATTTGCAGAAATATAGTAGTTTTTAGTGAAATGTAAATTTTCTACATAATTTTCCTACTTTTCAAAATCTATCTATGGTCAGTTTTGAGAACTAATAGCTTTTCAGAAAAAGAAAACAAAACAATAAAATAAATATTATCAAGGAGGCGATGCCTCCGGGATTGCTAACAGATTCTCTGACATAACACCAATAGATCGATCTTCATTTTGTGTAATTTACTGTGAACTTCAAAACTTATTAGTAAGGTTATACTATTATGTATTATCATGAATTTACAGATCTGATTGTCTGTTGTCTAATTTTCTTAGTATAGCTCTGTATAGGTTATTAAAAACTACAAAACTCAAGAAGTTTTGTCGACATTATCACCATTAAAAATTAAATATTGCAGGTAATTCATGGTATGAGTATTTGTTTATTAATGATACACATTAATACTATTAATCATGATATGAAAGTAAAACCTTTTAGGGTTTTGTAAGTAAACGTAGAGGATATCTTACATTAGATCTTCATTTCTATAATTTTCTGATACGATTCTATAATTCTCCTATAGCAATCGCCTTATTTTCAGTAGCTCAACAATGGATTCCCCTCTACTGTTGAAAATAAGTCGGATAATACATAATTAATTTATATTTCTGATCTTCAGGGAGTAACAATAAAACTCATTACGAGCTTATGGTCAATAAATACGCCATTGATTGAACGTATGCTAACGTTTTAACATGGATTAAATGATATTCAACATTAGCTAGTATCTAATACACTCCAAAAGTCATATTCTTGCCAACAATCCGCAATGACTTGAAACAACAACTACTTTACTTCCGCATAAAAGAACCGCTGATCGCCTTGATATTGATACTTGCGTTTTCAATTGAAACTCAAAGAAATGAAGATTGATTATATTCAAGAAAAAGCTTTTGACATAAAATCCATTCCGAGGGAATGTTTTAAAAAGAGAAAAATTTTGACAAGGTTACATTTCATTGAGTTATTACGTTACTTTCAATGTTACATCTTTTGTGGAGTATGTTTCATTATTATGGAAAATATCTGATATTCTGCCAGGAAAATAAACCTGAAAAATCTTTATTTAAACTTCTAATATACATAGTCTGCAGCATTTGCTGCACAAGCCACTAGTATTAATACATTTTAAAAATAAATATTAATTACTATAGGAAAATTGCATTTGAGACTATGTGAGGAACATCCAATATAGCATCTTGGAATTTTTCAACCAGTCAACCAGTTATCTGATATCTTACCCAAATCTGTTTGAGTTGACAGCATTGTTTCTATTTCATCCCGTGTCTTCACCTTCATTAATTACGAATGTAGAATCTCAATTTTTCAATTTGTCTCCAGGCTTCCCCATATTGCTTCTTCAACAGATTATCAACGACTTTCTTATTGTCTTCTGTCACTTGATTTCCTTTCGGCATGTCAATGGACATAATGTCATTGATGCTGCACGAAATCATGGTCAAACTGTTGTATGTGCCTGCATTACTTTTGAAATATGGCTCACTGGCCATCGCATACCAAATCATTAAGTTGTTTTGAATCGCTTGAAGAAAATGCTTTTCACTTTTGAAGTCTGAAAGTGCCACTAGCACATGTTTTGGGACTCTTTTCAAAGACCATTTGAATCTAATAATCTATCTCTTATTTAGAACCCTTATTTGGTATTATCATAATGCTAACTTTTGGAGTTTACGAAAAGCGTTAGTACCAGTCGTGTCAGTTTGTCTGCCACTAACTACATAAGAACCAATGAAAGATTAATTGAACTACTAATTAAATTAATTACGAATTAGCTCAATCATTAATTATCCATTGTCCTCAATTATTCATTACATAAACTACTAATTGAAATGATTAAGTTATCATTATTAATGACTAAATTAATTGAGTAGTTTAATATCAAAGACGGACATCTGTTGTCTCCATAGTTTTAATCTAGAGGCAGTTTTTTGTTTCACAGTGTTCTTTGTAATGTTTTAACACAATTTATTTTTATAGATGTAGTGTTAGAGTTTGCATATAGTTCACCATAACTGAAAAGAGCATGAAAAATTGTATAAGAATCCACATTATCTAAATTTCGATCTGAGGGTCAGATGTCCGCTTTTATATTAAGCTACTCAATTATTCATTGAGATAACAATAATATCAATAGCTAAAGTCAATTAAAATCGGCTAGTCCGACAATATTTACCTTACTTAAAGATCAAAACCTAAGTGCTTAATTCGTAAAATATTCTCTACACATTTCAAATAAAAATCTTGTGTAATTATTAAAACTATTAAATTTAATTGTGATTCCTGATTTCGAAAATTTCGTTGGACCTGTGTAAATATCGCCGCTACAGCCAGTGCCAGCGTTTGTGACACGTGTTCTTGAGAAAAATGCCAGTCAGTGAGCACTTGTTGCCAGTGTAGCTGAGAACGGTAACACCCAACACGTCACGTAAGCAATCTGCCAATCACAGTTGTCAGTCTTGTTGCCCACAGACTGCGTCAAAGTCAAGACACTCGCACTTTGCGTTTCTGGGATGTGCCTTGAGTACACTGACCAGCCAGTGGCATATGTTACCACTTCGGCTGAGAGTAGTACCACCTCCTAAATAGATGTGACGTAAGCAATCTGCGAATCACAGTTGCCAGCTTTAATGCCCACAGACTGTGGCAAAGATAAGTTACTCGTTCTCAACGTTCCAATTACTTATTTCACGCGCCAGAAACGGTGGCTTTGGGTATACCACACTTAGGCCTACAGAAGCAGTAGCAGCAACAACCACCACCTCAAGAGCCGTAAGCTTCAACCAGTGGGTAGTCGCATGTAAAGTCATCCAGAGCAGGAAAAGGAGCTATCATAATATCAGTTCTGATCAGAAAAAAAAGTTTAGATAAGGAAAAGCAAAGAAAAGACGGAGCTCGCAAAAAGTCGTTCGAAAAACAACAAAAACCAAAGAAAAACTCAGTCCAAGAAGCACTGCTTGAGTTCGTCCAGTGAAGAAGAATCCGATGTGGAAGTGGAATTAATTAACTCTAGTGACTCGGGATATGGAGAAAATTATGATGATGGAGAGATCTTGTTTTGCACTGAATTTTTTTCAGAGGACACCAGGGCCCAGGGGGGAGAAATAGATTCAGTGTTCAAAATGCCCTTGTTGGGCACACGAAGATTGCAGCACTGATGATGAACCTTTCGTTTGTCCAACTTGCTCAATACAGCAAAATAAGAATTGTGTCAATTAAAGGGGTCGGCAAAATAAGTGCAATCCGCTTAAAATTAAAATATGGAGATCGAAATTTAATATTCTATTATTTTTCTTTCTCTAGCAAAATATTAACGTTAGCAATAGTAGCCGAAATAAGATTAGTACATTCATGTTCGATTTGACCGACTTTGTGTTATTTTCTTAAGCCATCTTAATTTCACTTGGAAAAATGTCAAATAAACAACAGAATTTCTGTTGAGAGGAGTTAGGTCACTGGTGCACTGACCTCTTCAATTTTAAAATGTTCCTGAATTTATTAAAGTATCTACATGATTTTACAATATTATATATTGCTTCAATTTTCAGCCAAATGATGATAATTTTTGTCCATGTTCAAAAATAAATTTAAATAACACACGTATCTCTTATTTGGAAACCCTTTCAGAAACATCAGTATTTCCCAGTTTCACTTTTTTATAATATAAAGTAATAATAAAAACTAATTAAAATTTGTATTGTCAATTCTAAAAATAGACGAAATCCTGTATGTATTCCACTCATTCAGATTAAAAATGTCTATTTCCATCCTCATTTATAAGCAGTTAAAAAAGTGTCTCCTATTTGGGTACTTTACCTTATGTTCAGACTGTCAGTGTTCATTAGGCCCACTTGACAGGTCATATAATAGGATGAACTGCTCTTCAATACTAGAGGCCTTTCAGCCCGCCTTGGGGATAAGGAAATAATTTTTCCTGCAGCAGAAAATATTTAAATACAACAATACCTAAGTTGTCTGCTAGAATTAAGTAAAACACGTGGGGCCATATACATAGACATTTTTAGCGCGGGCTTACGGTGTATGATCAGCGTTTTTCGTATTCATAACCAGCGTTAGCGATAGGATATGATTTGAATTCTGTACAAGTAACCAGTGGATAGCCGGGGCTAGCTTAGTACGCTCGTAGCGCGTGCTGCGAAATGTCTATGAATAGCACCCAATAACGGTGTTTGAAAGTTTGAACCAAAGACGTTGTAGTTATATGTCGGTTTGAACTGACCGGTAACAGCTACGGTTAACCGAGTAACTTCGGTGCTCCGCTGCCAAGCACGTAAATCGACAGAACCGAGTAACTCAACAGTTCTACTCGCTCCGTCCCCAGCTCTATTTGCTATGACACAGAACATAATATAATACAATACAATAACTAATTTGTCACAAAAACTTGATATTTTAAATAAATGTTTGCAACGGAAAGATCGTGTCAATGATAGACTCCATTAAGGCATTCATGCCTAAATTACTGGGAGAGCCAGCTTGGGAAAAGTTGTGTGTACCATTTTCCGTGTCAGGGCCAAATAGTTATTAAACATGCCCATTCCTTACAAAATTATAAAACCATACTTCAAACTTTTATCACGGAATTTGAAAAGAAATTTGCAGAAGTTACGTCTATTGACAAAGAGGTGCGACTGTTTACCTGCCCACTCACATTTGCTCCTATTGATGCTCCACCTGAACTGCAATTAGAATTAACTGACTTGCAGAATAATACAGCTATTCGATGTTCAGGATGTCTGGTCCTGAGATTTATAAAAGTCTTCCAGAAGAGAAGTTTCCAAACGTACGGTTGTTTGCTAGACGATAAATGGCAATGAATAATTTCAAGAGAAAAATTTTTCTGGGGCCGGGTATCGATCCCAGGTCCCTCCGCTTAGCGCACGAATGCTCTACCGACTGAGCTACCTCAGGAACTATACCCGACATCGTTAACAGAAAGCCACAATTTAAGTCACACAGAATTGTGTGCACTCAAAGTTGGGTTTCTGGCGTCTTGTTAGCCCATTTGAGTTGTGTGGATATAAAGGGAAGAATTGTGACGGTGTCGTGTATATTTCCTGGAGTAGTTGAGTCGATAGAGCATTCGTGCGCTAAGCGAAGGGTCCCGAGATCGATACCCGGCCCCGGAACAATTTTTCCCTTGAAATTATTCAAGCCTGCTTCACAGGGAGCTACTACCTGAAAGCCAAATTTGTATGATTAATGGCAATGTTCGGCTCGACCCATCTATGCGAACAGTTATTTTCCAAGATGAATCTCATTGAAAGCGAAATCGACCTGGCCTCCTATGCCCAAGGTTGCGGGTTCGATCCCGGGCCAGGTCGATGGCATTTAAGTGTGCTTAAATGCGACAAGCTCATGTCAGTAGATTTACTGGCATGTAAAAGAACTCCTGCAGGACAAAATTCCAGCACATCCGGCGACGCTGATATAACCTCTGCAGTTGCGAGCGTCGTTAAATAAAACATAACATTTTTTTTTTTTTTTGAAAGAGATATACGCAACAGATTAACTGATTTTCATTTAGTGTGCCAATTAAGATTATGTTCAGATGTTTAGCCCGATATTAACAAACTAATGAAACCTAAAAGGTATCAGCGTTCCTCTTCGCAACATGTCCAACACCAATAATAATATTATGCGGCTTCTCTTTTATTTATTATTATATTGTTCTGTATTGCATTGTGTTACTTACAAACTAGCTTTCAAATACACTGGCGTATTCCGAATCTCACCGGACCGGTGGACAACAATGACGTCACGCTGCAGCAAAATAGGAACAAAACTGCTGGAAGGTTCGATGGCTATCATGGCGGCTGTACAAATTGTTGTCTGTGCTATGCTAGCAAGATTTTGCGAAATTTTCCTACTGTCATCTCGTTCAAAGAAAAGAGAGCATATACAATTTATTGAACCAGTAGTAATAACTGGTCCGTTGACATGTTCGCTCATAAACCATTAACGTATTCATTTTATGTTGTGCTCATTACAAATAATACAGCAGGACCAAAGCAGGACACACCGTCATGACACAACAGTGCACGATGTCATTCGTCTGCTAATTCCCGCCCTATACAAGAAACAACGAGTTTTCTAACTCGTTGACAGAAATGAATCAGATTCACTGATGGCGGCTGATGGAGACTGCCACCACCTCTGCAAGCTGATGGAACCGGTGCGACACCGGTGGAGCATCAGTGACATCATCGTTGAAATTCGGAACACGGTGATGTCATCAGATTGCTCAGCGCTGAGATTCGGAATACGCTCATAGCCAGTGGTTTGTTTCCGTGCTAGATGTCAACAAACTGGTGGGGTGGGTAAAAGTATATCTTACCCCTACTTGCTAGTTTCGCATCCCTGTTGTAAATGAACTCTAACCTAATAACAGGAAGTTATATTCCTCTGTCGAATTCGAACTTTGAATGTTCGATTCTGAGGTCCATCGCGTAGCTCTTTCAGTGTTTTTCTCAGTAACTTGAAATTTCTCTGTGTGAAATGATCATAGTGGGTTTGTTTACATTATGTATTCAGACTTAAATTTAATTAGTTTTGCAATTAGCTGGACAAATGGAAGTTCCTGTTATTTCCTGCTACTCATATGTGTAATTTTATGTTGCAGTAGTTACCTTTATGTACTGTGTAAGATATACCTTGTTTCCTATTATTATTTCACATTAAATTTCCATTCTTTATACTAGAATATTAGCATCATGTCTCATTCCTTATTACGATGGCGGACCGGCGAAAGTTTCCGTGTGAATCGCTCTCACGGACGTCGTCTTTTTCTATTCGATTCACTGTTACAAAAGCTATTCAGTCTGATGAAGAGAAGTGAAACATTCAGAGTATCAAATTTCGTCTTTAAAAATAGTAATAATTACTTCCGCAGTAACCCTCGCAGCTGTTCAAACCAAGATTACTTCAAATGGCGCTAGACTCCTCTCTTTTTTCATATAAAATACAACGCTTTACTGCTCAAGTACCAATACATACATATTTTCTTATGCCTTGTCTTATATTCAGAAAATACAGGTTTTAAGCGGTATAAGTATCATTATTTTAACTGATGATTATTCATGTCATAGGAAGAAAAAATGTCCTTACATTTTTTTTTCTAATTGCAATATTTAACTAATTATTAAAGTTTACAATATTAGACCTTTTGCAACGTTGCTGGATGGAGAGGAGGGGGTTCAGAAGTATACAGTACAGCTTAAGCGGGGACGAGGAGGTTTAGAAGTAAACAGTACAGCTCAAGCGGATACAGACATACAGGTACAAAACAGATGCTCTGTTCTAATGCAGAAGCGAACCATGACAATACTGTTGTTTACATAAAACGAGCAGCAAATACAAACCTTCAATCTCATTAATAGAACATTATGGTAAATTTACATTTTATGTAATAATATTGCTCCAATTTTTAATTGTAGGTCTAAAAAATAAACAATAATAATTGTTTTCTGCACAAGATCACACGAACTTTTTTTATAATGCAACATTTTGATCTCTTCCGCTTCCGTAAAGCAATATTATTTTTAAAGAAATTTCTGGTTGTGTGATTTTAGAAACGGAGTAAGAGACTTCTAGGGCCGTAGTTATAGACATTCTTAGAGCGGGCTAAATAGCTACTTCCGGTGTATGATCAGCGAATTAAAGTTTTTCGTATTCATAAACCAGTTTTAGCGTGCTAAACAGGGTTTGGTCAGCTAGGGTGTTATGCATAGACATTCCGCTAGCCCACGCTACGAGCGTGCTAAACTAGCCCCGGCTATCGACTGATTACTTGTACAGGATTCATATCATATCCTATCGCTAACACTGGTTTATGGATACGAAAAACATTAGTTCGCTGATCGTCCACCGGAAGCCCGCGCTAAGAATGTCTATGAATATGGCCCCTAAATTTTAGCGTCGGCCGGTAGGGTAGTTTAAAAAGTGGGCTAACTCTGCAACATGGCTCGCTATGAAGTTTTTAACGTGGCTTTTCTTCGCCGAGTTCGTGAAATGAGACGAAGAAGGAAAATATACTTTACAAAATTAATGTATTTAGAACGTCTCATTATGTTAATTTTGGAAACTTACCTGATTCACTACGGAAAATGTGAGATTGATAGTGTTGCTGCGTCCTAACCTATATGAAAACGAAGATGATCGCAGTTACCAATTTCAATTGAGACACAGTTTCTAACTACAATCCGTTATTACGCTAGATGTAGTGATAAAAATTTAATATCGGGAGTTTCTTCTCAATAATTCCCTCATATTAAACATTTTTTAGCGTACTGTTTTCTCTGAGTTCTGTAGGCCTAATTATTTAGGCCTATATATTATGTCGTGATGAAAATTTAATATCGGAAGGTTCTCCTCAATATTTCCCTCTTATTAAGCATTTTTTAGCCTATTGTTTTCTCTGAGTTTTGTAATTGTTCTCATATAATTAGGCCTACACATTATGTCATAATGAAAATTTAATATCGTAAGGTTCTCGATATTTCCCTCTTATTAAGCATTTTCTAGCCTACTGTTTTCTCTGACTTTTGCAATTGTTCTGATATAATTAGACCTATATATTATGTTGTTGCCTGCGTCATCAATTTCGGGAGCAGGGCAACCTCCACCAGTTGTTTTTAGGTATTTCCTCAACTAAAAGTAAATTAATATATACTGAATTAGAATAATTCATTCTTTGAAATCCAATATTTCATAATAGTTACGTCTAGGCCTAACCTAAAAATATTACGTATAATATTATAACATTTCTACTTACATTTTGGACATTTTTTCTTGTGTAATCAAATTACCCGCACGCTTTCATGTACATTTCTTGCTTTTATTACCACAGAAGAAAAAAACAAATAGTTTATGGTAGTTTAGTATAAAAAATAACGTTACAAATAAACAGAAACGATCCAGAATCGCTTGCATGTGAGCATGACAACTGCCAGTCTGCACATGCACAGTAACATTTCCAGCATCGTGTAACATGTTTCAAAGGTAATACGCAGACTAACGTACCACTGAATAATCGGCGTCTATGAATCCCGTAAAAGTAACCTGGCTATATTCGGGGATAGTTTGGCACGCTTGTGGCGTGAGCTAGCGTGATGTCTGTGAATACGGCCCCTAGTTTCTAATAATCGTTAAGAAACTGCTACTAAAGTTCGCCGATTAGGTAACCTTCCTTGAGGAAAACGTTGACGGTACATCTTTCTTGCCTCGCTTGAATTACGACGACCTTCTCCATAAATTAATAACATATGATATTCCTAAACTGTGAATAACATTGTAAGTTGTTTATCGAATACCCTGTACTGAACTCCCATCCGCTCGGCAGTAAACTATGGACGGGGAGCTTGAACTCAGTTGACTCGTACTTAGTCATTGCGGAGTAGGCCTACTGCCTGCTCAACGTTGCCATGTCTCTTACGCCAGAATATTAACAAATTTAAGCACGAATTTTTATTTACTTCCACGAAAGCTTAATAGAACACACACACATATTTAACTCTTTGCTAGATATATCTACCAATGTAGGCCTAATTGTTTTTGTAATTTTACTACCGATATAAACAGTATAACGCAAATAAAATAGGAAAAGGAATTTTTTTTCTGGGAAAATTATCGAATTTTGACCATATGTTGTATGGAAATTTTTTGATTCTGTAGACCAGCGGTGGCGAGAATGTAATCGTGCGCCGAGTCACTGTGTTTCCTGCAAGGTGCATAGCACCTATGGAGGGAGGCGGACACCCGAAGGGGAAGTGAAGCAACTGTCTGACTTATTAACGGATTTTCATTTTCCTTACGTCAAGCACTTAAATATAATTTTATACAGTACAAGGCTACAAACTAATGTTTAGTACATGTAGCGAAGAAAGAAATGAACAATAAATGAACAATATCACAACCTAAAATTAACTGTCTTCAGAATATCACTGCGACAAAGTTTCAAAGTCAGGAATTATGTCACTTACTGCCAGTCGTAGTTGGTCACGAAGGTATTTGTCTTTCAGTCGTGATCTAAATTTGGTTTTTACTATTTTAATTGTTGAAAATAATTTTTTGACAAACGTAAGTTGTAGCGAACATGGCTTCAACAGAGCAAGCGAAAGAACGAAGCTTCGGATATTTATTTTTTGGCAGATTTTAAAAGTTCAACATTTGTCAAGTCCTTACATTTAGCCTTTCATATTTTTACATCACATAGTAAATCAGTGAGTTCAAATTGAAGAGCTAACCCCATTATTCGTACATCTGCTGAAAAAGGGTCGACGTACAGAGACGATGATGATGATGATGATGATGATGATGATGATGATGATGATTATGATGATGGTGATAACAAAAATAACACTTAACCTTTTAATGTTTCATCAGTAACATGTAGTATAATGCCGTTTTATGTTATACAACCGTTTTCCTCGTAATACTTGTGAACAAATCATGCATTTAATATTGACAGCAAAAAAATGTGTTCTCTCATCCTACTTGGAACTTTCGTACATGGTTTCGAGAGAGACATATGCCACTCGCAGGTCAGAGACAAATACAAATGGAACGGAGTTTGACTCCAGTGAGTGAGAGGGTAGGGGTTGGTGGAGGTTAGAAGCAAGCGAAATGCACAGCTATCACTGCGAGCCACAATGTCTCGCGAGTCACGTTATCGCCACGGCTGCTGTAGACCGTCTCCGACGACTGTGAAAAGGACGACACTTACACCCTATATATAAATTGATTGATTGCCGGTACATTACGATTAGTCCAGTCTCTCCTCTGAGACTGATCATGCTTTTATCTGTGACCAGGACGTCGAACGACGTGGTATCAGTGACGTCGTCCCGTGGGAAGAGCAAAGCAGGCCATCACAAACGGCCTGTTGATAGAAGCAGCAGCGTCACCAGCAGCAGGAATATAGGAAGTGGCAGCGGGCGTCAAGGTCCGCAGAGCGAGCCTCGACCCCACAAGCGACGCCCCTCCAACAGACGACATCACGACAAGCCGATACGTAGCACCACCGTGAGCACAACCACCACCACAAGCACCACCCCGGCCTACAACTACCCGCAGACCACGCCTGAACCACCCACCACGCCCGACCCCGGAAGTGGTAACTCAATTTCACGATGATTCTTTGAATTTGGGGAAATGGGGCATGCATATAAATTAAATTTATTTTAATAGAACCTCAATAGAGGATAGGTCATCTGTTGTATGCACATGGCGTAAGTCTGATTATTATAACTAGGGCTAGGATTTTGATTACCTATAAATCATAAGAAATTTCCTAAAAACAATGCATTTATGACCTAAAAATCTTTCAAAAATGCCCTTGAAATGCCCTAAAAGTTGATCTTACATCTTAAAATTGGCTTAGTAGCAAAAGAAGTTTTATGGTACACTTTAATTATTTTACCTGATGTAGTTTCTATGTAGCGCATCACAAGGCCACTCTTATACGGAATTAGCAAGTGTAGAGGATATTTCTCTTCAAATATTAAGTATAGAGGAGTCTATATTGAAGGGATGGTTAGACTGATCCATTACATGGGGTGTATTACGTTAAAAGGGCAATATTTGTGTAGAAAAACGATTAAAATATACAAAATAATGGGTATTAGCCACCGGCGTAGCTCGGTCGGTTAAGGCGCTTGCCTGCCGATCCGGAGTTGCGCTCGGGCGCGGGTTCGATTCCCGCTTGGGCTGATTATCTGGTTGGGTTTTTTCATAGGTTTTTTCCCAATAGTGAGGCAAATTTCACGTAATTTATGGCGAATCCTCGGCCTCATCTCGCCAGATATCATATCACTATCACCAACTCCATCGACGCTAAATAACCTCGTAGTTGGTACAGCGTCGTTAAATAGCCAAGTAAAAATAAAGGGTATTAATGGACAATATATGTAGACAAAATATCAAAGGAAATAAACATTATTTTATATTAATAATGGGGATTTGCGGCCAAAATTAAGTGAAAATGCCTCAAAAATGTCCGAATAACACAAAGATGCTCTTATGAGTTGAAACAGGCAAAAAATGCAAAAAAAAATGCCCTTACAAATATGTCTTAAACACTCGGTTTATCACATAATATATAAATACTAAAGCGGCTATGTTTCTGGCTTACTAGAAAAAAGATGCAATTTCATCAAAATCCTAGCCCTAATTATAACAATAAACTCTTGTTTCTGCAGATATTTCTTATTGTCCACATAGCACGTTTTGCTTCAGATAAGGCTCGAGAATACTAAGAAATGATGAGCCAAAACAAGTCATATAAAGAGGCTTATTTATGTAATGATAAGATTGGAAAATAATACAGTATGGTAAATATAGCAAACCAAACGGAAAATGACTGACTAGTACGAACACAATGATAAGAGAGATTCAGTTTTATAATAGAAACATAGATAGTTATTAGGCAAAACAATATAACAAGATTTGTCTTAATTTCCCGAACCATAAGTTACATTTCCAGAGCAATTAGCGATGTTGTGTGCTAAGATAATATCAAGGAGAGAGTTTATAGATTCTAAAAATACTAATACAATTTATAATGGCTTGAATGTAACCCATAATGTTTAGTTTCTTATAGGTGGTGACTTATGGAGTTCAGTACCAAAAATCAACTTGTCAAATAAGAAATGTGAATTTTAGAATGGAGAATAATGAATATTGACCGCTTATCTTAATTGTTTGAATCTACGCGATTAGACTTGTACGCAAGAAGAGCAGTGCCGTCAGATCACGAGCAAGCGCCATTGATCTTCATTACGACTTTTATTTTATTTAGATGATTCTCTTCAATGAATAAACACACAACTAAATCATTAGTAGTGCTTTCATTTGGTCCATTTAGACTATTTCAAAGCTAATTGCGTCCCCCTATCCCTACTTTACCTATTGTTTCGCCTTTCACATATCCTACACCTGCTGTGTGACGAAGCGTACCATTCTGAACCTAAATATAGACTTCAACAAATAGAGATATATAGGCCTAACCGAAAATTAAGGAAACTCAGCGAAGAGCGGGACAGGTAGCTGGTAATGTTTTACATAGAGACATGTATATTTTGATGTACCGAAGTACATATGATATTTCCACGCAGATATTCTGCGTCATCACATGATGAAAGAGAGATGGAACGGAGAAAAATTCTCTCCGGCGCCGGGATTTGAACCCGGGTTTTCAGCTCTACGTGCTGTTGCTTTATCCACTAAGCCACGCCGGATACAATCCCGACGCCGTTTAGAATCGTCTCAGATTAAGCTCCATCTCTTGGTTTCCCTCTCGTGGCCGCCCTCTGCACTACGTCATAGATGTCTATGAACGCAGGACCGAAGTCCATACATGTGTTGAGGTGCACTCAGAAAACCCGGGTTCAAATCCCGGCGCCGGAGAGAATTTTTCTCCGTTCCATCTCTCTTTCATCATGTGATGACGCAGAATATCTGCGTGGAAATATCATATGTACTTCGGTACATCAAAATATATATGATATGCGTAATAAATCACTTTGTGATTTAAAGACGGCGCCCATACCGTCGGATCCCGGCCAAACAGTCACTCATCTGAGTGCACCTCAACACATGTATGGACTTCGGTCCTGCGTTCATAGACATCTATGACGTAGTGCAGAGGGCGGCCACGAGAGGGAAACCAAGAGATGGAGCTTAATCTGAGACGATTCTAAACGGCGTCGGGATTGTATCCGGCGTGGCTTAGTGGATAAAGCATCAGCACGTAGAGCTGAAAACCCGGGTTCAAATCCCGGCGCCGGAGAGAATTTTTCTCCGTTCCATCTCTCTTTCATCATAGAGACATGTGATTCTACTATTTTTTCATAGAAAGCTATGTTAATAATCATTTTATTGCCCCTTAAAGTCAATCGGCTCGATCACTTTTGAATTCGGAAACTTTAGCCAAAATTGTATCTACTCAGTCACTAAGAACGAGACGGCTTCTTTCATTCAGCACTCTTTCTTTCTTTCTTTCTTTCTTTCTTTCTTTACCTTAGTTTAACCTCACCCTTTTATGTTCATTTATACGACCCACGCCACAGGGCCTTACAGGGCCGCGACCTGTCAGGAGAGGAATTAATCTATTGGATCACATACATACTTTTTTGACCACACAAGGACATGGAGGTCCTCCCCGGGTGAGGGATCAACTCAATGCCAGGGCCACCTCCGATACAACACAAACATTTAAGACATTACACAGGATTCACTCACACATATGAAAGGATTGAGGAAAGGATCGCCGTTCATGGCCGGACTTTCAAGACGTACAATCTGGAAATAACTGAGAAAACCATGAAAAACCTGTTAGGATTGCTGGCCCCTGGGATCGAACCCCGGACCTCCCGAATGGAAGGCCAGCCCTCTATCACGCCGCTAGCCCGCTCGGTTCGTTCAGCACTCACCTTACTAAACAGAGATATTTTTTGGAAACGCTTTGATTTTCCAGAAATCCCGTGTAAATTTATATTCTCATTTCAACTATCACGAATAAGTGGCCGTAAACTGAGGCCTATGCTCCATTTTGTCTAGTATCTTTGGGTGAATAGGCCTAATATACAACCTTGCATCTTCAAATTCCGAAAGCTGATAAACGTTGTTTGTAAGAAATATACTATGTAATTGCATCGGAAATACTTTATTATAGCATATAGGATCAGTAGAATCGTTATATAATCGAAAACATATACTTATGTCAGCTGAGGAGTTGAGAAATGTTTCAGGAAATGTTTCGAAATGGCCCGTTGTATTAGCAGAGAAATAGTGCCAACATCTGAAAAATAAAATGAGGTTATGGCAATATTACGAATATAAAAGGAACATTACCTGTAAGAGCGGTGTGCTGGGGTATGTAAGAAAGTTAGAAACGTTTAGACGGGAGCTAAGTGACAGGCTAAGGTCTGTGATAGATAAGTCGAGGTTTGCAACAGATAACCTCGAGGTCTGTGACAGCTTCCAGGCCTCTAGCAGATAGCCCTGAGGTGTGTGACAGATAGCCCCGAGGACTGTGACAGGTATACGGATATCTGTAACAAATAGCCCCGAAATCTGTGATAAATAACTTTGAGGTCTGTGAATAATAGCTCCAAGATCTGTGACAAATATCCTCAAGTTCTATTACAGATAATCCCAAGATCTGTGACAGATAACCCCGCCCTGAGTTCTGTGACAATCATACTGTAATTATTGTTTGATTCTTAGAATTACATGTAACTAAATTTGTTTTCATTTTGTTATTATTATTATTATTATTATTATTATTATTATTATTAATTGTATATTTTCCTGTATTTCTGCAAATTTTATATTTGCTATTGTTCTTATACTGGTTGAGTGGAAGAGAAGGCTATATGGCAGCAGAATTGGAGCCCAGTATTCTACAGCATGCTTCTTATCTCATGTACCAAAAATAAGACCAAGTCGACATTCAACAATTTTTCCACGCTAATATCTCAGGTGAACGTCTGGGGAGCGCCTAAGCTAGATTTCACCCTATGATTTACTAAATAGGCCTACATATCTATTTCACATTTAAATTATATTTGACATACCATGTCGTTCATGAAACTGAAACAAATATTATTGATATATTTCCGTAAGTTTAGAATTTCCCCTTTGTTCAATTTGAATACATTTTTTAAATATTGTTGTATTTGTTAGTCATAGACGTGGGTGGGCAACTCGTACTCATGAGGCGCTAAAAACCTTGGCACAAAAAAGGCACACACTGAGGCAGCCGCTGCAGTTACAAGCTGTGTGTAGTTTCGTTAAAAAAGCAGTTCACTGCCATGGTGCGTTGTGGCGGTTCATGCAGGTGGTCGTGATATCTAGGCTTACTCCGTGACTTGTATTTCAAAATTATGCGTGGTGCAATAATTAGATCTACAGTAGTTTTAGACACACTCTAACTAAATACACAAAATTAAAATTCCATTATTGCCAAGTTTGGTAAATTATAATACGTTATTATTTAGTGCTGAAAACATAAATGAAACACAACCATTTCAAGATACAACAAATATAATTGCAGCACTTATTATAGTGTTTGTTAATATTAGTCATTATATGTCTTAATTGAAACATAGTTTCAGAGTTTGCAAGTGTTTATAGATTAAAGAGATTTCAAAAAGATATTGCACTCCTGAACAATCACGTAAACAAGGAAATATATATATATATATAGGAAATGCGTGTTATTATTCGGTTGAGAAGCTCTTATCATCCAGTCTGCTGTCCAAAAATCTGAAAGTTAGAATTTATAAAACAGTTATATTACCGGTTCTTCTATATGGCTGTGAAACTTGGACTCTCACTCTGAGAGAGGAACATAGGTTAAGGGTGTTTGAGAATAAGGTGCTTAGGAAAATATTTGGGGCTAAGCGGGATGAAGTTACAGGAGAATGGAGAAAGTTACACAACACAGAACTGCACGCATTATATTCTTCACCTGACATAATTAGGAACTTGAAATCCAGACGTTTGAGATGGGCAGGGCATGTAGCACGTATGGGCGAATCCAGAAATGCATATAGAGTGTTAGTTGGGAGACCGGAGGGAAAAAGACCTTTAGATGGGAGGATAATATTAAAATGGATTTGAGGGAGGTGGGGTATGATGATAGAGACTGGCTTAATCTTGCACAGGATAGGGACCGATGGCGGGCTTATGTGAGGGCGGCGATGAACCTTCGGGTTCCTTAAAAGCCATTTGTAAGTAAGTATATATAACAGAAAATGAAATAAACATACTCCTTCTGTACGTTTAGACGTTTGACACCTTTTTCTTGCTAGAGCATTAAAATCTGGCTCAAGTTTGGAAACATAAGCGTGAAACAGCCACTAAATTGTCGTCTGTGGCCCTGGATCACCACACAGTTTTGTTGTTGGTCATCGTAGTGAAAAACTGCTCGCACACATATGTGGAACCATGGCTGCTAGCTGGGAGGAAATTATGACATAGGCAGCATTGCGAATAGTTCGATTCCTGATTTCGTCGAAACTCTAATTGGCGTGCTTTTCTGCAGATTTATCAATTTAAGCTGCAAATTTTCCGGAGCTTCTAATTGCTGAAACTCAAAGGGATTGCAGAATAATCTCCATTCCTTGTCCATTGTCGCTATCTCTCCAAATCTACCAGGGAATTCTGTTGTGTGGTCTTGAAGAAGGGTTTTATATTATTTTGATAAGTTGACTTTCTTCTTGAAAACAATTTCTAGTGAAGGAAAGCGGTGAATTTTGTTTATCTTCTACTTGATACAGCCACATTTTTAATTTACCTACAAATGCTGTCAGATGGTAGATTATATTTATAATCAAGTTGTCTTTTCCTTGTAAATGCACGTTCAGATCACGAAGGTGTGTACAAATGTCCATCAAAAAAGCAAGATCAGAAATCCATGCTGGGTCTGTTTGTTGTGGTATTTCTATACATTCGCTTTTTGTAAAAATATCTATTTCTTCCTTGAGCATGAAAAACCTGTGTAACATGACACCCCTGCTATGCCACTTACTTTAGTGTAATGAATGAGATCATGATAATCATTGTCAATGTCTTTCAGAAATTTGTGACGCGTAAGAAAGTGTAGAAGAACATATAAGACACACAGATTTACTTTCCTTCTTAACAAAAAAGTAGGCCTACTTGTTTTCCCATTCGTCAATAAAGGGAAAAGATTTGAACGGATCACACTGTGATTCATCCATGACGAGCCGCCACTCACTGTAAACGCGAGCGAACTCTCTCAAAACACAACTACTCGTCTTGCAAGGCCCACGTACACTACGGCTAGCACAGAGTTCGTTCTACCTGAGTTTGTTCACAGTTTGAGAGCACGAGTTGCCCACCCATGAGTCATAGATCTATAATATTCGTAATACTGTCATACGCTTATTTTATTTTTCAGATGTTGAAACTACTGTCTCAGCTAATATAACGTGCCTTTTTGAAAGTCGATGTTGTGTTATTGCATTGTTATTGGCATTTGACGTTCATTAATAGATATCATTCATCATCTTTTCTTATATGACATTTAATTAAAAGAGCTAAAAGGAATTTCTCTCCCTCCTAAAATATCATTGTAGTTGATATTATTTCTCTTCATTCACTAACTGATTCTCCGTTACTTCAATTTCTCATTGATATTCTTCGAGTGTTCTTCCTAAATTATTGTACAATATTTTTCTGAGCATAGGCCCTACGTATCTCCGTTTGGCTTAATTGTTTCAGATGTTTGTACAGTTTAGAACTACAGAGTTTGCGAGAGAAAGGAATGCGGAATGAATGCAATATGATAATCATTAAGAACTGTTTATGCTATAACAGTGAATCAAAGTATAGCTACATTCTGTTAATCGTTCTCAGAATATTGATCGCATCCTGGCGGATGTTAAGAGTTAAAGAGGAGCCCACACCGCCGCTGTATGTTTAATTGAATACAGTAGTAGAGTTTAGTAACCATGAGACCTTAAGCCAAGTTTTAACTCTTCCTGTAGCTGTGACTGATACGTAACTCCTTAATCTACTTCGTCCCCCACTCGTGAATACTTCAGCTCTTACCAGTGGACGTAGGCCTACTAACTTATGGGGATTCTCTGAAACATTATAAGAATGAAAATAATGCAGTCATATCCTTTTGTAATTTCTTGCTCTGTTCAGATATTTTTCTAGAAGATGCGACATTCTAAATGGGTGCAATATAATTCTTGAAGTCCACGTTTGTAGCTTGTCCACATTAGATTGTATTTCTGGAAAATTCATGCATTGCAACTCGTGCCAGAGCACCATTTAAACTGAGGTTAAATTTTGAAATAAAAAAGAGGTATATGCAAAAATCTAGTAAGAGTAGTAATGAAAATATGTGATACTTATTGCGTGTGCAGTGAAAGTTGACGATATCAAACAGGGAAGAATCTCTGTCTTCATAACCTTACCACTAGGATGAAGTAGTTCTTCAGAATCATGTTCCTCAAAGTTCATCATCAATTAGTAGGAAAACATGTGAGTCCAAAAGTCGTCTGAATTTCCTCACGTAGAAAAATTTCTTGTCTCCAACAAATGTTGTACGTTCATATCTTCAAACCGCAATAATTTTTTGTACCACTTTTGCTAATTTGGTTAATATAAATTAAGTATACAACAGAAATAATGGATAGTATTACTAAATTCTATATTCAAAATAAAACCAAGAGAAAAGGCAAGTGAATAAAGTATGTATATATTCCTAACAACTCAATCATGTAATATTCTTCTTGATGCTTTCCTCCTTGGTGTTATGCGCAGCCTGTTCGCTGATTCGTCTCCTGTTAACTTTTCCTGCAGCATTTGATAGATCGATGACTTCGTGGTCTGTAGTTTAGAAACAATTTTGAAAATTTTGTATCATATTTTTTAATATCTCTTTATATGGTAATTTTCTAGATACTATGTCCATTTTCGATATTTGTTCATTCTATATTGTAAGAATCAAATTATTGTTGCTTGAATTTTGTCCTTGCTTATATTTTATAGTTTTTATTCATATTTAATTATCATACAGTTCTACTTGCAAAGGCAATATACCATATTTGCTCGCGTAATTTGCGCCCCCGCGTATTTTGCGCACCCTAATTTTTAAGGGATTATTTTGAACTTTATTTTTGCTCCGTGTATTTTGCGCACACATTTTACGTACATATTTTTTTCAGTTAGTAGGGATTACGTACATATTTTTTCAGTGTAGTAGGGATTTTCCTTCCCTACAGTACATCGTAGGTCATTCACCAGCAACTGAAGTACCTGCTTCAGAAAGAAACCCCAAAGTCCCGCTTCTTTAACAATGCTTGTCCTTGGTAGAGACAAGTTACCGGTATAGAAAATTAGCCCTACTGTAAATACTTGTATTTCAGAACGGACCTCGTATTTGAAAAATCCGCATATTTTACGCATCCCAATTTTTCAGTGGCCAAAGTTAATTAAAAAGTGCGCAAATTACGCGACCAAATACGGTAGATCTGTACAATCTTCGTTCTCGTTTAAATTACACGAAGACATAAAATACAAGATAATTATGTCTTACTTCTCTGATTTAACAGAATCGTTTTTACAATAAATTATTAACAGTTAAGATTTACTGTGAACATGAATATTCATCATTTCATTTTCGAGGAACATTTTGTTTTTGATACCATCATAAGAAATGCAGGCTATATTTTTCATAAATTAATGCTAATTAAGGATTCCATCATCATTTTCATACCCGAAATCTTCATCATTATGAACTACTTATGTTAGGTAATGTAATCTTCTACTGTGAATCACTAGATAAAAGCTCTCGATTGTTCTTTCATTGAGTCACGTCTCTTTGACATCGACAATGTAATATAATGTAGTAGTTTACATCTTAAGTAGAACTGTGGGTTACAAACTATTTGGATAGCAGAAAATGAGCATCGTAAAAGATTTAATGTAGACGAACGATTATATTTACAGATTTTATGTGCAAGGACGAAGGATTCTTCCCACATCCTCGAGACTGCAAGAAGTATTTTTGGTGCTTAGATAGTGGACCATCCAATCTGGGAATCGTAGCGCATCAGTTCACGTGTCCTTCAGGTATTATGAGTCCAAATTCCATACTCTGAGATTCATAAATCCAGACTGCGAAGCTCAGTTCTTTCGGCTTGTACCAACAGGACTTTTCTTCAACAAGGGAGCGGACTCCTGTGATTATGCAAGAAATGTAGTGTGCAAGAAGAAGTCTGGATCCACAACCACCAAGGCACCTCCAATCACTGCGGCCACCAGCCGCACAACGTATATCAGCTCATCCACCGCCTCCACAACCACCACGACTACGACCACGACTGCCAAGTCCACCACACCAGAAGAAGAGGAGGAGGAGGAAGAATACGACGATGAGGAATACGAGGACGAGGAAGACGCAGAAGAAGACCCACAGGCAATTAAGGACCTGATAAACTTGATTAAGAAACTAGGTACGTAGGTCCTCATTGTATTAATGTTAACAAGCACTGCAAGTACATTTACTTGTTTCCCAATGGCATCAGCCTTCTGGTGTCAAGCATTATGTTCTCTGTGAAATCTTTCCTATGTCTATGTCTTTTGAAATTTTCACATGTTTAGCAGGTCACTGGTGTACTGGCTTGCTTACATAAGGTTCATACAGCTCAATCTGGAATCCCTAGGCCCAGTTTCTTCAACCTTTGTTAAAATGCACCTAACATAGCGTTAATTAACTGTAAGTTAAAAGTATGAATTGCTGTTAAAAATGTTGCATTTCTTCAACTTTCCATTTCACATTTTAACATTCTGTTTGTTAACTCTCTGTTAGGACCAGAGATTCTAGAGTTTAACCATGACCTATAACCAAGTATAGGCTCACTTCTGTTTTTTTAACTCTGACATTGCGATTCTCGCTTGTTTCCGTTGTTTGATTAAGAGAGGATAGAAGTCTTTCTATTCTCTCAGGTTTGATTTCTGCTTCTTTCCTCGTCTGTATCACAGTAACATGGAGCGGCATATTGGTATTGCTGTTATGAAATGGAAAACACTGGAACAAAAAGAAATCGTGAGACTAATTTCTCTTGGGTTCGAAAGAAACCTTCTGCTGGAAATTATTTCGCAGTATAAACCAATTAATGTGAATAAACAAACGGATCTAAGTTAAAAGCGAAAAGTGAGGCTTGGCAGAAAATAGCCTACACCTTTGTATGAACTTCTGTTCTGTCAAATCACAGAAATCATCCGCTCTGTTTATGTATTCATGGATATCATTTTCTAAATAATCCAGATATATAAGTTCAGCATCTAATGCACCAGCCATGTTGGATACTTCTATGTTAACAGAGAGTTAAATGATTTAACTGCATGAAATTGGGCAGTTAAATTAACATAGATTTTAACAGACTGTTAGTACTAACAGTAGTTGAAGAAATGCTTCAACTGTTAAGTTTACAGTTAAAATGGAATAACACACTGTTATAATTTAACAATGGTTGAAGAAACCGGGCCCTAGTCTCGTAAATGTTCCGTGTCATGTTTTGGCTTTTTTAGGTTTACCTTACGTAATAATTCGTGTACTGTAGGGAATTATTATTATTTCTTATTTCAAATTTAATGTGGTCATATATTTTAATATGTGTTATGTTGTTTTCATAATAGATTGGCAGATGTGAGTGGTAGTTTTCGTTTCTTAAGTTGTTAAATGACACTATCAACTGCGCCAGTATCTAGCATCAATTGAATTAATGTTTAGCGAGATATTTTGGTGAGACGATTCGCCAAAAGATTTCGGACATTTCGCTTTGTAACAGGGAAATATCTGGAAAAAAAGAAGCAGAATTCGACCCATATATGAGCGCAAAGCTCGCTTGATACTCATAGACTACGTTAGTGAACAGTTTTCGTTTCACTTCCTTTTTTCGAGAGAAATTGCATTTTCGTATTTAAATGTACAAATACTTCCATTTAGTTTTCTAGCTCAAAGTTTGTGGAGTTCATTGAGTTTCTTCTTGTGGAATTGGCCTCGCTGGAAATATGTTTTTTTTTTATTTTTTTTTATTTAAATGTTCCGGTACAATTCTAATTTCTGCTAATGTTCTGCATTGTGTTTTTTGGGTTTTTACTAGAACTTATTGCACATCTCATAACTTACTATGAATTGAATTCAATATATTGATTCGAATTTAAAAATACGGGAAATATATTAGAACAAATTTGGCAACTCTCCGATCTATTTTTTAACTAAAAATAATATTTTACAGATAAACAACAGAAGTTGTGTAAGAAAATAATTATTACGCAATATTTCCATTAGAAGCTTTCGGAAATTTTCAAAGTATATGCAAATAAATTAAATGAATATTAATATGAAAGATATTACAAGAAGATAACCGGAAGACTGGATTTTATTAACAGCTGGAACAGGGGTAATTGTATCCACACTTCTTAGCAGATTTCAATGGTTTTCTTTAAAAATAGATACAGAAAACTGATGTTGAATTTCGCAAAATTTATACTTGTACTAATGGTTTTATTCCAGCTTCTGATAGGTAAGTTGCCATAAAGTATCTGCCTATAACTGAGTGCCTTTATTTCTCTTAACAGTTCACCAGTGATCATCAACACGGCAATCTGAATGTTTTAAAGTCACTATGATTATGTTACGCAGGCGGAATTGAACAATTGGAAAAACAACTTCACCTTCAGGATTCCGATCAAGGAAGTCCAAGCGGTCCAGTGACTACATCAGGATTCAGTCGAAGCCTCTATGACAGGGTTCTAAATCGCAACAGTAACCGAGCAAACAGTCCAGCCAGTGACAGTTTACCCACAACTCCCAGGTAGGTCTGGTAGACTTTTATATGTAGCAGTTGAAATTCCTTAGTATTTTGTTTTTATTTTTTGTATTTATGAATTAGGCCTACTCACCTATTCCACCTTCAAAATAATCTTCCTATCTGTTAAAGATACAACTTTTATATTTTCATGTTTCAGGGTGAAAGTTTAGGATTTCTTTGAGAGTCGTTTTGATAAATATTAAAAACATCAAAGCATATTAATTTTAGACCTTCATCATTAATATTTAAAGAATTAGCTTGACAGCCTGTTTCGGCATCAGTCCATCTTCTAACAGGTCTTCAATTTTAGGAGCATTGAAAGAAAAAGCGCATTTAGTAATCGTTACCTTCAGTTGACCTTGTACTCAGCATGATATAATCAGTGGAGTATTGTGGCTTTCGAAGGAGGAGACGCAATCATACTTAAAATTAAAATTAAAATAAGGTTGTAATTTTACATCAACAACTAAGAATCATAGATGTTTGAATAAGTAAAAGTAATACTCTTCTAACAGCCTGCTACTCTGCCAGTATAAATAAATAAATTGCTATTATTATTATTATTGGAATTTTACTTGAAGCAAGTAAAGAGATAGGTTTGGAAGTAAATCCCGAAAAAAGAAAGTATATGATTATGTCTCGTGACCAGAATATTGTACGAAATGGAAATATAAAAATAGGAAATTTATCCTTTGAAGAGGTGGAAAAATTCAAATACCTGGGAGCAACAGTAACAAATATAAATGATACTCGGGAGGAGATTAAACACAGAATAAATATGGGAAATGCCTGTTATTATTCGGTTGAGAAGCTTTTATCATCCAGTCTGCTGTCCAAAAATCTGAAAGTTAGAATTTATAAAACAGTTATATTACCGGTTGTTCTTTATGGTTGTGACACTTGGACTCTCACTTTGAGAGAGGAACATAGGTTAAGGGTATTTGAGAATAAGTTGCTTAGGAAAATATTTGGGGCTAAGAGGGATGAAGTTACAGGAGAATGGAGAAAGTTACACAACACAGAACTGCATGTATTGTATTCTTCACCTGACATAATTAGGAACATTAAATCCAGACTTTTGAAATGGGCAGGGCATGTAGCACGTATGGGCGAATGCAGAAATGCATATAGAGTGTTAATTGGGAGGCCGGAGAGAAAAAGACCTTTGGGGAGGCCGAGACGTAGATGGGAAGATATTATTAAAATGGATTTGAGGGAGGTGGGATATGATGATAGAGACTGGATTGATCTTGCTCAGGATAGGGACCAATGGCGGGCTTATGTGAGGGCGGCAATGAACCTTCGGGTTCCTTAAAAGTAAGTAAGTATTATTATTATTATTATTATTATTATTATTATTATTATTATTATTACTACCTTATCGTCTAAACTATAATGCAGTGCATTATTTTGAAATGTTTTTTTTTTGTTTAAATCTTAGATCTCGGGACTTTTAGTTTAAATTACTATGTCATAAATATCCATTACACTATCCATCGAAAAGTACAAATGACCTCACTTATAATTAAAAAGTTACTATAATCGTTCCTTACTAGACTATCTAAATGTAATACCTATAATATAAATATATTTTTCATATTTCCTTCATTTTTATGGTACCTATACAAATTTGATATTTCCACATGTTTAACATAAGTATTTTAGTCAACATGTAGATATCTATTATTGGAGAAAAACTCATTCCGGAACCGGGAATCAAACCCTGGACTTTTCAGCTTTGCGCGCTGAGCGCTCTTTTCATCTGAGCTATGCCAAGACCCGAGTCACAATCCCACCCGAACTCTCCTACTTTATATTATCAATAGTCTGCTACCTGCATTTTAGAGGTCCGGGGTTCGATTCCCGTTGCCGGAACGAGTTTTTCTCCAATGCTATCTACATGTTGACTACATACATACTACATGATTATAATGATGATGGCGAGGCCTCAGATTATGAACATGTCGTAATATTGGACGACTTCAATACAAATTTACTAGTTCCATCTTCAATTCACACGAGACAATTACTGAAAATGTTTCAGGCTCTCAAGAGCCCACTCACCACACACAGTTTTCTGAATCCCTACTAGACTTGATTATCACCAATATTATGGACAGAGTAATGATGCACGGACAGTGTGCAGCCCCGGGAATATCATCTCATGATATTGTATACATGGTATATTCCCTGAAATGTCCTAAACCAAAATCAAAATTTATTACATACAGCGACCTAAAACGTATCGACGAGACTCAACTACAGTCAGAAGCAGCAAAACTTCCTTGGCAATCCATGTGAACTTTACACGTAGTTGATAAGAAAGTAGACCGGCTGAATTCATATATTATTAATTTACATGACAAGCCTGCACCTCTGAAGTCAAAGCTTGTTAAGAAGGTCCAAAACTCTTTCTCTTTCTTGACATACGCGCCATGATTAAAGAGTGTGATGCTGCTCACAGACAGTACACAGTAGATTGAAACGCATAACAATATACGTATTAACGTCAAGAAGATGTGAATTAGTCATGGACCATATGTACGATATCTCAAAATAGCTATTGATCCTTTGAGTGTTGTAATTGTTAGGCCTCTTAAAATATCTTCATGCAGGCCAACAGATTTACAGAAGTCGACTAGGAACCGGAATATGGTTCCATGTGCTCCTATCATTAGTCTCGTAATGGCGATGGATTCCAGATGGTATTTGTCCTTATAAAATTGTTTGTACGTTCATATATATATATATATATATATATATATATTCCTTTTTTCCTCATATATGATACGTCTCCTGACTGATGTTCATGAGATTCGAATCTCACAGTAGGATCTATGATTAACCTTCAAGTATTGGAGGTTTAAATGCAATTATGTCGATTCTTCGATTACTGCCCTCACTGGATATGCCGTGTACTTCTTCATATGAGGCGTTTAGAGCTACAGTGTGTCAAGTCACAAATTAAAAAAAAATCGTGTTTAGTTTATTTTCTGACTACTTATGTTGGATATTTTCCGAGGCGTAGTGGATCAAGTTCTCATTTCAAGAGTTCGCCAGTAAATGGCAGCAGTCACCTTTGCCTCAGAACATTTGTCCAGAAATTTCTGAGCCATAGTGGATCAAGTCACCAAAGCGTTGCACCAATTAATATCACACGTATTTCTATCTTAAATTTATAATTTGAAAATGGAATCTGATTCAGAAGAGGCTTTTGCCTTTCCTGTATCATCTTGATATTCTTCAAGTTAACCTTAATGGGATTTACCGAAGCATTTCAAAACCTCATGTCCACGGTATTTTAGATTTCAGGTGAAAAGAACCCTCAGCAATAAAATTGATGATTCGGATATAATGGCATATATAAAATCTTGGTCGGCCTTTCAGAACCATTAGAGAAGAAAAAACAATCATGACAGAAAGTATCTCAAAACAAATTTGAATATCAGAAAAATGTGCGATTTGTACTGTACAAAATGCGAGAGTGAATGCAAAGAATCTCTGAAGCAGAAGTTTTACTATCATATCTTTTCATGCAAATTTAACTTACATTTTAAACCTCCTGCTAAGGATACATGTAGTCCATAAGACCAATTGGAACTCAATATACCAGCCGAAAGTGATCCTGATCTGCGTGAAGTTACAGGATCAGAAAAATTTGCACCTGCTCAAAGCTAAGCAAGTTATAAAGACACTTAAAACTGATGAAGCTGCAGCATCAGAAACGTGCTACGTTCCCACATTAAGATGTAGAAGTAGCACTCCCGTAATCTAAACTGACGACATCCTTAGCATACTATAATGCGAATATATACATATACAATTTCGGTATCCAATCACTCAGCAATCAGAATGGTTACATGTAGGTATGTGTGGAACGAAACCAAAATGGTAGAGGAAGTGACTGCCCTCGGAAACATATCAAACAAGAAGCCAAAAGCCATGCTCATGTAAATCTCTACTCAAACTCATGTGCAGGATAATATCGAGACATAAAGCTGCTGCTACATTATCACTTTCATTTCCCTCAGACGCTAGATAACCATCCCAATTGATAAAGCGTCGTAAAATAAACCAATAAAAAAAGATAGATACAAATGGTCAAAAATTCCTATTATCGCCACTCATTTCCACCTAATGATCGAGAGTTTGGTGTCATAGTGTCAAGCTCACAAAAATAGCCTCTCATTATTAATATTATTGTATCCTCTTTTTTTATACTTATGTATTATTTTATTATATTTCTATTGTTATATATTCCCTATTTTGTGTTTATGTGTATTTTTTGTATATATTTACAATATTTAAATGAACATTGGACAAAAATTTTAAGTTTCATTAAAATAAATAAATTTTTTCACCTCAAGACTGAGTTGAAGTGATGAAGAATGCGAAGATTAAGAATGCCTTGAATATAATCAAAGCACAACATCAGATACGTTATGTGCCAAAAAAACTTGAGGAAATCACAGTCAACAGAAAGAAGACCAATGATGGCCATCAGTTAAGTGGTTGAAAATAAGATGAATGAGTTGTGAGCGAAAAGAATGTTTGACTGTGCAGCAGTTTAAAACTACACTGTGGAGCAAAAAAAAAAATTACTGTGTGCTTCTATGGATCTGTTTGTGTTATTCAAGTGGTAATTCATGTTTTTGGAAGGAAAGTATGCCCATTGGGTAGTTTGTGACACCCTCTTTGCCACTTCCTAGCCCTCTCCCTATATCTATTGCTGTGCCATTAAAATTTACAACCCTAAACACAAGAAGTTACAACACGTTTTTGTCTTTTTTTGCTTATAATGGAATTCTATGATATTGAACTCAATTTTAAACAACATTTAAGAGAGTTAAGATGCCGTTAAGCCCCGAGAACGCTGCTAGAGGAGTCGCCTTGGTAGAGGATGGCCACAATTTACGTTATATGGCTCAGGCGTTGCATACAACTCCATCAACGGTTTCATATACAGTGCAAAGGTACAGGGAACTTCGTTCATATTCTCGAAGATCGGGATGTGGTAGGAAAAGGTCAACTCCTTGCAACAGATGACCAGTTCTTGCGCCTTCAAGTTCTGCGTAACCGTCACACCACTGCGTTCGAAGCCAGAAATCGACTAGAACAAGTGCGAGATGTGAATGTCAGTGAGTGGAATGTGAGGAGGAGGTTACATGATGATGGCCTGATCTCCAGAAGACGTCCTCCTGGCCCAGAACTTACAAGACAACATTGTCAAACTTGCTTACAGTTTGCAAGGAACATCAGGAATGAGCTGACGAACAGTGGGGAACAGTTGACTCTCGATTCTGCCTCAGATCACCAGATGGAAAAGAAAGAGTGTGGAGGAGGTCTGGAGAAAGGTATTCTCTATGCAACTTTTCATAAAGGACAACATTTCATGGCGATTCAGTGATGATGTGGGCAGGCATCAGTTTGACTGCACGAACGGACCTTGTCTTTGTGGAGAGTGGGTCTCTTACTGCCCATCGCTATATTGAAGAAATCCTCGGGCAACATGTTCTTTATTTTGCATCATTTATTGGTAACAATTTCGTGCTTTTGCAGGACAGTACACGTCCTCGTGTGGTGAGAAGTAGGGATCCAACTCATTCAATGGCCATCACGCAGTCCGGATCTTAACCCAATTGATCATTTGTGGGACATTTTAGGAAGGAATGTTCATCACCATGCTCCAGATACTCTTCAAGAGCTAAGGGGCTGTGTATGCAACACCTGAACCATATAATGTAAGCTGCGGTTGTCCTCTACCACCGTGATTACTCTAGCGGCTTTCTCGGAGCATAGCGTTATCTTAATTCTCTTAAATGTTGTTTAAAACTGAGTTCAATATCACAGAAATCCATTACATGCAAAAAAAGAAATGATAGTGTTGTAATTTTGTTTTAGCTGCTTATGTTGAGGGTTGTAAATTTTAATGGCACAGCAATAAATATAGGGTGAGGGACAAGAAGTGGCAAAGAGGGTGTCACAAACCACCAAATGGGTATACTTCTCTTCTCAAAACATGAATTAACACTTGCCTAACACAAACAGGTCCATAGAAGCACACAGTAATGTTATAATTTGTATTATGGTTTAATATTTCAAATTTATTCAAGTGTTGTGTTTTTTTTTTCTTCGGCAGTGTACTTTGAACAAACTGATAGATTTCTCGAAAGTGTCCATGTCTAAGTCAGAGTGAACATTTGAGACAGCAAGAGCTCCTTTACACAGCACCAAGGGTAGACCATAGCGAAGAAGACAAATGTGATATATCTTTTACGATTCATCCAACCAGTAGAACCAGTGGCTCATAACCATTTCAAGAACTTGCGGACAGAGGCAGTCACTAGGTAGATGGTATACCAAATTGATTATGCTCTCGGATGACGATGTGCCCTTCTATATCGATCAATGAGGAGCTGAGGTGTGGAAGAACAGACTCGTTGATTTTCTTGCAAAAAACAAATAACAATTCCATTATTCACATATTTTGCCATTTTGCCTACTTGATTCATTTTTCATGATAAAAACATTCAGAGCTAAAATGGATCAAGTCCACTTTTTATTTAAAAAAATATGATTAACTGCTAACCTGTTACGTCATTTCCTATATTTAAGTTGATATCTCTAAAGCAATGTTGGACAATAAAATTATTGCTAGCCAAATTAGATAATCCACTAGGGCAAGTTAACTTTAAGTCAAATTATCTCAAAACTATGTGTCATGGATTTGATACACTTTAGAACTGAGCACCTCATATACTAAATAACCTTTGTTCCTTAAAGCAGCTGCTATTATAGATGCCGCATATTTCATAGAAGTTCACTGTGTGGATAGGCCCCCAGGACATGGGGAAGGGTTTCAACCTCCCTGTCGCAACGTCGACAGAGGTTACTGTCCGAGGACCTGCCAGGTACACTACGTACAGCTGACACGTTCGCAGTTATCTTGATCACTTCCCTCCACTCACTACAAGAAAGACCCTTGTTGATCCTGGATCCACTTATTGGCCGGGGTATATTGTTGTATAAAAGCACGCTCCTTTATGTTTTTTCTGGCTCCAATTCTCAAACTCTTTTTCTCTTAATACTTGTACATTTCGCATATTTACAGTGCCACATTTGTCTAAAATATTTGCTGATTCGGTGATATTTAGTGCTGTTAGTCTGGATATAATTTCTTGGGATAATTGCCTTGTGGCATATAGGAAGGAAGTATTGGATTTAAGCAATGTCTTATATGCATTTATATGTTGTAAGTATAATTCCCATGCTGAACAAAATAAACCTAATTCCTTGAATTTTGTGTCTGTATACTACATATTAGTAGGAAGATCATTAGGCAGTTCCAATATTTCTTTCAGTACAGACCTTATCATAATAACTTCATCCGCTATGAATTTGTTAGAAATGTTTTTTGGAAGTACTGTATGAAATGGATATATTACACCAGGACAGATTGAGGTGTTAATGATGTTGTATTTTTAATCTGCTCGTAAGTATGGTGAAGAAATAAGCAGTTCTAAATTTGTTCTTAGTTTAGTCAATGTTGAAAGATAATCAAAATTAATCTCGTCATAAAAGTTGACATCTAGATAGCGAATGAAGTCACTTTTTTGCAAACCAGCTACTTCATTTCCAGAGGAGATGTGAAAGTTTTCTTCAGACAGTTGACCCTTTTTAATACATATGCCTTCATACTTGTTAATGTTAATATCTAGTCCGATTTCATGGAGTAGTTGAACTGCATGAAACCAGTGAAACCAGCTACCTCATTTCCAGACGAGATGTGCAAGTTTTCTTCAGACAGTTGACCCTTTTTAATACATATGCCTTTACAATTGTTAATGCTAATATCTACTGTAGTCTGTTTTCATGGAACTGCGTGATTGAAGAGTGTTAAAGCGGAATTTTTGTCTTTACCAATGATAACAATATCATCTGTGAAGCCCATTACAGTCAAATGGACTTAAGTCAAATCCATACTGAGTACTCTTGCCGTGTTCACTAGTTCGTTCAAAATATGATCAATGCATAGATTAAAAAGACTAGGTGACAAAGGAGAACCTTGTAACACACTTCTAGCTATGGTGGATGGGTTTTGTTTTACCATTGTTAGAGCGAATCGTTGTGATATTGCCTGTCTGTAAGCTGAAGACTAGATTTGTGAGTTTAGTTGCAATAGGTAATGCGTTTAAGGTGTTTCTTAAGTAGTTATGATCTATGTTATTAAAAGCTTTCCTTATATTAATGAAAATAACAGCCAGATCTTTTGCCTTTGTTTTAACATCGCGTAGCAGAGAATCGGGAATTGCAGTGTTGACGTGAGTACCAGAGGATTTGGTTAAAACTCTTTGATTGGGGTTAAAACTCGCGAATTCGCGGATACGTCGGTCAAGTACACGTTCAATTACTCTTCTGATTACTGAACATATTGTGATAGGCCTCCAGTTTGTTAAATCCATTGTATCACCACCAGTGTTGCCAGATTTTAGCAAATTTCCTCAAATTAGGGAATTTCTGTAAAGAAGAGGGAAATTTTGACGATTTGAAGAATTTTTTACCTTCATTTGAATCTACGTGAGAAATGTACAGTATAAGAATTGAAAACTAACTTACATATTTTCGATCTTTCATACACACATGTCGTAAAAAGGCCTACTGTACTCATAGTCTCAACTCTATTTCCAATAAAATGTAATTATTTATTGGATCTGCATTTTATTTCCCACTTCCTACCGCTCGTATTCCTGTGTATCTGATTGATGATATTCATCTTTCACTGCCCAATCAAAATGCAACTTATCAACAAATCTAAACACAAGCAATATATAGTGCAGAGGATAATTAAAATGAAGTCCAATTAATCTTTAAACAAATTATTATCATTATTTACAGATATCTTTTACCCATTTTCAACTTAGTATTACTAGAGAATGAGAAAGAGCGACACAAGCCTCGGCATTGTTTTTATGAGAAATGGTATAGACTATAAGCCTGAGTTGTGATACAGGTTGTAGTTTCATGGGGTGGAACAACATGGGTAAAGGAAGCCCACCTAGTTTCAACAGCAGTATAAATTTGGATTTGTAGTAATCCATGTCTGCATCTGAACATATCACCAATATGGTTGCTAGATTTTAAAAATTGAAAGAAAGACATTTTACTCCAGTTGATATACAAGCAACTTAATAAGAATATATTAATACACAGTGTAGCCTCTCTATGTACAAGATAATTAAATAATTACTCTTGCAACATTTTAATGAGTATTATCATTATATTTGAAATAATATTGTCATTTAATGTGGCAATTTAATATTAAAAAATGTTGTTTAGTAACATTTAGATTGACATAAAAATACCAAAATACCAACTTAAAGGGGTAAGAGAGTATTCTTTCAAATTAACATACCCCTCAAGTTTGAACATGTTGCGTGGTACAGTTGTTTCGCGTCGTGAGCGAATTTCAATTTCGCTTAGGAATGAGTGATACATATCTTAAAAAGCTGGACATTTTGCGCCCCGCGACGGGTAATGAGAGGGACACCGGAAAATTTCCTGAAAATGGGGAATGTCCCGCCATATCAGGACATCTGGCAACCCTAATCGCGAGTCTATGTTCAAGATTTCAACATACTTCATTTCTCACTAAATGCTCAGTAACGATTGGGATTGCAAACTAATTTCTAGCGCGTACTTCATCGCTAGCCAATAGGAGAACACGAACGATTTGGTACGATGATGTGGAAGGTGGTAAACACCCACCCTTGGCTTAAACTTGCCTCAGTGTTTTTGTTATCTGGAATCCAATAGTCTGTTATTATCGACAGGGCCAACTTAATTAAAAGAACATAAGTAAATAAAGTATTATTGTTGATAGAAAAACAAATTTCATCTGTAACTATCTAGCTTTAAATGATATAAAATTGTATTAACAAGTGCTGTGTTGTTGCAGGTACACATCTCTATATAGGAACAGACCAGTAAAACCCCAGAATGAAGGACTTGAGGGATTGGATGAAGTGAAGGCTCTTCGACGAGAGAAACCACAGTACGTTACTATTAAGAGAAACAGGTAAGAAGTGCACAGAGAGGGAAATTGTTATTGAGAGAAAGACAGACACAAGTAGTCTTATTTTAATTAGATAGCAAAGACTTTATTGAAGAGATGAAAATATCTTTGCCCAAAGAGGTAACACAAAGAAATTGGCCTTCAAAACATTTTTGCACAAAATACAGTATATCAGTTATTATTAATTTGAAGCATTGAGTTCAAATAGCATATATCCTCAGATTTTACCATTGCTATCAGTCTTTTAATAAATCACATTTATTTATTTTTCGAGGGTAATAAATAAAATATAGTTATTTACCATTATAAATTAGTTCATTCATCACAATAAGATTATTTAATTTTCTTAATTTACTATTTAACATAGGTACCGGTACCTGAAAATATTTCCACCTTGCTTTCCAGCTCATTTGCTATTGCAATCATTTAAACTAACGCTATATGCTAATATTTTTGTAATTTTCTTGGATTTCTCTCATGAGATTCCATCGGTTATCTCCGAGCATACTAGGTTTTCACCGGCCTTCAAACCTTTTTTCCATCTCTGAAATATCTTGATGGAATCTTTCTCCATGTTCGTCGCTGACTTGTCCAAGATTTGGAATAAAAAATTCAAATGCGAGTACAAATGTGAATTTTGAGGGATATAGCTATGTATTGCAACATATACTGCGATATGCATAAAGTAAATGTGTCATCTAGTAGTTTATAGTTTTCTGTTGTATTATTACCCAAGATCTATTCGCAAAATATATTCTTGAATGACACTCGAAGTCCACATAATTCAATTTACTATCAAATAGTCTGTATTTCATCAGTTCTCTGATATGTGGCTTTACCATTAGACCTAATTTTTTATGAAGTGTTAGTACAATAAAATTATATATTGGACTGATGAAAAAGTTCATAACGCGTTTTGCTTGTGACAAAAGTTTTTATTTGAGATGAATAGGAGACAGAGATGTAATATATTTTCCTACATTATCTATGACTCTGCCAGTGCTGGGGTAATTTTTCGATTCCACATCTGAAGAAATCTGCTAGTTTGGAATTAAATAGGTCGTCAAACCAAGTTTGTAAAGCATCTTCTTATCTTCCTTTAAGATTGTTGGATAGAGATTGGAAAAGGTGGAAATCTGAGTGCGGAAAATCGGGAGAATATGAGGAATATGGACTCACTCCTAACCAAGCTCCTTGATAGCTGTTTTGGTCAAATTAGCAGAGTGCAGGCGTGCATTATCGTGTTGCAGCAGCACTTAATGTATTCTTCCTGGTCGTTTTTCTTCAATTTCGGTCGCAAGACGTCTCATTGTTGCCAGTATATTTCAGCAATTATGGTTACATTCCTGGAAAGCAATTCGTAGTACACAACGCCTACCAGTTTCTAATATTTTCTGTAGATGGAATTTTTGTACTGAGTGCTACTCCTTTCTTTTTTGATGCTGATGTAAAGCCATAATTTTTCTTTACCAGTAACAATCTTAGACAGGAATGGGCTAAACTATGACGAGCAAGCAGAGACGCACAAACGATCATCCGCTGATTTCTCTTTTCACTTAAAGTGTATGGTACCCATATATCCGATTTCTGAACCTTGCTCAGGAAATACAAATGTCGCATGATGGTTCACTGCTCACAATTCTCACATCTACCAATTCTCGGGTTTATTGACGTGGATCTTCACGGATTAAAGCTTCCAGAAGGTCTTTATCAAAGCCCGATATTCTTCCTGAATGTGGCGAATCACCCACGTCAAAGTGGCTCTCTTAGAAACGACAGAAACATTTTCTTGTAGTTCTTTCTCCATTGGCGTCACGGAACAAATTTTCGAGCCGCCTTCACTGTCTATGCTCCTCTATTAAACAAAAACAGAAGAATATATCTCAAATATTCGTTTTTTTCCACTTGACAGTCCATATACTTTTGTTTATAAATAGCACAAAATTGCTTACAATCCGCAAAATTCAAGACCTATTTACAAGTAAGTACAACACTCCAAATAACAATTGGCCATCTGCTAACAACGCAGTGTTGTCTTGACGAACAAAAATGCTACGAACTTATGGATCAACCTAATAATATTCCAATATGTAATTTTAAAATCCACACAGATACACCAATTGTACCCGATAGTTGCCATGCTAATCTTTTTTGTAAGAGTAGTTCCATATTATTGTTGTTGTAACTTTCTTTGCATGACTAATGGGTACAGATGGTTGTACAGTAAGTTTCAATTATGTTATTGTTGTTGTCTACTGTGCTGCATCTAATACTGAAGTCATCAGCAGAACTCTCACTGTGACAGAAACTCTCCAATACTTGTTTCTATTATGTAACAGCGCAGCTTTCAGGCATAACTTTGATGCGTGTATGAAGAATCTCCATTCATTTTAGTTGGGACTTTTACCGAATGCTATTCATTAAGCAATCAATAGTAACACAGAGAAGCTTCCATTTTAAAGTATTTAACCAGCTACTGTTCTCATTTTTAAACAGATATAACTTGTATATCAGTATAAGAAATTACTTTCTTTTCGCCAATAATTGTTCTGCTTATGCTTTTGAAAGATTTAAATTTCGGACCAGATCACTTAACTCTAACCAACCAGATGACGCATATTCGATTATATGCCTTCAAATTCTGAACCAGAGCTTCATAGAACTTGTTCTGGATTATCATCTCTTTCAGTCTCGCCTTCTAATGTCCAATAATAGAAAGGAATAGGAATCGTTATTTCATCAATGTGACTAAGAAGTCTAATAGTTGCAGTGGCGTAGCGTCAATGTAAGCTAAAAAGCTCAGCTTCCCCAGTTAATAATAATTTCATAATAAACCTGCAGTCTATGGACAAAATTATTTATTAATTTTAATAGAATTTATATTTACGCATTAAATATTGTGTTGCGGCAGCCCAGGATGATTTGTGATGCAGCAGTAAGCCTAAACAAGACGCCTGCACACACCAGCTTCCAAGCAGACTGGTTTCTTACACTCATTCTTCTGTGTAACCCACCCCGTAGATTTTCCATGCCTTTCTAACTAAACTACCCTGGTCGCAAGGCTAGCAAGAAGCTAGTTTTGGCATTGAAAATAAGTAGTTTCCGAGTTATCCCTTTTCGTGAGTTGTGTTCAGTTGAAGTGTTAGTGTGGATTGTGCCTAATATAATAAATAATGAGTGAAATAACAGTTCCTGACACCAATTTACTTGAATTTTTAGGACAATTCTATTATCAAGACTGACTTACGAACAAAAGTGTGATCTAAAAAACAAATGACCGACTCCCTTGCTATGAAGGACACAACCAAAAGACAGATGCATACTTACGTAATGATACTAATAATGTATCTATTGACTGTTAATATTGTGATTCCTCTAACTATGACAGGGAGTGAGCTAATGTTATACGTATACGTGTCTACTTGTTAGAGATATGTGTAAACTGTGAAATCTTATTTTACTACGTAGGTACCGGTACCATTTGAGGTCATGCCTTATTGGTGTTACTTACGAGGTTCCAACCAATCTTCGACTGCTGACTTGAAATTGACTACTATTTATTTTAAGACTACTGTACCATATATTTTTGTAATTCGTTTTCTCATATTGCATGAAAGACAACTTGAATTAGCTTCCCCTGCTCAAAATTTCATGCTACGCCATTGAATAGTTGATGGAATATTTGGCTATTCAATTGTCATTTTATCTTTTCCTTTCAGCCTCGCTATTTCAGTAATACAAAAATAACAGACATCAATATGGGTGGTTGACTCCCTCCATATCACTGGAATTCTGAAAGGCACATAAAATTTCCGTTTGTTCTATAACCACCCACTTAAATGGCTAGCACAATTATCACAACACTTATGAGGAGAGAGTTCCTGTTTTGATCACCTAGTTTATAGCCAACATTTCATTCGTAAGCCTTTTCTAATAGTGATGTTATTCTTTGTCGAATAATTTTAACTGTATGTTCACCACACACATAGCAGAAACTGTCAGAATCATTAATACACTTGCGCGATATAAGTTATATAACTTTGTGTTCTAGTAGGCCTACTTCAATTTAATGTATCAATATACACGCAAACACATAGGCCTATGTACTACACTATAGACCAGTGACGAAGCATGAAGTCAAGACGAAGGCATGCACTACGCAATTACTTTAATTTCTCTCAAAAAGTCTACACCTGTGGAGTAACGGTTAGTGCGTCTGGCCGTGAGACCAGGTTATTCTCGTGAATATTTGTTATTATTTTTGCATTGATTTCCATTAAATGTGTTAATTTTGAATAGTGATATTGTTGCATTTTGAATATAAATGTACTTAAATAGTTTAATATAATAAAATATTGATTTGTGGTGTCAGTGATATAATGTGGCCCGAGTTCGAATCCCGGTCAGGAGAAGTTACCTGGTTGAGGTTTTTTCCAGGGTTTTCCCTCAACCCAATATGAGTAAATGCTGGGTAACTTTTGGTGTTGGACCCCGGACTTATTTCACCAGCATTATCACCTTCATCTCATTCAGACGCCAAATAACCTAAGATGTTGATTAAGCATCATACAATAACCTACTAAAATAAAAATCTCTAAAAAAAGTGCACATGGCTGAGTATTAATCAATATTATTATTATTATTATTATTATTATTATTATTATTATTATTATTATTATTATTATTATTATTATTCGGAATAAAGTTATTCTTTAACTTTCAAAATTTATTTCTGTGGACTTATCGGTAGACCTATGTAATATGTGTGAAGTGAAGCTGCTGTTAATTTAGCACTAGTCTGTCCTGAGAAAATAAGTAGTTTAGAATCAAAACGCACTTCCTCCAAGGTATTTTTTAGTGCACAATTTAGCAGGGTTTATGATAAACTGCTCAGTTGGTAGCGAACTACGATTTATTCATCTGCTTTAAGTTCAATAGTAAAAATTACTTTTAGTGTCAAATTGCATTTTCTCCATTGGAAAAATCACGGCCTCTCATTTTCGGCCATGTTGTTTTGTTGCTTCTAAAGAGTATCAGTATATTGTAATATTATATAATGTATAATTAGGTCACTTGTTATCTCGCGAAACCTACCTGCGCGTCAAGAGAAGAAAAAACTGGATTGGGAAGCTCCCTCCCTCACTACACTTCTACTTGCAGATAGCTCACTTGCCCCCACCATAATGTTCTTACTGTAAGCTACATGCATGCATTTGGTTTCACAAAATAACGAATGGCCTATACTGCAATGAATATAATATACTGCAGTGTTGTTGAACTGTTAAAATGTACTTAAGTGTTGCTTCAAATTAGAGTCGGGCAAACAGCCTCTTACTCCCGCTCGTCTCGTAGGCGAGACTGGCTGGCCGATAACGCCAGTTCCGAGAATCGTATTCTCGAGATTGGCAGTCTCGGGAACGAGGAATACCGGGTCCCGGCCTGTTATCACACGGTCGACTTATCGTTACGAAATGCGTACACTGACTGCCGGCTTAATTGCCGCTCATCACTGCAATTCGTGACTCTTTCTGAAATATTAATGTTCATAAAGTAATCTAAGAAGGCACAGCAGTGTGGTATGCAATAATACAGCACATTATGATTGTCGACATTCTTACAGAAGTCACACTATTTTAATGAACTATTTATTGCCTTTCCGGAGAAGCAAAATAATGCAGCACTTTCAGTCGTTACCTAATCCTAAGCTAGTCTAAAACAATAACAAGTTATGGTTGGAGCTATGATATACTTTCTCGCTATCAGCATTTCGTTGACATTCCATATTTAATCATTCGATAGTGTTTTGTATACGCTATAGTAATGGATAACACACGACTGTATTATTATATTGCGCGTTCACATCTGGATGTTTCGTTGTTATGCAATGGCATCTTCATCAGCATGGGTAATTATTGCGCTGTGTAAGGACGAAATAAAATAATTAATACTTATTTATATTATTATAAAGGACCGAAGACTCTGACATAAGATATTTTTGTTTCCCAACTGATAAAATGCTGCATGTGAAATGGAAACACTTTTGCAAGAGGAAGGACGGAATTACGAAATAGGGTAGTTCCTTTCACAAATTGATCATAATTACTTACAAATGCATTTTAAGGAACCCGGAGGTTCATTGCCGCTCTCACATAAGCCCGCCATCGGTCTCTATCCTGAGCAAGATTAATCCAGTCTCTACCATCATATCCATTTTATATTATCTTCCCATCTACGTCTCTGCCTCTCCAAACGTCCTTTCCCTCCGGCCATCCAACTAACACTCTATATCCATTTCTGGATTCGCCCATACATGCTAGATGTTCTGCCCATTTCAAACCTCTGAATTTAATATTCCTAATTATGTCAGGTGATAGTACAATGCGTGCAGTTCTGCGTTGTGCAACTTCCTCCATTCTCCATCCCTCTTAGCCCCAAATATCTTCCTAAGAATCTTATTCTCGAACACCCTTAACCTCTGTTCCTCAAAGTGAGAGTCCAAATTTCACAACCATACAGAACAACCGGTAATGTAACTGTTTTATAAATTCTAACTTTCAAGTTTTTTGAGAGCAGGCTGGGTGACAAAAGCTTCTCAACCGAATAATAACAGGCATTTCCCCCCATATTTATTCTGCGTTTCCTCCTGAGTGTCATTTATATTTGCTTTATCATAACAACAGAGAATAAAAGAGGGTTATTATTATTATTATTATTATTATTATTATTATTATTATTATTATTATTATTATTATTATTAAATTAGTTACTTTACGACGCTTTATCAACTGCTATAGCTATCTAGCGTCTGAATGAGATGATAATGCCAGCGAAATAAGTCCAGGGTCCAGCGCCGAAAGTTACCCAGCATTTGCTCTCAATGGGTTGAGGCGAGAAACCTCAGCCAGGTAAAGGCTGGTTCACAATAAACCGGGAACGGAAACGACACCGAGAAATAATCTATACTAATAATAAATCTGTAAGCGAAATTTTTCTGGTAATTTTCGCTTTTCCAAAAAAATTGGTGTTAACATATATAATTAATTAATCATCCTGAAACCGAAAATCGCTTTTTTTTAATTTTTGTTTGTATGTCTGTTTGTCTGTCTGGATGTTTGTTACCTTTTCACGCGATAATGGCTGAACGGATTTCGATGAAAATTGGAACATAAAGTAAGTTCGTTGTAACTTAGATTTTAGGCTATATGGCATTCAAAATACTTTATTTAAAAGGGGGGGTTATAAGGGGGACTGAATTAAATAAACCGAAATATCTCGCTTATTATTGATTTTTGTGAAAAATGTTACATAACAAAAATTTCTTTACAAATGATTTCCGATAAGTTTTATTCCGGGCAAAATTTTGATAGGACTGATATTTAAGTCTGTCTGTCTCTCTGGATGTTTGTTACCTTTTCAGGCGACAATGGCTGAACGGATTTCAGTAAAAATTGGAATATAAATTAAGTTCGTTATAACTTAGATTTTAGGCTATGTAGCATCCAAAATACTTTATTTAAAAGGGCGGTTGTAAGGGGGCCTGAATTAAATAAACCGAAATATCTCGCTTATTATTAATTTTTGTGAAAAATGTTACATAACAGAAGGTTCTTCAAAAATGATTTTCGATAAATTTTATTCCAGGCAAAATTTTGATAGGTCTGATATTTAAGGATATAAAAGAGTTTTAAAATAACAATACAATACATTTCCACCGCCACCTCAGATTATAGCGTCGTTGTTCCGTAACTGCTATGTGCAAACTATTAAATTTTTTAGTAGGAAGAAAAACAAATTTATTCGTTCTATGGCAGTAGTGCACAGGAGATCGTGAATTCTTACATTTTTACACAATCAACTCTATTAATTTGGAGTGATTTATTAAAGGATGCATTCAAGACTAATTTAGAAAAATGTTAAACGAGTTATATTTGCACCAAATGATTGCTCTCTGGACCAAAATGATAGCATCTTAATTATTTAAATACAATTTAAATTAAGTAACATATTAAACGATTTACTCTTCTATCAAACACGAATGTTCCCTGGACCCAATGTTCTATTTTAATTATGTAATTACTTTATATTTATTTCTAATAAGTGCAGCGGAGCGCACGGGTACAGCTAGTGTTAAAATAAATGTATTTAAATGTGAACATTCACAATTAACGAGAAGATTGCCGGAGCCCGGAAACGGGAACGTGAAAGTTAATTGTGAATGTTCACATTTAAATGTATTTATTTTAACAATATTTCCGTTATCGTTGTCGTTTCCGTTCTCGGTTTATTGTGAACCAGTCTTAACTTGTCCCAACCAAGATTCGAACCGGAAGCCGATCGTTTCACAGTCAGGTGTGCTAACCGTTACTCTACAGCGATTATTATTATTATTATTATTATTATTATTATTAGTATTATTATTATCATCATTATATCATTATTATTAGTATTACTGTTATCATCATCATTATCGTAATCATTAGGATGATTAAGATTATGATTATCAGGATTATTATGATGGTTATTATTTATTACTGTCTTGTAAGTTATCATTAGGTACAAGTATTAGAAATCTGATTAATTCTTAATTTGTTATTCTCGTTCCTATAACATAGGATAATTATTGTAAATCATATAGGCCTATATAATTTTATATTGTAACATGGCTAGAATACAATAATCATTGTTCTGTAACAATAATTTATAACGTGCACACCAATAGAAAGTGTAGTTTTCTATAGTATAGGCTGGTTCACAATAAACCGGGAACGGAAACGAGAACGGAAATAATGTTAAAATAAATGTACAGTATTTAAATGTGAGCATTCAGAATAGTTAATTGTGAATGCTTACCTTTAAATACATTTATTTTAAAAATATTTCCGTTCTAGTTCTCGTTGCCGTTTCCGTTCTCGGTTTATTGTGAACCAGCTTTTAATATTTTCATGTTTCATATCATTGTGTTACAAACAATTTTTTTATTTAGTTGCTATAAAAGATAGCCTAATTACTATAAAGTGTAAACCATCTTGGACTATATAGCCTCATTTTCAACTACCTTTATTAAAATACCAATTAATACTATCCGTACAATAACGAGTTTTCATGCGTTGAAGGGTTCCGTACAAATTTTACGGAACAAACGTTTGAGTCATGAGTCCTGCGCTAACAGGTTAACTTGCCGTTATTCGAGAACCAGTAAAAATTTTGAGTGGCCATCACTTTTAAAAGTAATTTCCATCCTTTCTGAACATTTCTCTCGCTTTGACCCCCCATCTAACGTGAAAAACAAAAAAGTTTTCAGCCTACAAAGGTGAAGTTGCAAATGTCTATTCTGAACACATCAATCTCCATCGAAGTTAATATTTTTTTTTCTCACTTTCCAAAAAATATTTTCAGTTCGATTTTTTTCCTATGTTTTCCTTAGACATTGAGCTATCAATCCAAAAAATTACAGCGCGATTGATTAAGTATTATAGGAGCTACGACATGATATATATTTAAAGAACCGGGAAATTTATAAGCCAATGCTTCCTATAGGAGCACGGCCCGAGCGATACTGCTTTCTTTATCAGTACTACAGTCCCGTCTAGACCTCCGAGACTGTCGGGAATGACCTAGTATCGGTAATCTCGGGACCAAGAGGTGCTCGTGCACTGCTCGGGACTGCGGTGATTACGCAACCGAGAACGGGCGATAATATGAGGCAGTCTGCCCGACTCTACTTCAAATAATGGGAAATTTGTATTACAATACGATACAAAGAAAGAATGTATGACTTACATATTTATAAAGAGAAATAAGTATATTTAGAAAGAGAAATTAGTAATGTCAAAGATTTATTGGACATGGGATAGGTTCTTACTCCATTCAGGCATTAAATTCCAAGATGCTATATTGGATGTCTTCCTTAGTGTTTCAAATGTAATTTTTCTGGAGTAATTAATATTTATTTAAAAACGTATTCATATGTTGAAGTGCAATGCATTTTGATAATATTTTTATATAAAATTGCTAAAGAATTTATTTTGAGAGAAGATCTGATTTTTTTATAATAAATGATAACATTTTTTCCTCTTATTTAATACAATAGTGCACCTTCCTGACACATATCACCTTAAAAATAAATAATAAATTTACATACTGAAATTTTATCCACAACTTGGTGGCAAAGTAAACTTCCTCCTAGCAAAAGTCGCTTAAAATTTGTGCAGTTCATCAAAGAAATCGGATTTTTTCCACTTTAAGTGCACTTTTGAAGTCTACACTTTAATTTGGGTTTAAAATCCAGCTCTGAAATGGTGACATCAACTTAGAAACCCATTTTCGTCTTCCTTAGGGACGATCCTATTTTTTGGTGTAGAGTAGGGGTTTATGGGTTAGTATGAAGTTAGTTCTCATGCTGTGAGGTTGTCTCTCGAGTTGTGTTACTAACCGACCGCAAAATATCAGTTGGCTTTTTAGTATTACATCATACTGATATGATTTTGTAACTCTCAATTATTGTACTTTCATTATTTGTTTAATTCCATTAATGCCACATGCGTGAAACAAAAGTAAATTTAAAATTTGTACGTTAAATTTAGGGAAGTAAGTTTTCTGTCACTCATAACTCTACAACATTTTCACGCCGTCTTCTGCTAGTAAAAGAGGCTTGCTCATTAGCACTAATGAAACTGAATTTTCCTTCTTTATCCCCTAAATATTTATCATTTACTATTTCAAAATTAATCTCTTAGTAGAATTTTAATAATTATCTCTCCTCTTCATCGACTACTTTATTCTTGCTGCATCTTAACCTCTTTCTCTCTCTTCATACCAAACTATTATGCTATCTATGTTTTCATCCACTGTTCTCCCATTGAAATCCCTCATGATTAGTATTTCCTCTATTTTGTATACATCCCTTAATTCATTTACTTCTTCTTACAGCTTAACCCAGAAATTCTTATTTGCATATTTGGAATTATTCAGGTGTACATATGTACAGCCTAATATACATTCCACTTTTTTGCTGCAATCTAGTAACTCTACCCAAATCATTTCTTCTAATTTTGACTTAATTTCTACTACTTTATCTGCTATTTCTATATTGACTAAAAGGGTTACCCCCCCCCCCCGGATTTCTCCATATCTTTTCCAGTTTTACTAATGTCTTTGCAAAGCAAATAAAATCTTTTATTACTATTTTTTTATTATCATTCATTCAGGTTTCTGCTAACTCTATAATATTGTGTTTATTCAATAATCTATTCTAGTCTTATTATTAATTTCATTCAGAATCCCTTTGATATTAATAAAACAGTATTTCAATGCTCCCTCATTGCCTAGCTTCAGACCCTATGAAATCGTACCTTTGATTGCATTCCTATCTCTACTAAAGTACCAACTCCTCAGATTGTAGGATCTCTGATCTTGTTTCACTGTGTTTTTTTCTCTCTTTTCATATCTTACATTTATTTTATTTTTATTATTTTTGTGAAATTTGGTTTTAAGTTAGTTGTAACTGTGATAATTAATGATAACGGTAGTAGTAACAATAGCTAACTGTTGTTTTACTATTTTACTATTAGTAGGTATTATTTTCGTTCTGAAGATTCAAACTGTGCATAGTTATAGCACAAATGGCCGTAAGGGCTTGTGCGAAGGATCTTGTGTACATGAGTTTGTATAATTTATTATGCATCAATAAATGCACTTATCTATCTAGTAAAAGAGGATTACTCCCATCCCTAACCGTCCATTCCTCCCGGTTTCTTCCCTCGAGAAACCAAGTGTCATCAGATCGAAGCTGATCTATATTTGTTTCTTCTAAATAATTTTCAGACAAGATAGAATTATTGGTTATTAATTGAGAACAATTCGGTCCAGAGTCGGGCATCGGACTCAGGGATCGGACTCAGTACCCCTAGTTCTACACACTAGATATTCTAACCACTAAGCTATGCCGATGCTCCACATCACCGGATCGAATTTTTCTCCTTTGATACTTTCCTTAGTGGCCTTTCTCCATATAGCCTAGGTTAATTCTGTAGGACCAAAAAATTAATTTTACGAAAATAGAATTAGTTTTTCTTCTTTACTGAAAAATCAGACTTTTTGATAAAGTGCAGTTTGATTCTAGGTGACTGAAATGTAATTTTCTTTTTCTCAAGTCTCAGATATCGGAAAGATTTCAATTTAAGTTTCTCAACGTCACATTGTCACACCTTGTTACAGTCACCCATTTTTACATTAAATAAAATAACAAAATGCAACTTCATCTTGTCAATGATCTGAACGAAACTTGAGCATATCATGTGTCACGAAATCATGTTACACTGAAAGCTAAATTGTGAAAGAAAGGTGTGGATCTTCGAATGGTGAATAATAGGTCAATTAGGCTGTTGTGCTAAAAAATATCACTGTCGGAATAATCATAAAAAATACGCGCAAGCTGGCATTACTCTGTGCGTTAGTCCACCACTGCCGTACAGAATGCAACGTTTCACTCTGCTTTTATAGCACCCAAACTGACTGGAATTTCAGCCTAACACACTCTTTCTCTGCTCGGCGCTTTTATGAGATCTGTGAACAGTAATACACCATGAGACTCCAGAAGGCATTCTGTCGATCGCTGCTTACGGGTCATATAATTGCATGTAGTCTAACCTAGCTAGATTTAAACTAAATACTAGTGGCTTGTGCAGCAAATGCTGCAGACTAAGTTCATTATAAGTTTAAATACAGATTTTTCAGATTTATTTTCCAGACAGAATATCAGATATTTTGAAAGTTATTTGCTCCCATAATAATGAAACATACTCCGCGAAATATATGACATTCAAAGCAACGTAATAGCTCAATGAAGTTTAATCATGTCAAATGTATCTTTTTTTTAAACTTCCCTCAGAATTGATTTTATGCCAAATGCTTTTCTTGGACATATCCATCTTCATTTCTTTGAGTTTCAATGCGGGAACGCAAATAGGCCTATCAATATCAAGCCAATCAGCAGTTTTTTCATGTGGGATTGAGGTAGTAGCTATTTCAGGTCATTGTAGATTGTTGGCAAGAATATGACATTTTAGAGTGTACCGTATTAGATACCAGTAAATGCTGGACATCATTTAGGCCATGTTAAAACGCTAGTATAATAATATTCAATCAATGACGTATTTATTGGCCATAGGCTCGTAATGAGTACTCACTGAAATAAAATCATTCATCGAAAATCATTAACTGTTTCAGCTTTTTATTCGTTGCTGGTTGTGGGAAATAAACTAACTCGTCATGTCAGCAAGAAATGAAATGTTCTGTTATTTTTCTTACAGTAAAATGATGTAGTTGGTAGCGTTCACGAATCTGATCGATTAAACCAAAGAAATATAAATTTGATATATTTTAAAGTGCACAATAGGAAGCATGACTCAATTAATTAATAATGCATCTACCTAGGATAGTTAGCGAATCACACATACAAATCTACACCGCACCGCCATTAATATCTGAAAAAGACTCATACCACTTGATTTATAACTATAAAAGTATTTCATTTTTAATAGCAATATTTATGTCTTATGTAAGATTTGTAGCTTTTAGTAACATATGTCTGTATGCATAGTTATAGCAAAATTATAGAAATGAAGATCTGTAATATTTCATTTTTAATGGAAATAATTTCAACAAAACTTCTTGAGTTTTGTAGTTTTTAATAACCTATACACATTACATAGCTGTACTAAGAAAATTACACAACAGAGAATCAGATCTGTAAATTTTATTCATGATAATATAACCTTCGTAATAAGTTTTGAAGTTTTTAGTAACCAATATAGAGACAAATGAAGATCGACCTATTGGCATTATGTCAGAGAATCTGTTGGCAATTCTGGAGTCATGGCCTCCATGATATTGTTTATTTTAGTACCGTATCTGTCTTATTCTGAAAAGCTATTAGTTCTCAAAACTGATGACAGATGGATTTTGGAAAATAGGAAAATTATGTAGGAAAATTTACATTTCACTGAAAACTACTATTTTTCTGAAAATCTTTGGGTTCCAAGCTTCAAAATGAGGAGTCATTCATTAAAATCAGTTCAGACGTTTTCCCGTAATTTCCATTGCCAGTTCAAATTATATATATATATATATATATATATATATATATATATATATATACATATATCAGTATCTAACATATTCACAGAAAATAAAACGAAAAAATTCTTCTTCTTCTGCCCTTCAAGTATTAGACCATATGGCCTATTACGATCTCACAGTTGAATTTTCGATTCAGCACTTCTTTGGACGACCGAGAGATCTCTTCCCGTTTGGACGATAGTGGAGCATGACTTTTGGGATTCTATCTCTACGCATGCGATGCAGATGATTTATCCAGTTGTTCCGATAATGTTTTACATGATTAATTACAGGTTCGAGTTGTAATTCTTCCATTGCATCTTCATTGCGTTTGTGATCCCATTTCGTATATCCTGCTGTATATCTCATAAATTTCATTTCATTGGCCGTTATTCTGCTTTCGTCTTTCTTCCTCAATGTCCATGCTTCACTGCCGTAACAAAGTACAGGTCTCGCCAAGGTCTTGTATAGGCGAATTCTAGTATGCCTTTGTACTAGGAAAGGTTTCATAATGTTGTTAATTATTCCAATTGTTTTGGTGTATTTAGAAATTTTCTGTGAAATGCCTACTTCATCCAAAAAAGATAATGTGTATCCGAGATATGTAAAATAATTTACTCTTTCTAATATTTTTTAATCTAAACATATTTTGCTAATCACAGGGTATTTCCCGCAGAAGGCTATTTTTAGTTTTTTCTTTATTGATTTTCATATCATATTTATTTCCAATTTTGTTAAAATTAAAAATTGAACATTGTAATTCATCTTTTGAGGCTGCCACCAGAGCTAAATCGTCTCCAAAAAGTAATGAATCTAGTTGTAAATGCCTATTAAGTTGTATATATCCATGAGGTAATTATTTGATTCATACAGCAACGATGAATTTCTGTCCATTGCGATAATTTGTCACACCTTACTGCAATTAGATTTGTTTTATAGATATTATATATGTTTGCTATAAGTTGTTGTGGAACATGGTCTGTGGCTAATATATTTAATAATTTATTTCTGTTCACCCTATCGAATCCTTTTTCCAAGTTAATGAAAGCAATATGTGTTTCTAAGTTGAATTCCCTGTGTTTTTTCATCAATGATTTTAATGTAAAATATCCATCGCAACATGATCGGAAGCCATTTTGTTCTTCTCCGAAAATTGTTTCATAATGTGTATACAATTTACTCTTGATTATGCTGGTAAAGATTTTATATGTTGTATTTAATAGACTGTTTCCCCTGTAGTTGTCATACGATTTTACATCTCCTCTTTTGAAAAAGGAGAAAATTAAATATAATAAATATTAATAACAATAATAATAATTTTAATTATAGAGAGTGTATGTGTTTTTTTTAATAACAGGGCATGCAGTGTATCTGTAACATGCTCTGAATATTCGCCACTGCTACACACAAAATTAATGACTTCTGTATATCAATCACACACTTCTTTAGCCTACACCAAGTAAAGCTTAAAATTGAATCAGCTAACAAGGGGATGAAGACCACTCTCGATGTTTAAACGTTTCCAAAAAAAACAAGATGAAGAGTGATGATACATGAAGCAGGAGCACTTAAGAGTAAGATTTGTATAATTTTAGAAATATGAGGAGTCGAGAAAGAATACAGATTAGACCCTTTGAAATTGTTATCTTTACTGAATTTTAAGTAGCATTAAAAGGAAATAAAGTTAGATAAAGCGAAAATAGCATCACACCAAAACACTAGATTGATAAAATTAATTAAATTTCCGATACCACTATTAACATTTCATTATTGTATCATTTAGTATTACAGAAATATTAGTATTTATAGCCAATCCAAAAATCAAAACCAGATTTAAGGGTATATGTACATGAATGACCACAAATATTATCAGAAAATGCAGGTCCTAAACTCACAATTGGACAAAAATTACAAGGTACCACAACAAGACTTATTAGAACTTAAATATCTGATAAAAGTATAAAAAGGTTACTAATAATATTTTTCAAACCAATTTTATCAAAGTATGAAAAAAACAAAACAAAAACAAAAACAAAAAATTCTGCAGTTACATCATTTGGCAACCATAACATTGTTATGGTTTCTCTGACATCTTTAATATTTTTTCTGCATGTAATAAACACTTATTTCTGAAAAGTAGATTACTCTCAGACATGCAGAGTTGTTTATTTTAATACAATTATTTTTTATTTGTCCTATATAAAATACTGTATATTAAAATTTACATAATGTTTTGTGACCTAATTTTTCTATTTTCAAAGAAATGGGTATTTTTATAGTCTACCTTTTGCATAAATGTATATTAAATTAGCGTACAAAATTTCAGAATTCTATCTGTAATGGTTGTGGAGTTATGAAATAATATGTGTGAAAATGGTCAAATTTTGGAAAATTTAATTGAAAGTAAAAGTTAATTCAAAAAAATATTAATAGTAACCTTTTTTATACTTTTGTCAGATGTTTAATTTCTAATAATGATGCATCTTGATTACACAACTTTTAACACTGTATCACTTCGGAATTGTATGATAAGAACTTTCTTGTGTTAAATATTATTAATGTACCTTGTTAACATGTTTCGACCTATTTTCGGTCATCTTCAGAACTGGTCGTTGTTGGTCTTGGCGCCTCTTGTTTCCTGTGTGGGTGCATTCGTAGTGTAGAGTCAAAGAGTGTATGTTTTTTGAAATTGAGTTGTGTGTTGAGGATATTGTTGGGGTGTGTTTTTGTGTGTCTGTATATTTCATATTGTTCTAGTGTGTTGAGTTTCTGGTTTTTGGTTGGATGTGCAGTATTTCCATGTCTGTGTTGATGTCTCTGTAGGTGTGGTTGGCATTTGTGATGTGTTCTGCATATGTGGAGGTGTTTTGTAATTTTGTTATGGCTGTGATGTGTTCTTTGTAACGTGTTTGAAATGATGTGCCTGTCTGTCCTATGTAGAAGTTGTTGTAGGTGTTACATTTGAGTTTGTATACGCCTGTGTGGTTGTATTTGTTTGTTTGTGTTGTTTGTGTGTTGAGATGTTTTTGTAGAGTGTTATTTGTTCTGTATGCGATGTTGTAGTTTAATTTCTTGAATGAAGTTGCAATTTTATGTGTGTTTATGTTTTCGTATGTTAGTGTGATGTATTTTTTGTGCTCTTGTGTTTGTGTTGTATTCTTTTGTTTTTTGTGGTTTTGTTTTGTCTTACGTATTATGTTGTCTATTATGTTGAGGTTGTATCCGTTTTCTTGTGCTATGTATTTGACTGTCTTTAGTTCTTCATTGTAATCCTGTTGGTTCATTGGTATGTTGAGTAGTCTGTGTACCATTGTTCGGAATGCAGCTTGTTTGTGTTGTGTGGGGTGGTTGGATGTGTTATGCATGTGTGTTGTTGTTGTTGTGGGTTTTCTGTATACTTTGAATGTGTGTTTGTTGTCTAGACAACCTGCAACAACTTCTACATAGGACAGACAGGCACATCATTTCAAACACGTTACAAAGAACACATCACAGCCATAACAAAATTACAAAACACCTCCACATATGCAGAACACATCAATGCCAACCACACCTACAGAGACATCAACACAGACATGGAAATACTGCACATCCAACCAAAAATCCAGAAACTCAACACACTAGAACAATATGAAATATACAGACACACAAAAACACACCCCAACGATATCCTCAACACACAACTCAATTTCAAAACACATACACTCTTTGACTCTACACTACGAATGCACCCACACAGGAAACATGAGGCGCCAAGACCAACAACGACCAGTTCCGAAGATGACCGAAAATAGGTCGAAACATGTTAACAAGGTACATTAATAATATTTAACACAAGAAAGTTCTTATCATACAATTCCGATTCTAATAATTCTTTTTGTGATACCTTGTAATTTTTATCTAATTGTGAGTTCATTTCCATATAAAATTTTAGAAATTTAGAGTCTGCATTTTCTGGTGCCAGAGGAAAACGGATTGCACCATTAAACTCATTCTAAAATCTATATTAGAAGCACCTTATTTCATGCAAATAAGTTTTTGCACTGTTGTTCAGTGTGATAGAAACATCACAGACATTTCTCTTGTTTCAAAATAGACTTCGAATAAGGAAACAAACACAACTTTGAGCCTATAAGAACTTAGTTGTGCACATATTTGAAGAATGAATTTAAACACTACATATATAACACTAGTTAAGTTATAATATTATAATATAGTCACATATCAGATATTTTATTTCAATGTTTGTTCTTTCTTTAATTTATTTTTCGATATTAATATCTCAACTCTATCATACATCACGTTAGGCAAATAGAGCTTTCCCTTATTTAAGGAGACCTTTGCCCTTCATGGGACACAATAGGCTATCTTTACCTTTATCTTTATCTTATCAGTACCTACATTGGTCTATACGGGTTTGATCCCGGGCCAGGTCAATGGCATTTAAGTGTAGTTAAATGCGACAGGCTCATGTCAGTAGATTTACTAGCATGTGAAAGAACTCCTGCAGGACAAAATTCCGGCACATCCAGCGATGCTGATATAACCTCTGCAGTTGCGAGCGTCGTTAAATAAAACATGACATTTTTTAACATTTGTCTACAAAAATTGGTTTCATATGGGTGAATGACGAACAGTGAAGTATTCTCCATTAGTAAGAAAAGAAATATTAATTATCTGATTTATTTGTTTATAATTCATTTTACTTCTTTCTCTTTAATTTTCTTTTGCTTTTCTATTTCTTTCTCTCTCTCTCTAACTTATTTTCTTGCTCACTGTATGTATATTCTCCTAGATGATATATGTTGTTAATCAACTGTTTTTTAGTAATCACCAGTATTACTTTTCTCGAAATTCGATCTTTTTCGAAATTTTATGTATAAAGCAGATATTTCAATAAAGAAAAATAAACTTCACTGTCTTCTTCCTACTATAAGACACTTAAGAACTGAAATTAGCGCATTTATATATGATAATTAAATTCTGTGTATTCTACAATTGTCATTCAGTGTATAATTCAATTTCACATTTGTAATAATTATGTCCACAAGACCGTCAACACCAGAGCCTGACGATGAAGAAGAGGAAGAGGAAGAGGAGGAGGAGGGGGAGGTGAAACAAGAAGCCGCTGTGCCGTTTGCTAGAGAAGAGAGAAACAAAGCTGATGATACCAGACCAGTAGAGTATGTTACAATACGAAGGTCAAGACCAACAGGTGTGGTGGATACTGACACCACTACCCCCAGGTAAGCAAGTAATCAGTAATTATTCTATTATTACGTGAACACTGTTTGATTTTGCATTAACCCTGTCAAAACAGATGGTTATAATTTTATTATGCACGATTTTGGTTGTTCTGCAATGAGAGGGAAATTTGAAGTTGGCATGTTTAAATTTCACTCTTTTCGGTGTTTAATGTAGAGGGAAAATAATAGTGAAGAAACTGTTTCACAATTTCGATGAAAATAATATAGTCCCCATTGTAATGACCCCTTATATGAGAAAGTGGCTTGCTAGATGCTCGGCTTCCTCGTGTAGATCAAATGGAGGACACTGCTAATTATACAGAGCTTTCATTTCAAAACTTCCCAGTCTAAATAACCAATTATTGAAATTAAATTTAATTTAAATAAAAAAAACACGTCAATTTAGATATTGAGGGGGAAGTCTGAAACCAGGCTTAATTGCATTTTAGATTTCACCCCTCACCCACTCCGAATTTGAAATTTCAAATGGCACCCTATATTTTTATACTTAAATATGAAAGAGCATTGAATTGTTTATACACTTCATTCATTTGTTTTCACATCTTTTATTTTCTATTGTTGCCTGACAACCTGGATTGTTGTTATTGTTGATTAGAGCTGAAGAGAATAAAGCTACAAAAACTTATTGATCATTTCACGTAACAGTTGTGTTTGTGTATTAAATTATTTTAAAATGGTGTATACCCTTCAAGATCATCATCCTTATTGATTAAATTTAGGAAATTACACAAAATATGCTGTGTTTTCTCCTATGATCAAGTGATAATATCAACAATCCAGGTTGCCAGGAAGTATTTATTGAAACAGATACAGCAATTGTTACGCTATTTGTCCACATATCTCCCACTGGAATTCAGCCATTTGTCATACCATGGGATTAATTTTTGTGCCGTAGAAGTCAGCCACCTCAGATCGGAACAAGCGTTTGCCTGCGTCTGCACCTCACTCTGTCGATCCCATGATATGAGAAATGTCTCAATTTCGTTGGGGAATAATGTTGAAAAATAGCTCAACAATTGGTGTGTCTGTTTCAATAAATTTCTCCAATAAAACTGTGTTTTTTTCTGTTAACGACCGCTGGCGAACTTATTTTTTACAGCCCTCATAATTGCTGTCGAGTGGCCAAAATTTGTATAAGCACTACTTTTGACATTATTAACATGGTGGAAGAAAAAAATTTAACTTTTTTATCTGCCCCTATCAGAACGTTTGCTTGTGAGTTAAAGCCTGAAACATGGTGGCATGTACCAGCACTATGTTGGTACGTCTGAAGCAGTGTGCTGTGATTAGTTTTTAACAGCCCCCGATAGACATTCATCGGAGATTGAAGGCTTTTTATCGTGATCAATGTGTCGACATCAGTACTATCTGACGTTGGTCTGCTCATGCTCGTAATGAACCACAGCCTCACTTCTGTCTGCGCTGCATCGTCAGAATCAAAGAGATGTCCTTCAGGTGTTCTTTAAGTTTTGGGAACAGATGAAAATCTGATGGCGCCAGGTCGGGACTACATGGAGGATTATCAAGAACAGTGAAACAAAGACGCTGAATATGTTCTGTTGTCATTGCATTGGTGTGCGGGCGAGCATTGTCATGCTGTAGGAGGGGCTACTCTATATCTGGACGTACCCTTCAAATTCGTGCTTTCATTTTTTTAGGGTTTCACAATACCTTACAGCAGGGGTTCCCAACTGGTATGTCGCGCAGCCTCATGGAGTGTGTCGCGGAAATTTGGAAATGAAAAATAAATTTAATGCCATCCAGGAAGTCTTTTTACAACGAATTTTTTATTTACAACAAAGTCTTTGATATGGTACATTTTATTTTGAAACGTGAATACCTGCAACAATGCTCAGTGTAATTTTTATGCCTGGCGATAATTCCAATGAAAGTGAACACTTGCAAGAATGCTTTGTAATTCGTTTACTCTTCTCACTTAGTAAAAAACAGAGTTTAGAATCGTCAGAACATATTAGTCAGTTTCAGTATATACGTGTGAGCGGGTGATAGTGTGACTATTTTATCAAAAGTGTTTTATTTAGATTTTATCATGGACAGATTTTTAACTCGAGAAAGACAATCTGAATCAAGTTCTGGGTTAGATGACAGCAGTGCTAATTCAAATAATGTTAGAGAAAATTCCCTTCAAGATTCACAAAAACGTATTGTGTTTCTTAATTCAGTGATGAATACTTGCGGTATGGTTTTACGTGACGTGGAGATGAATATAAGCAAAATTCTTATATGCGGAAATGTTTTGTCAAATCAGTCGATGGTGCCGAATGAAATAAAAAATTATTTAGAACTGCCGTTTTCAAATTCATAGTTGTGTGAATCAGCATTTTTTTACCATGAGAATAGTGAAATCTAATAAAAGGAACAGACAGCTGCATTTTGAAGATCATTAATGTGTTGGCCTGTCAAATTGTAAGACCACGTATAGAGGAACTTTGTGCAAGCCGCCAAGCGCAAACTTCACATTAATTTAAATAGGTGAGTTTTAAAAAACGATAATAAAAATCTTTTATCGGACATCCAGTGTAGTTACGTTGTATTGCTGCTCCTGTCTTCAACGATTTTAACGATAAAAGTATCAAGAATACAGGAGTTCTGAGCGTAAATGAAATTATAAAATCATTATAATCCTAATAGTAAGGGACCATTCAAACGCAACTCACATTGTTTACATTTATATAGGCCTGCAGTAGCTTTCAACTGGCAAAATTCGTTGATATCATTTTCGTAATACAGCTAAACTGTTATATTTGCTCTGCGCTGAGTATATTCCAGCTGGAATAATGTAGTGTCGTTTGTTTATTAAAAATTTGTATTTTAACACCAACTTGGATAAAAAAGTTTCTGCTTCTCCATTAGGCCTACGCCTGTTATGTGCAAATTTACAGTATCAAGAATCACCTCTTTCCTTCTACCGCGAATATTCAGTTAATTTAGATCAAACATTAGCGTCAGTGAACATCTTGAAAGATACAACATTTTTAGTCCCAGAACAGTATGGATTTAGGAAAAATAAATGCACGTAAAATGCAACATTTAGTTTAACTGACAAAATTATAGAGGCAATTAGTAAAAATTCCAACTTAGAGGGATTTTCTGATTTATCCAGAGCATTTAACTGTATAAATCATAAAATGCTGCTAGAAGAAAATTAATTATTATGGAATTAAAGGCGTTGCACACAATTATTTCACTCATATCTCAGAGATGGGAAACAGAAAGTCGAAATCAATACAATTATGAAATCTGTCTCGACATGGGTAACTATTAATAATGGAATTCCTCAAGGATCAATATTAGGTCCCCTTCTTTTTCTAGTGTTCATAAATGAGCTTTCGTCCCTAATAAAAGATGCAGGTCATCCCATATTATTTGCAGATGACACAAGTATAGTAATTACAGGCAATAACTCCAACACATTCCAATCAATAACAGAGGCACTTCTCCTCAAAATATGTGATTGGTTGACGGCAAATAAATTCAATTGTAACAAAACTAGCATAATCCAATATAAATCCTGCCCAAATTCAACCTCGTAGATATCACACCCAATATTTAACAACAGATCCCTAATATGAACAACAACCAAATTTCTTGGCTTACAAAGCAATAATGTGTTAAATCGGAAAAATCATATTAAAGAAATTACCCCCAAACTAAATTCAGCATGTTTTGCTATTAGATCTATGCAAAAGACAGTAAATATCAATATCTTAAAAACAATATACTTTGACTACTTCCAATCAGTAATGAGTTTTGGAATAATAATTCTGGGGAAATTCTACAGATAGTAACAGTATATTCCTACTACAAAAAAGATTAATTAGAATATTAGTAGGTGCCAAATCTAGGGAATCATGTAAGACCATTTTAAAAAACTACAAATAATACCCATGGTTTGTCAGTATATTCTTTCATTAATAATCTTCCTCGTATGTAATGGTGAAAACTTTGTAAGTAATTAATTAATTTAACAGTTCATAGCATAAATATGCGTCAAAAAGTGACTTTCATACTCCATCGGCAAGTCTGCCGTGGTATCAAAAACGAGTGCCTTATCTGGCAGTAAAACTTTTTAATAGCTTGCCTATGGATATAAAAAACTGAAACTCAAAACATAAGATTATTTAGGGCCAAATTAAAGAATCAAATTTCTCACGACTTCTATTCTGTAAGTGAATATTTATGACATTCAACAACGTATCATTTATTCTGTGTTTTATTAAGTATTGATACTAAATCTCTGTATTGTACTAGTAGACTATAATGTAAACCTCTTCTGCATATATTTCAACTAGGCTGTGACTATAAGCAAGACAATATAGGGTACTATTACGAATTTTTTTGCATGTTCCATGTTCTAGGTGTGAAGCGATGTATGAATACGATATAATGTAAATAAATACAATACAATGCAATACATCCATTAATATCACAAATGAATGTGAAAGGACACTCACAGATGTGCATAATGTTATCACTTGGAAGTACCACAAGTAACATTTAAGACAGAAACTAACGGTCGCCAAATGTTAAAGGTTTTGTCGGTTGTGATGAAATGCTCTTTCACAAAATATCAAATACTACATTTACAGCACTATTCCAATATTTAATTACGTTTATCCCATTAATTAATGCAAACAAGTCGCATGGCCGAGGAGACACTCCCTCTATTCAAGAAGAATGCTACATGCCTTTTAGTAGACTAATAAAGTTTTGGAATATGTAGTTCATTGCTTTCGCGTGTTAAATATTAAGGTGCAGTGCCTTATTGACTAGTTTCAGCCTGTTGTGGGCTATCTTCAGAACTGGTTGGTCCTGGTCTTCTCACCTTCTGTTTTATTGTTCTGTGGGGTGTGTTTGTTTAGTGTAATGTGGAGTCAAAAAGTGTGTGTGTTCTGAAATTGAGTTGTGTATTGAGAATTTCATGCGGGCGTGAAATATTCTTACACAACATAGAACAGACATATAGGCCTATACTAAACAAAAACAAGAACAAATACGCAGACAACATCATATATTGGCGCACAAACGTAGATGACATACTAATACTATAAAAAGGAAACAAAAGATAGATTCGAAACCTACATCAACACATAAACAAAATACACCCAAAGCTGCACTACACATTAGAAATTGAAAGCAACAAATCCATAAATTTCCTAGACATCTCAATAACAAAAGTTGACAACAAGCACAGATTCAAAATCTACAGAAAACCCACAATAACAACGACAACAACACACATAGGCCAACATACATACACAACTATTATCCAATCACCCAACACAACACAAACAAGCAATGGTACACAGACTACTCAACATACCAATGAGCCAACAAGACTAGGCCTACAAAGAAGAGTTAAACACAATCAAAATATACATAGCACAAGAAAACGCATACAACCCTAACATAAGTACAACATAATAACAATGACAAAACATAATTACAAAAAAACATAGGAATACAACACAAACACAAAAACACAAAAAAATACATCATACTAACATACGAAAACAAAAATACACACGACCTAATTCAAGAAATTAAATTACAATATTGCATAAAGAACAAAAATCATTCTACAAAAGCATCTCAACACACAAACAAACAAATACAAACCACAGGCATATACAAACTCAAATGCAACACCTGCAACAACTTCAACATAGGACAGACAGGCAGATCATTTCAAACACGTTACAAAGAACACATCACAACCATAACAAAATCACAAAACATTTCCACATACGCAGAACACATCACAAATGCCAACGATACCTACAGCAACATAAACACAGACACAGAAATTCTACATATTCAACCGAAAAATCAGAAACTAAACGCACTAGAACAATACGAAATATACAGGCACACAAAAACGCACTCACATGAAATTCTCAACACACAACTCAATTTCAGAACACACATACTTTTTGACTCCACATTACACTACACAAACACACTCCCACAGGAAAAGCAAACAGAAGACGTGAAGATCAGGACCAACCAGTTCTGAAGATAGCCCACAACAGGCTGAAACTAGTCAACAAGGTACCGCACCTATTATTTAACACGCGAAAGCAATAAACTACATAAGTGTTAAAATTTGTGTAATCAAGATATATAATAAAGTTTGTTGTCGAGTGTACTCTTGTCGAGAGTAAGTGACGTATTTTTCATGTATAATCCTTATGATAAAATGAGTTATTGGGAAAAACAAAAATACTTCAGAAAAAGTTCTTACTATGACCATTTTCAATGGAGCTAATTAAAACAAAACGGAAATTTAGATGAAATTGGAAATGCTCCTCATGATCTCAAACCTTGCGTATCTGTGTATTGTAGAAAAAGTGAAAACTATTTTACAAGAGAAAATTCTCCAAGAGGCCTCCATCAATTCATTCATGTAAAATCGAAACTTTGTAACAAGGTGCCATGTGCGAATGGCTAGATGTGGCAGAGAAAATTTCAAGCAACTGCTCCAAAATGGGCAAAGAATTTAAAGAAAACTATTTCTTCTGTATGGCACTCTTTTGACGACAGTATTCTCTCACATATTGCATGCGAAGCTATGGTTGTTAATGGTATTCAGTCTGCTCACAAGTCACAGTCACCCCTGCCAGAGGGAGTCACCCAATTCTATTTCAACATTTATTTTGATTCTTCCGACACCCAGAAGTTTATATTCAAATTGTATCAGTATTTGATATAATTTCACGAATCATTTGTCATGAAAGAGGAAAAAATAAAGCATTTGGAATCCTAGGAATAATTTTTGCTATATTAGCAATTGTTTTATTAGGTTTAAAAATTAATACTGTATCATCTCTACCGGTACATGAAATCGGTCGCTTAACAAACACTACATTTTTATAAAAGGTTCAAACTTTTTTTTATACATTTCGTAGGTTACGTCAAAGTAAGTAGCCATATGGTGTCAATTTTAATCTAACATTATTTCTTACAAGTCTATGCAATCAAATTTATAGAAATTGGCCGTTTAAGGTGTTTTATAAACGTTTGTTTCTCTTAATCTGTATATTGTATAGGTTTAACTCATAGCTTAGGCCTATTTTAAAGCTTAAAAAGTTGCTTTTCACGCTATATATTATCAAATGCAATTGAAATTAAAAGAATACAAATTTAGATGTTTTTAACATTAATTTTGAAAATATAAACTTAAAATAATATGTTGAAAAAACATTTTTTTGTACTAATGGTCACCCAAGTTTCAAAGTGGAATTCCTGTGGTTTTCCTGTACTCATCGGTCATATATTGTTCGTATTGTTACTGCTTGTTTCGGGTTTGAAACAAATTAATACGTGCCATAATTTATGACATGGGATCGGGATCGCCAGCTTTATTTTTCTGTAGAATAAATATTTTATCGCACACACAAATCCATTTTTGAAGCTGTGATATTCGGATCCAATTAAAAACTTGTTAACAAAAAAAAAAATCATAGAGGACGACGTATGTGTAGGCTAGTATTTACTGTAAAATATAAATTGTTGCATTTGTTATTTTTATTATGGAATAATGTTTACAGGTGTGTAAATGTTAAAAGTGAAATTTGTTGGAAAAAGTAAACGACAGTTTCAAATGACAGCAATAATATAAATCTCGGTAAAGCCTCAAATATCACCCCTCCCTTACAAATATCATAAGAAAATAAAATAAACGGTTTTGTTTATTCAGCTGGTATGAACAGGTTTGAGCCAATGAATACAATTCATTATTTAAAAAAAACTATACATGTTGCTGACCTGTGGAGTAACGGCTAGCGCGTCTCGCCGCGAAACCAGGTGGCCCGGGTTCGATTCCCTGTCGGAGCAAGTTATTTGGTTGAGGTTTTTTCCAGGGTTTTCCCTCAACCCAATATGAGCAAATGCTGGGTAACTTTCGATGCTGGACCCCAGACTCATTTCACCGGCATTATCACCATATCATTCAGATGCTAAATAACCTAAGATGTTGATAAAGCGTCTTAAAATAACCTACTAAAATAAAACTATACATCTTGTTTCGAGAATTGCAGAAACTGCAAGAATAAAGTTAGACCCTAATGTGAATTATTGTAAAGAGTTAACAAAGTGAATAGGTATACACAAATAATAAGATTTTGTACCTATTATTTTAGTGCTAAAAATTGCCTTTAAATATTATATTTGAATTTCTGGTGTTTTAAAATGAGGAACTGTATTATATAAAGGTCAATTCAACCTTATGACAGATCAAATCGGCCCATTGTATGGCGAGAGATTAAGGCTCCCATCTTTACAAACAATTGGCATTTAATAGCAGTAGAGATGTCACTCATACGTGACCGCCACCTTTACCCCAAGGAAATGCCCTAGGTACTCATTTCTGTTAGAGGTTGAGTTGACCCCAAGTTGAGACTGAAAGGATTATATCAATGGAAAAATTCATGATCCCATTGGGAATCAAACCCGCAACCTTCTGGTTTCAGCGTTGCACCTTAACCGGGACGCTATTATGCGCCCCAATTGTATTATATACTTGATTAATATTGTCTTTTTCAGATACATCACCATTCAGAGATCAAGAAAACCTGCACTGGAACCAGAACAAAGAACAGAGAGAGCACCTGACAGCAAGGTCCTGATTGTTACAGAGATGCAAGATGAAGCAGAGAGTAGAACAGAGGAACCTGAGCAGAAGGTGAGTGGCGCATATCCGCAGTACGTGGATGTGGCGAGTATCGGGAGACGTCACCACAGCCCTGTGCCAGGGTTCGAAGTGGAGAAAACAGACAGTGCACTCTCCTACCCTGAAGTGAATAGTATTGATAGAAGACGAAATATTATCCATATGATTGAGTTGCTAGACTCGTCCCCTTCCTCAACATCCACGGAGAACCATCCGCAATATGTAGATGTGAGTAGAATTAGAAAACACAGGGTAACAACATTATCGGACGCTACCATAAATGAAGAAGATGTTGTCACATCCAGAACCAGTGAAAACATAGACAGTTCTTTAACAGACCGTGTAAGCCCTATTCCTGATTACACAACTCCTGAAACTCAAAATGAAACAATTTGGACTCAATCTCTAGATTCAAGACTCGAGCTCGATACACTCCATCTCGCTTCAACTACCCCCCTAACAATTGTAGAATCCAACATTCAGGATTCAACAGTTCAAGTCACTGTTCCTCCCCCAACTAGCACGAAATTCACGCCAACAGTGACAAGAGTCATCACGTCTGTGACAGAGTCTGGCACCACAGAGCGTCAGAGAATAGCCGTCAACAGAGTACCATATCTCGCCATAGCAGCGCTGCGGGGCGAAACGGTGTACCCTGGTACACAATCAACAGTGACTTTCACTGCTCCTTCCACCACAGCTGTTACCACAGAGCATAAACTTGAGAAAGTGATGGAAGTGAACAGAATAACACTCGTGACTGTGAAAGAAGATCTTCCACTTCCTTACACGAAGGCAATGTCAGAGAACGTGTCAACCGAGAGAATTCAGCCAGAGAAAACCGTCGATAAAGTAAGTGAAGTATCGAGGCTGAAACTTGTCACAGTCTCTGGTGGAAATCAAACAACTGATGAAGTGTTGAGTACTTTTTCCTCACTTCCCAGTTATCCTTCAGAGACAACACACCATGGAAATCTTACCAATATTCAGGATGAATACATCAGCACCATTGTATATGGCACTGAAAACATAATTCCGGTAACAGAACCTTATATTCCTGAGAAACAGACAGAATCGATGGCAGCTATAATTAACGAGCCAACTTCTGTAGAATTATCTCCAAGTTCTGTTCGTCCAGTCAGCTACAGATTGAATCAAGGTGCAGATAGAAAGCCAGTAGTGGATGAGTTCAAAAAACGAAGATTCCGTCCCACAACATCTTCTAAACCAGAAGTTTCAAGTACTCAATCTATTCTTCCTAAGAAGAGGAGAGGACAACTGAAAAGGCCAATCCCATATCGACGTACAACTACAAAGGAAGTAGATGAAGCGGTCATCTTGCCAACAGAAGACACTTTACAAATATCTACTAAATCCGACCAAAGAGGTTTTGTTCCAAAAAGAAATCAGCGAAGACGACCACAACTACGGAGAACTAGCACTTTAACTACAGCAAGTGCAAATGAAGACACTGAAAAGAGTGTTGTTGTAATAACTGAAAACCCCTCTAATACAACTTTCCATTTCGTGCCGAAGAGAGGAGGTAGAGAGAAAGTGACAACACAGAAATCAACAACAGAAACGATAACAAGAGCGACAGAAACACAGAAAGATGAAATAGGTCTTACCACGTCTGTGAAAGAAGAAAACAACTCAAATGAAATTTTGACAATTGATGCTATAGATACAACCACAAATACAATTGATTTTCGTGATCACATTGAATCCAGTACACGGGATTCAGGCATATCGCAAACGGAAAATAAATCGGAGTTTATTTCCAAAAGTAAGAGTGAAAATACAACTATTCTAACTACCATTAATAATGGAATTACTGAGGTAAGTACAAAAGCATGGGGAACAACAAGTAATGCGATCCTAAGTAGCACAGACACCTGGAGAGAGACAGCCAACACTGAAACTGTTACAGAAGCAACGTACAGCAGAGAACAAAATGATAAAGACACATCAACCGGACATAAAACAAGACAGAATACCAAGGTGCATAGCACAGGGCAAAGCGACAGTGTGACTAAAACAACTCCTGGTGTAGGACAGAGAGACAGATTACGTATAAAGAAGAGGCGCAGACGCCCAGAAGTTGAAAGTTCTGTTGCTTCCACAACTGAGAAATCAAATTCCACAAGTGACAACAAGTTTGACTTACAAGCTACACTGAATGAGATAGATAAAACGACGCAAGATGTGGAGGGAACTTCATTTGCCACGGCAGCATTGCTTGGAAGAAATCATTACGATGTTAGTACCCCTGGCTCTGTAGGCGAATTTGCCACAGTAGTAGATAGAGAAGGAAAACATATGGTTATGATCTCCATATTGAATGACCCAGACAAGCCTCAATTACCCATTACTAATGACAGTGACTTAAATACAGACAGTAGTGGCTATGTCACAGGAGGTGCTGCAAGAAATTCTATTTATACTTTATCTGCTTCTGTGAAGTCCACTTCTGAAGAAGTATCTGATGGACATGTCACTGAAACTGTAGAGTTCCCTAAGAAAGAAACTACGTATAAAAGCTCTGAGGCTACTGTGAGGGCTTCCACGAGACAGCAGTCTAAGAATTATTTCATTGCCAATGTTGATTTCACAACAGCTTCTGGTGACGATCAACTTGCAGCTACTAGAAAGCCTGTTACTAACAGGAACACGAAGAAGACCAGTCCTGACGGCAAAAGAAGGCGACTGGTGAGGAGGAAACGACCCAGTAGCACGACTGAAGTACAGAGTGAGGTAGGACCACACACGGCTTGAATGCTGGGATGGAGAACAGTAACTAACTAACAGGAATGGCATCAGTGCTGAAACACTTCTGTTTCCTTCTCTATTGTAGCTTAACACAGTAGACCTCGTTTCTAACATGAAGCCAGGAACTGAACAGACGAGTTTGATTGCGCTTGTTTTCATACTCTCACTTTTGATGACACTCCGTGCTCTTCGCTATGAGGTGTAACATGAACTAGCTACTAACATTCAGTATTGCAGCCACTTTTCATAACATTGCAGTTTGCATGCTTCATATAGTGCCTAAGTCAAACTAGTTATAGACTCTTATCTCGGGGTACAGCCATGCTACTCTCACTGTCTTATGAGCAAGGCTACATAAGTTTGTCTGCACTCATGAACCTATGAAATGAAATTCAGCTTGAAGGGACAAAATCTTTGAAATTACATTTTCTTCTCTTCTGAGCAGAGAATCTCAACTGTTCATCTCACAGTTCCGTATCACTTCTGGTTTTTAATGTTAAAATGAATCAATAATTTTAGAACTTTCTTTAAGACGAGCAAGTGCTGATGCCCATGGCTGGATATGGGGAAATTAAGTACAATTCAGATATTTTCAATTAATTGATTACACCGTTTCAGGATATTATTCATTAAATTACAGTAACACATAAAGAATTTGAACAAACTGCGTGACTCCACTTCCACCCCTGGACACAGCATACTATAGGACTAATATACCGATACATAATAACTTGTTGAACTGCCATTGCATGGAAAGTATTACTGAGGTAATATTTTGATATGAGTGAACAATATAATTATTATTAATATTTCGTTCTGTATTGCTTAAAAATGATTTACCCAAATTATTCAGTAATCAGAGTAAGCCTAAATATCATTTTCCCTTTAAGGAAATTTAAAAAGTATATAAAGTTGCATATAATAAAAATTCTAATTAATTAACCTAATATTACAGAAGTATGTACCGGTAACATTTTCAACCAAATTGTCCTTTTTGTTATGACTGACAATTTAAAATCAGTAATAATATTATATTTTGAATTGCATGTTATGTGATATATTGAATCATCCATGCATGGGTGTATTTCAGGCCTGGCGGCCCTGGCAGTGCCAGGGTACTATTTTCCAAAGCCTGGCAGCGCCAAGACATTTTTATATGAGGGAAAGAATAGGCCTACCTATATTATCAGTCAGTTCTGAGATACTGATATTCTGTAGAATATGTAAAATGTGTCATGTAAATTTATGTTAACATCAGATATGAGGGTGTGTATATTAAACATAATCTTAAACTCTTTAATATGGGATTAAAGGGATAACAAATTGAGAATGGATTTTTTCAGTTTCGAGACGTCACAGATATTTTGTCACAGAAATGACCATATATTTCAGAACAGACCTTTCTGTTACAGAAATGACATATTTACAGTAAGCCCACATTACATTACATTACTATGGCACATTTCTACGTATCTGGACAATGGACTCTGTAAAAAAGAAAAGGTTAATTGCTAAATTGAAAAAAATAGGGAAGAAGCTGTGGTAAGATATTCATTAAAGAAGGAAAAATACATGAAAGTGTGAAAGTTTAAGAAAATTAAGAAAAGAGAAGAAAATACCCAAGAAGCATTACAAATAATATCTAATGGAGGGATAGTGGAAAGAGTGGATAAAATTGAAATGCAAGCAACAATAAGAAACGTCCAAGAACAGAGGAGAATCTAAGGCTTCTTCACGTAACATTATAAAAATAGCAGATAGATAAACCAGAGAAAGCAAAAACAGTACCAATAATGATTAACAAAGCAGGGATCTATCACAGCCACCTACAAATAAACAATAATTAGTTTTATCAGAAACAGGCGAAAGAAATGTAAAAGATATCAGTGCAGCACCAAGTGAAAGAGAATGGAAGAAGAGACCGAGTGACCTTAAGTCTGCCAGTTAAAATAAAACGTTATTATTATTATTATTATTATTATTATTATTATTATTATTATTATTATTATTATTATTACTTTATTATTATTAAAAATAAGGTAAACTGTCAGAAATAAAGTGAAAGTATAAAATTTGGGGAGAAATTGTCGAAAGAAAAAAGAGAAATTATGAGCAAAAAATATAGAGAAAGGTACAGGAATAAGAAGGATGCTAGATTGTTGAAACCAATTAGTGCTGTAATAGAGAGACAGAAAAGGATTGAAAGAAAAACGTGGCGAGAGCACAGAGCAAACAGCCAAAGTAAAAAAACACAAATTTCGGCTGTTATTTCTTATACTGTACTCCTCAATCTTCTCCTGATGTCCCTGCTATAACTGACGAAGCCCCATCTCTTTAGAAAGGAAAAAATCATGAAGACGACGAGTAAAACAAGAATGCTCAAAAGTCTATAGAGATTAGAAAAATGCACAAGAAGAACTAGAAAACTTAAATATGAAAAAGAAATGTGCAAGAAGAGATTTTTCAGACTAAAACAAGGATTAAAAAAGTTCGAAAAGTGAACCATCATCAAACCCTAGTTTGGTTGTGCGAGGAAACTTATATCCTATATATACAAAACAAGAATTTGAAGTCATTAAAATAACTATTGGTATGTAATCGGAAGAAGAAAACTGGTGTTCTGAGTGAATGTGTTCGGAAGTAGATAGCTGACTTTTTTTGAGAGGGATGATATCAGTAAAATGTGCCCTGGAAGACGGGACTTCAAGAGAAGAGACGACACAACAAAATAAGATAGTTGCTGTTCCACACCCTGAAGAAAAAGCAGATGTAAGATACAGCAAAAATTCAAAGTGTTCATTACTGTTCACAACTCTCTGCAAAGCAAAGCCTTGTTTGGTTGTGAAGCCTACCTTTAGAGACAGAGAGACTGTGTTTGTTCAAAACTTGAAAATGTTCGGTTTATTGTTGGAAAACTAAATTGGCTGGATATATAAAAGAACAAAAATCAGACAAACTAGTTGACAAGCAAATATTTAATATACACAATCGAGAAGATACTACATACTGTACTTCCAATGGACAACTAATGTAGAAGAAAGAACAGTAAAAGATTGTACTAAAAATATTAAAATATTGATCAAACATGCTATTAATTCCAGTAAACTAGAATTTGTGGCAGTAATGGAAAAACAGCTATCCAATTTCAAATTCCATATCTTTTATCAGTTCTATGACATTTGAATAAATTTAACTTATTAAAAATGAAGAGTGACTTTCCAAATGGTGCCAAGTCAAAAAAATCACTTTCCAGGAAACGTGATTTTTTGTAAGTGGAAATATCTTGAAGGTACTGAAAGAAGACTTTGGCAGTTAAAACATTACTGAAAGTGAGCTTTATTGCTAGAATTTAATTTTTGGAAATTGATATTGTGCTAGGTAACAATGTTGTTAAACATTTTAATATGTTCCAAAATGTGATAAATCACTTGATTTATGTTTGTTTATTTGAACATTTTGCATTAGGTACATGTAAAACTGAAAGAAGGCAATGTCTTATTAATAATCATTTTAATATCCAATCACAAAGAACTATGTTCATAACTGATGCTACATAATAGAGTTACAAATAACAGAGTGTATAATATTACCAAAGTCCACTTTGAAAACATGTTGTTCAGTAATTATGTACGTTTATTTGAACATTTTGCATTACATGTAAAACTAGAAGTAAGTAATGGCTTAATAATAATCATTTTAATATCATATCACAATGACTTAGCACAGAAACATTCATACTACTGACTCAGCACACTTCGGAAAAAACTGTGGGATTATAATTGGAATAACACGCAACATGACATCGATTGAAAAGTTTCAAATGTATTTCTGCACAGATGTATGGGAAATAATAATGTCAACATATAAAATTCTTTATAAATGACTTAGCACCATTTGGAAAATCACTCTTATTATTCTCGATATTGTTGATGTTTAGTCAGTTGTTCAGAGACGGGTTTGAACCTTTTAAGTGGCACAAATAATAAGGCATCATCCATGAGAGAGCTAAGCCAGGAGATAATGGATAGGGTGGCTAGTTTCTTTCCCTCTCCATTGCATACATCGCTGAATAGTTACATATTACACTAATCAGACTTTAGATGCATACAGACAATTGTTCTTCCTCTCATACATATCGTCAAGTGAGATGTACTGCTTGATAATAGATGTACATATCAGTCAGAATCTCAATCAGAGGTAAGAACCTCAATCAGAGATATCTCGATGTTGAGTTGATATTTTGGAGTGATTTTTTAGGATTGACTTGTAATGTATCTTAGTGTAAAAATTCTTGTGTAAAAATTTGAACACAGAAGGACAATGAATGTTAAAAATTAAGGTCTTTAAATCTGTTAATAATCTGAATGTGATTTTTCCTCAGTTCTTTCTGTACAGGTACAACCAATTGACTTATATTGAAAGAGTTATGTCATCTAGACTAGTATATGACTAAAATAAATGAATGTCATACGTTTTTTCATGTTGTTAGGTAAGGTTAATGAGGAGTCACAGAACTGATATTTTTTGTGAACAATATGATACAAATTGTAGAGTAAAAATTATCATTCAAATAATCGTCGACAGCTATGTAATATTGATCTATACGTTAACAATAATGTGTAGAAAAAAGTAAACAAAATAAGTACCAGTACCGGTATATAATTTAAATTATTTGTGAAACATATCTCATTTTGTCCGATTTTGTGAATTTTAACAGTAGGCCTAACAGTAAGCTTTCTGCAAGGAGATCAGAGTTTGTGCATCAGAGCAAAGAATTTCGTACTGATACATATAACATTTTATGTTCAAAAAACATTAGTTTCTTAGAAAATAAGTGGCACAAGTTCATTTTAAAGTAACGTTTCACTTTTGTTCATTTCATATCATATTACTTTCCTGGAGTGCAGAGTAGGCTATAGAATCATTGAAATTTCACTTTCATTAACATTTGTAGAAAAAATATACTCGTATATTAATAATGCCAATGTGCACCAAGAGTAATATGTATGAAGGCAGTATGATCAGTTTCTGCATGCTGACCCCAAATGATGATGTTCATGCCAATGATTAAAATGAAAAAAGTACTCACTGTTCAAAGGAGAAATACTGTATACTACTAAACCAATATACCAAAAATACTGACGTTAAAAACTAATATTCACAATTAAAAACATCGTCGTAAAGAACATCAAATAAATTAATAGGTATTTAACGCTAAAACTCTCGTAATTAAAAAGAAAGAAAAATGATTTCATTGAAATTGTATTTTTCTTTTGAAAAGGATTACTTTAGTAAAATTATGACATTACAATGCCACACATTTGAATTATTTATGTGTCACTCACATTAAGATTATTACCTCAATACTGCATTTTAAAGACCTCTTTGAAATAAGTCTCGCTCTCAAACATCATTAAATATTTATAGCATGCCATCAGAGTTGACATCTAGTTTACGTTTGTCATCTAGTTTAAGAAAGTATTTAACCCTGGACTGCATACCCTTTTTTGACAGCTTTGGTTATATACCTGGGGTTACTAGTCACCCCACATATTCTTTTGGGCCTATTGTGTACAATGGCTTTTATTTTGTATTACTGTATATTCTTTATGTATATGTTATACAAGGATTTTTGGATTATAAAAAATAAATTTGATGTTGAAAAGACAAATTAACTTCATAAAATTACAGAATTTCTGAACTTAATAACTACTGTATAATGGAAATGTCAATGCTTGAAAATTTCTGATAACTTATTAATTATAAAATTATGGAATTATTTTTATATTTAAAACATATAAATTGCTGGTAACACAACTATTTTTCACACATAAGTTTTAAAATTTTGTAACAAATGTAGTTCGGATATATAATAATTATTATAATTTGTTTACAAATTGAATACACTGTTTAGAAGAGACATGTTTCTAAAAATATTGCATAATTTTATTTGGGAATAATCTTAGTATCATTTTGAGGTTTGCAGGATAAGAACATCCTCATTTTGCACATTCAATGCAGATAGCTCTTCTGTGTTCGGAGCATCCCAGTTTGTTGCACTTCACACAATATAATTTTGTTTTCCTGTCTTTAGCAAAATAAAGCAAATCTAGCTTGTTTCATTTGTTTAAATCATGCTCTGATACGTACACCAGAGTTTATATCATCACCTCTTACAGCCATCACTGTCACAATGACAAGAAACAGCTACAAAAACTTACAAACGTGCCTCTATACTTGGGGTTACTAAACACCTCTCGAAGTTCGTTAAACGTGTGTAGGTACTGCTTTGGAACTCTCAGCCTACTGAGGAGTGGAAACTACTCTAAGTAATGAATGAATACCTGTGATTTGAGAGTTATTGAAAGCCATTCAAAGATATGGCAACAAAATAAGTTATAAGTTTTTGTGGGGTGATGTGTCACCCCAGTACCAGTACCGGTATGCATTCTAGGGTTAAGTTCAATAATCTAATGTCTTTTTCTGTTTCAATTTTATCTTAGGTATACCTATAACTCTCTTTTGCATTAACATTATAATGATTATATGTACGGTATTTCCTTTTTATCCTCTGGTTGAATGGAAGAGAAGGCCTCAAGGCCTTAACTCTGCCAGAATAAATAAAACATTATTATTATTATTATTATTATTATTATTATTATTATTATTACTACTGCTACTACTACTTCTACTACTACTACTATTACTACTACTACTACTACTACTACTACTACTACTATTATTATTATTATTATTATTATTATTATTATTATTATTATTATTATTATTATTATTATAGTTAAACCGTGATCAATATTGGAACTATATTTATAACTCTTCCATTTCCATTTTGAAAAGTGATAAAGAGTATTACTATCGACTGGTTGGCTCCACTTTGTCTCATGAAATAATGCTGGAATTGTATGTGCAAACAGAAAATGCTACATTTGTATAAACTGTGGCACATTCGTTATACGAGCGATGAAATGCAAATAATACGTATTGTGCAATTGAAATGTAATGAAAACGAGAAGTACCTATTGTAATAGTGAATATTTTTGGCTGCCTTCCATTTTATTATAACGTAGTGAGGTATCTAATTACAAACAATTTTTTTTTCTTCTTTCAATTCATGCACTTAATGGTATCTACAAACGGTTTTTCCTTGCAAATTAACCTATTCCAGGTTTGAAATTCTTACTAACATAATATTTCCATCAAACAGGATCGTAGTAAAAATTAAATACTAGGCATCATAGTAACATATTTGTTGTTGCAAACTGTATTGATTTTCTGTACTTTGAAGCCTTAAATTCTAAAAGGTGCCTTCTTTTTTTTTCCAGAGAGAGAATTAACACACTAAGATGTGCATGTGCTCAGAAGTAGGCTATCTATTCTCTATTTTTCAATCACAAATTATTACTAAACACATAGCAAATATTATAACATTTTATCTTCTTTTTAAAATCTTAGACTGATTTGGAAAAGGCTATTACTCTATTTGATATTTCATAGAAATGCTATTTCACATGTTATTTACACTTTACGGTATTATGTGTGTATATATAACGAAATATTTCTATTTCATAGTTCTTATGCACTAGATCAAAAAATGCTCAAATGGTCAACAGAAATCCTAATTCTTGGAATGTTCTTCAAAATTATTAATACTGTCATATCATTTTAATATAATATATAAAATGAAACTTAACTTGCATTCAACTGTATTCTGTATTGTGAGTTAATGGGTTCCTCCTGCACAAAACTATATCTACATTACACACCCATTCTTAGCTCATTGAGTTATCTGAGTGCTTGCTTCTCATTCACAAAATTAGGACTATTTCCAGCATACAATACGAGATTTGTGTCTGGAAAAGTGACTCTGGTGCACGCTTTCTACGAGAAATTCTATTTTTCTCCAATTTTTCATTATGTCTACTTCAATACTTAACTTTGGCAATAAAAATTTAAATGAGTAATTAAAGAGGGAGCTGTGTGCCATACCACAACTTTCAAAGATCTTAATATATGTAAGCATTGACAGTGCAAATGAACAGGCCTATCCATTATGGAAGACACTTCTAGGTTATGATTACTAGCAACTCGTAGAAAATCCATAATTTTACATACTTTTTGATTTGTCAGGTTGTTACTATCACAACAACTGCAGCAACAACAACAACAACAGCAACAAGACCTTTGCGGCGGCCAACAGGGTCACTTTTTAATCCAAACAGAGTGCGTCAGCGTCCCACAACAACCATCACTACAACCACAGAGGCATCAACAAGTTCTACAGCGTCTTCTCAACTTACACGTAAACCTGGTGCTAGAGTAGTACGGCGCAGAAAATATGGCCCCACTACCAACAGGACGAGGGAGAGCAATTCTGCAATTTCAGAATATGAGACTTCTGAAAGTCCAACCATTGCTGCTTCAGACAAAGGTAATTGAAAAGCCGTGCCGTGTCCATTGGGATATGTCTCGTCAAATTAAATAGAATTATGTACAACTTACAGTCATTTTTAATTTATTTCTTATGAAGGCCTGGCTCGGGAATTCGCAGAATGAGGATGATTGATTTTTTATTTTAGTTGGTTATTTAACGACGCTGTATCAACTACTAGATTATTTAGCATCGATGAGATTGGTGATAGCGAGATGATATTTGGCGAGATGAGGCCGAGGATTCGCCATAGATTACTTTGCTTTCACATTACGATTGGGGAAAACCTCGGAAAAAACCCAACCAGGTAATCAGCCCAACCAGAGATCGAACCCGCGCCCGAAAGCAACTTCAGACCAGCAGGCAAGCGTCTTAACTGATTGAGCCATGCCGGTGGCTAGGATGATTGATAGTAGGTGCAATGATGAAGGGAAATGAGAGAATCCCGAGAAAACTTTTCGCATCCGCTTTGTCCACCACAAATTCCTTCATAACCTATGTGTTGTAATACCTCCCAACATTGCCAGCCCACACCTGTGGAGTAACGGTCAGCGCGTCTGGCCGCGAAATCAGGTGGCCCGGGTTCGAATCCCGGTCGGGGCAAGTTACCTGGTTGAAGTTTTTTCCGGGGTTTTCCCTCAACCCAATACGAGCAAATGCTGGGTAACTTTCGGTGCTGGACCTCGGACTCATTTCACCGGCATTAGCACCTTCATATCATTCAGACGCTAAATAACCTAGATGTTGATACACCATCGTAAAATAACCCAATTAGAAGAACATTGCCATGAAACAGTTAAAACACATGTAGCATGATTCATACAAGATTTTTCTGCATGCTGTCCCAATAAGTCCAAAGAAAGTGCTGAACAAATGACAGGAAATGCATAAGGACATATATCTTTAGACGTAGTAGTAGTAGTAGGTTATTTTACGACGCTTTATCAACAGCTTAGGTTATTTAGCGTCTGAATGAGATGAAGGTGATAATGCCAGTGAAATGAGTCCGGGGTCCAGCACCGAAAGTTACCCAGCATTTGCTCATATTGGGTTGAGGGAAAACCCCGGAAAAAACCTCAACCAGGTAACTTGCCCCGACCGGGAATCGAACCCGGGCCACCTGGTTTCGCGGCCAGATGCGCTAGCCGTTACTCCACAGGTGTGGATCTTTAGACGTAACCCATGCCTTTCGGCCATTGTACACTCTAGATATGTCAGCAGCATTATCATAACATTACAAAATATGCAGGATGGAAGTGATATAATTGTGTAGATTGATGGGAGCAATAGAATACATTAATAAATAAAGGAAAAACCTTTTATGTGTTTTGTACCTGAGGGGAAAAGACCTTTGGGGAAGCTAAGGCATAGATGGGAGAATAATATTAAAATAGATTTGAGAGAGGTGGGACGTAATGGTAGAGACTGGATTAAACTTGCTCAGGATAGGGATCGATGGCGGTCTTATGTGAGGGCAACAATGAACCTTCGGGTTCTTTAAAATCCATTTGTAAATAAGTAGGCAGGGCCGCCGAGAAGGGGAGGCAAAGGGAGCAAGTGCATATGTGCCCGTGAGCAGTAAGGGCCCGTCAGATTAAGTGAGTCTGATTACTTTTTATTATCACGAATAATTATTCACAGATACATACCGGTACTATAAAATTTTGTAAGAATATTTGTTACATGAATCTGACATATTAACCAACAATAGTAGAATTAATACAAATTACCACTTCATTATGTAAATGTTTAACTTTTATATAATAGAATATCGGTTTCCCACATTAACAATCATCGACACGACACTTGAGGGCTCCGGGATTTGCCTGAAATATGTTCCCGTCAATTGTATCGAACACATTCAATTGGTTTGTCCTCTTAACTACCAACCCCTGCCGGCCCACCGCAAAGAGGAAAGAAAGAGGAAATGCTGTTATACAAGTGTCCCAGGATTAGTTCAGCTCACACTCCCTGACCCTTCCCAAGACATTAGATAGCTCTGCCAACACAGACCTTCCCTAGTATTTATAGTGGACTCTCCAAAATCCAAGCCGGAGGATTAAGTTTCCTTTTCAGTAAGGCCTACATAGTATGTTTCGGTAGTTTAATATGTGTGTAAAGTGATAATATGATTTAATTCTTCTAATTGTTAGCTTTTAGTCCTATCTTCAGCAAAAATATTGTAGTAATTCTTAGTGCAAAAAATGTTATCAATGAAAATTTTTTTTGCCAATCGCTCAGTGGAATTTTAAACTTATTTAGCCGATTCTATACACAAAAGTATGTTACATATGCCCTATTTTTTCCACATTTGTATCTTTTATCACTTCTGAGAAAAGTGCTCCCAAAATTGAGGAATTTAACATTACAAGATATGGAAACTTTGACATCATTTTACTGTACTTTCTTATTTTTATGACATTGGTGCACTTTTCTCAGAAAGTATTCTACCTAGAAAGCTGAAATTAATATACAATATGGCATTTTACACAGTAGGTTAAAAAAATTAAAATTATTTCTATCTACAGCAAAAATAAAACATAATTTGTAGTAATTCTTAATGAAAAAATGTCATCAATGAATTTTTTTTTTTCCAACCGTTCAGTAGAATTAAAAATTTATTTAACCGGTTTTATACATAAAGGTATGTTACATATGCCCTATTTTCTCTACATTTGTATCTTCTATAACTTCCGAGAAAAGTGCACCCAAAATTGAGGAATTTAACATTGTAAATTATGGAAGTACAGTCTCCCCTTAACAGTAGTTTTTTTTTTTCCTTGAGTAAAAAAAGGGGACATATCGCCCTTTTTCGTAAAATCCGCCTGGATACTTTTTTTGACTTAAAGAAGAGGACATGTCCGGGGAAAAGAGGACGTATGGTAACTCTAAGCATATCCATCCATCTTCCATGACAGAAGTCCACACCTGTGGAGTAACGGTTAATGCGTCTAGCCACAAAACCAGGTGGCCCGGATTCGATTCCCGATCGGAGCAAGTTACCTGGTTGAGGTTTTTTCCGGGGTTTTCCCTCAATCCAATATGAGCAAATGCTGGGTAACTTTCGGTGTTGGACCCAAGACTCATTTCACCAGCATTTCACCTTCATCTTATTCAGATCCTAACCTAAGCTGCTGATAAAGCATCGTAAAATAACCTACTAAAATAAAAAAAAAAATATGTATATATATATATATATCCATCCAGCTCATTCACCTCGTAAGCAATGAGTGTCTCAAACCTTCCTTACTACTGTTCAGTGGTGGATCGGGTACCGGTATATACAATGGTACAAATCATTGTTATTTTTAAAGAAAACATACCTAGTTTAATTTATTATTTCAGAAAATATAAATTAAAGAATCAAACTCAAATATATGCAAACCAAAAAGAATCTATTTGTTTTAATAATGAGTTCACTAGAAACTTAAACACACTCAATATCATGATGATGATGATGATGATCTTATCCAAAGTCGTCTTTTCTTGAAAACATGCACGTTATACTATTTTAATGAGGCACGGCACTTTTTAATAAATCCTCCTTCCGTATATTATGATTTTTTGCTACAGCAATTTCCCACGCAACTTCGTAGCTAACCTAGAGGACGTTCCTTCTCATGAATTCGAGTCTAGTTGTGTATTTTCTATGTTGTTGGTTGTATTAGATTTATATCTATTATGAAACTTGCTTTTTAGTTTCACAAGTTAACACAATCAGCACATGCCAAGGCATGATATTTTTAAATATAGTACTTACCTTAGATTATCATAATAATGAATTTTATGTCGAAATTAGCATGATTAGGTGCGTAAACATATTTGTTCATTTACAATACAAAAGAAATGAGTTGCATGTTTAAAAAAAAGTAGAATTACATTTTAGTTAATAGAACCAAAATATTATACACACAATGCATATTTTCATAATGCTGATGCACATTTCTTATTTTAGCAAGCTAGTAACACTTTTTAGCATAACAAATATCTAATGTTCTTCCTTTCCTCACAAAAAATAAAGTACTGTATTGGTCTTCCCATTCATAATGAAAATAATATTTCCTTAATTTCTTCGATTCACTTACGATACTTCCTTTGAAAGAAGCATTCTTACTTATTAAGCCTCCACTGGTAACTACGTGAGTGAGCACACTGAAACAAGTCAACAAACCCAGCAGTTAAAGGTGAACTTGGGTAGGTATTGAGAAGTCGCATTTCACAAGTTCGAAATGTATTACATTTGCCAATTGCTGTCTCAAAGGGCTATGGCACCATGACATTATTATTATTATTATTATTATTAATATTATTATCATTATCATCATTATCATCACTATCATTATTATCATTATTATTCACATCAGAAAAAGTCTGGAACCAATAGAGTTTTATATATGTTCTTCCTTTAAAAGAAATCTATGTTATCACACTGATTGTATAGGCTAAATATCTTTCCACTTTATTGTTGCTATGATTACCAATTTTAATAAACAAACTACTGTTTTGCAGGATTATGTGTAACATTGCATAATTTAATTCTGTCGGTACCTGATACACAATATTAAACAGTTTTTCCCTTATAATAAAAGATATTGAAGGGATTCTGGCAACAAGGTCAGTTAGGACAGTTTTTGGCCTCATGTTCGGTGCCCGTGATATGATCGCACGAGAAACTTTAAATCAACTTAAACAATTTAAAATTTCTGATGCAACGATTGATGCCATAGGATCTCATGTGTTAAAATCATCCTTAGCTATAATTAGTACATCTTGATTACACAACTTTTAACACTGTATCACTTCAAAATATGTATGATAAGACTTTCTTATGTTAAATTCTAGCGTACCTTGTTTACAGTACTAAAGATGACTCATAAATAAGTCGAAAGATGTAAACAAAGTACGCTAGAATTTAACACAAAAAAGTCTTATCATACATATTCCTATAATTAGTAATCATTTGTACCCAATGATTTCCTATGTTTTCTTATCATTTATCTTAATGTTTTTATTTCTTTCAAATTGTCACATAATTGTTTTTAATCATTGTTCATTGTGAATTGATTAGTAGGCCGATCTATCGAACCCTTATTTAGGGCGGCTTTTGTTGATACAAATATCTCTCTCATCATGTGCGCATTAACACCTTATGTGAAGAAGGGCTAACACATAGGCAGATTGCCCTGCGTGTTGGCGTTAGCCATAGTGCTGTTGAAAAGATCTGGAAGCATTATCTGGACACAAATGTAGTAGGAGATAGCCCCGAGAAAGTCGTCCAAAGGTAACCACTCAAGTTGAAAACAGGTATTGAGGCGTCTAGATCGTAAAGAGCTAAAAACCTCTACTTCACAGCTACGAAGTGCTTTCTTTTGGACCACTGGCAAGCACATAAGCACCCAGACCATCAGAAATCGTCTTCACGGGATGAACACAAATGCAAGATGCCCATGATGTATACCTCCACTCAACTGCTATTGTCACACAGCTCTTTTTCGATGAGCAAGAGAGCATTAGAGATGGGAGCAAAGGAGGTGGGGTTCTGTGCTATTCACAGATAAGACAATGATTTGTCTCAGACCTGATTCAGGAAGAGTTCAAATTTGGAGAGTACCTGGTTATCCAGCCCCACTCGCCATCACGTAGGAAGGGAAGTGGAAGTATCATGTTTTGGGCAGGCATAATATATTACTTACGAACACCACTAGTGCCCATGATAGACAATATGACTGCAGTTAAATATTAAAGAGAGATTGTCCAAAGTCTTGTCATCCCCTGTAGGTAACATTTTGGTGAAGATTTTATCTTTGAAGATTACAATGCCCGGCCACATCGAGAAAGGTATGTAAATGAACGAATTCAGGGCGCTAGAATAACCCGTATGCAATGGCCTGCTTCTACCGGATATGAACGCCATTGAACATGCTAGAGACCAGCTAAAAATGCCATTCGCCATTGTCAATCACCTGTTCAAACCCTACACAAGCTCAGAGGCTGCGATCCAGGAATGGGATCGTCTAGATCAGCAGCGCTTCAACAACCTGATCGAGAGTGTGCCAAGACACATCCAGGCACTTGTCAGAACCAGAGGAGGCATGACACATTAATAAAACAGTTTCTATTAAACGTCCATATTGCCAGTCGAATCTAATTGAACTCACTGTTTATTCTCCTTACAGTACTATGTTTGTCTTTTGTTTATTTATGCCTCAATAAAAGAGTTACACCAGAATGTAATTTTTGTTTAATATTTTATTACATATGGTTAAAGTAGCCACAGGGTTTCCTTATTGAAACTCAATTAATACTGGAATATGAAAAGTCTCTTAAAGCCTGTTTGGTTCTAAACTTGTTTTGATGTGTAGGCCTATAATAATAATAATAATAATAATAATAATAATAATAATAATAATAATAATAATAATAATAATAATAATATTATTATTATTATTATTATTATTATTATTATTATTATTATTACCTGCAAAGTCCAAATCGGCATCTTTCAGCTGCTACCTCAAAATGTTGAAACATTAATAAATATTTTCATGGATATGAGAAACAATGAAGAAAAATTTTTAAGTTGCTTTTTGCAAACGCTTCCCAATGAGCTGCTTCAGTATCAACTGATACCGTATTACCGTACCAATATTAAGTAGCTGCAAATCAATCGAGTGAATGTCACATCAGATAACCCTGAGGATTGGTTTAAGGTGGCAGTGTTCATGCCATTTGTTGACTAAGTTGTCATGGAACTGAAAAGTAGATTAATTTTCAGAAGTTTGTCACTTGAGGCACTTTAAACATGAGAACATTTTAAGTGCAGTACATATTTACGTCAGTGGTCTATTGTCAAACTCCATGACAGAACTATAGTTCCATCGCTCTAATTTCCGGCAGCCAATCGCGTTGCAGGTCGGCTACATTTAAACGTGCACGTCTTTTGATTCGCTGATCAAGACGTTTTTCATTTCTTAAGGCTCGATAAATACTTAATATAATCGCCCGCCATTTTGGCTCTTTTGTTGGCTTTCGCAGAAAGCACACGAAGACATTATTTGCTGCTCAATTATTTGCTAAATTACAGTGCGTTTGATTTATTATCATAGGAGCTACGACATGATAATGTTTAACAGTGTGGCAAATAGATTTCTCGTATGATAGCTCGGCAACGAAAGAACAAAAATGGCGAACGATACTACCTACCTAGACTTTATAGAGCCTTCACTTCCTAAGACGTAAGCAAAGAGGAGGAGTCATGCCAGGAATAATAACGTCGCGACTATAAGAGCTGAACTCGTTTTTGGGGAAACATGGGATGGAGTTACAGATACTCCAAATTGCCATTGAATCCCTTAGTTATAAAAATGTTGTTACAGCTTTTAGCAATTTCGCCAGTATTAAAATAAAAGTAGTGCTGTGAGGGGGTGAAAACGATGGTTTGAGAAGAGACATACTATCTAGGGGTGCTATTCTTAATGTTTTCAAAATAATTAGAATTCACTGCACTGCATACCATAACATTATACTTTTTCTAACCCTTCCTTCTCAGCTTCGAGATTTCCTTTAGCAGGTTATAGTGTTATTGTCAATATTGTAGTGTGTAGTTCGTTTGTGTCTAACTATTCAACAGCATGCAGTATACTGTGTAGGCTATCTGGAAAATTTACAAACATGTTTTATCAATTGAGTATCAAGTAGGTCTATCGAGTATTGGGTATCAGTGTCAAAATTTGGTATCAGTATCGGGAATCGAGTATTGACAAAAAGCAGTATTGTCCCATCCCTAATTACTATCAACCCTCTTTGTAGCATACAATGATTTCAGTTGTTTTTTTCAGTGGAGAGTGTGTGTCAGCTTCAGAAATAATAGTGTTAAGTAGCCTACCATCCACTCTCTTGGGTGATGCTGACAAAAATGTAGAAACTGAACCCATACAGGGTTTCCATCATGTTGTTTATGTACGGCACATGTTGCAAGGTTTAGAAATGTACAAGCTGAATAAGGATTAAAGCAATGTGTATAGAGGCACAGTGAATGATCTTTTAAGATGAGAGCCTGCAAGCCATTAAACTTCCCTGGCATATTCGATCCTCCATCTTATCCTTGTCCACAAACATCATTGTAGTTTAGACCCAGGCTCTTCAATTTCTGGTCAATTATCCCTTTATACATTTTGTTGAGGTCATTGACATGAAAACGAAAAATTCCTGTCCGATAACGAAGGTCGTAATATTGACATATCTGATTCACTGTCATCTGCTCTGTTGTGCCGACGTCTATGGATTCATCACATAAAACTGAAAAATATTTCGCATGATTAATGCCTTTGATTATGATCATGCGAGTAACTTCCCAATAGATAAAATTAATTCATTTTGTACAGTAAGGCTTATCATGGTACAATTGAGGCTTGCTCTCTCAAAGTGATTGTGTACATCTTTATCTCCTGCATCTATTATAAAACCTAGAAATCCTCGAAAAACGCCCAGAGTAACTGGTAGAAGTGGCTCGACTGAGGATTAAGGTAATAACATTGAATCAATCATTGTCACAATGCGATGGCCTCTTAGTGGTAAATAAATACCAGACAGAGAATAGTGTTGTTTTTATTATTGGAATCAATCTTTTTCTGTTTGTCTCGATTATTGCAACTTTAACTTTATAAATGAAAACATTAACTGCCCTGCTAGCTTTTGATTCATTGATTTTCTAGAACTCAACAGCTTTTCAGCTGCAAATAAGCGGTACTAAGCTCACAAATCCATAAGGCCATTTTTAAACATTTGCAACGTCTTCGAATAGCATATTGAGGGGTGGTTGGCTTGGCCCGCATACCAATTACACATATTTTAATGGTATTTACTGAATTTAAAGAAGTCGAATAGTATTGAAAGTAAATGTTTTATTTTGGGTAATGCATTGGCCATTTACTGATGTACTATAAACTATGAAACTCAATACAAAATATTTTTATTTGAAAGTGTTGAATTGGCAAGCTCAGCCCTCCCTTGGCTACCCCCCCTCATCCGAAGAACTATTACTAAGTACTTTTCTTCAGGAATTTGTATATCTTTTGTTTTTTCCTCTAGCTTTAAACTCGTTATAGCATCTTCAATATTGAATAAACAAAGTGCATCCTCTTCTTATGTTTTCTTATCTTTCACTTTCATATATAATTATATTCATGAATGAATTCTGTGTTTTATAAAGATTTAGAATTATTTTCCTCTCTTTACTTTTAACCTCGAACTTCTTTCGCACACCTAAATAACAGTTTCGAATTTATGCTACCAAAGTTCTTCTATCTATAAATAACTGTACTGATCATTTTTTAACTTCTAATCTTCTTCCTATTACAGTTCTCATTACTGCAGTTTCTCCTTCCTCTACTATTTTCTCTGTTAGATATTAATTCAAATTGATTTTAATCTAGTATATTAATTTTGCCTTAGATTTTGTTTTCTAATAATATTCAACATTTCTTATTCATGCGATAAAATGAATAATGTTCTATATGAGTAGGGACCGGATTTTTATGTAATATCAAGGTGTGATATATATACATATTTATGTAAGAAAAATAAGCTGAATATGTACCAAAATACGTAAAATCATGAAAATATTTAATATCAATATCTGGCAGGTATATGATAGGTAAGACTCTCCAGTTGTGATTTCATAGAGCATCCTATTTTTTTACCGCACATTTGACACATTATTATTTTTCCATCTGTAGTGAAAGCTTCGTCCATCGCAATCCATGATTTTATTTTTGTCGTTAGGGTTGAAGATACAGGGGTCATTTTAGTTAGTTAAAAGCCGTAGATAAACTCACTTGCACTTTATACTGTAAGTAGGCCTACTAAAACTAGAGAACTGAGTGAAATGAATGACACAACAGAACTGCAAGCACTGTTTCGCTTTACTGGATTAGGAGAAAATAAGAAGAGATGTGGGACACATGCATTTTAGCTGCTCCCTGTAAGAAACAAAGTACCTACTAAAACCTCCAACTATAGGCATTTACAAACTGGTAAGTGTACATGTGGCTAGTGTACATGGTGTGTGGATAAGCTTCAGGGCTTCTACCGCGTTGTCTTGGTGTTAGTGGCTGACGTTTCGACCGCTGTGTTGTGGTCATCTTCAGAGCAGTTGTTGGATAAGGAAATAGTCTGCGAGCTCGTATATATATATATATATATATATAGTACTCTCGATGGGGGGAGTACTATATATATAAGAGCTCGCAGACTATTTCCTTATCCAACAACTGCTCTGAAGATGACCACAACACAGCAGTCGAAATGTCAGCCACTAACACCAAGACAACATGGTAGAAGCCCTGAAGCTTATCCACACACCATTTACAAACTGTTGTTTGAAAAGTGACATTCCTGTCTCATTCAGAAGGGTAGGATTATTCCAGCCGAGAACCATACTTTCTAATTGCTCGGAACATCCCATTTCCGTATAGGTCTACTAAATTTAAAGTAAAGAGGTCAAGCAATAATCTGAAAAACTATTTATTTTAATCTTTCAACATCTTTCCAGTTTGCTCCTTTACTCCAGCTTCTTTTCAAAAGTCGGCTACTTTATTGCAGCTTATGTCTGACTTGACACGGGTTTTCTCTGGAAGGATTAGGAAGGAGTGGGTAAGGTTGCAAATTGCATGGGAACGGCTTGTTAAGACGTGTGCAGAATAATTATAGTTCGAGACAAATCAAGTTGTCTTCGTCCCACTCCACTGCATGAAGGCAACGCTACTTTCTAAGGATTTTTACAATACAAGGTAGTTGTATGAGAAAGGTTGTCTTTTGTTCACTCATGGGTGGTATGGGGTGAGTGCCTCTATTACTTCCTGGAACTAAGGACGTTATGTTTCGTCCCGAAATATATCCTTTCTTGGGTATGTAAAAGGCTTTTTAAATCTGTGTATTTCAAATTGTAAACTTCCCCAGGAGAAGTTTTTTTTTTTTTTTTTTCCTTTTAGAGAAGTAAAAATGAATAAAACCCCTAAATATGTAGATTTATGCAATATCAAGCCATAATATGTAATGTGAGGTAAATATGTAAAAATATGTAGTATCAAATTTTAATATATTAATGGTAATTACAAGATTCGCAAAGATTTGTTATTTATATGCAGTTAGGTTGAAAGGAATATAATATGTAATTACATAAAAATCCGGTCCCTATATATGAGCAATCAGAAATAATTCCTCTTTTTAGTAGAGTTATAATACTACTTTCTATAGAATCATTTGCAATTCCACTTTTTCATAATATTTTGCTATACTTGTAATAGAAAAAGTTGGAGTTTCATATCGCCTCTCGATTGTTTTAAAAGTTTGCCAGGTATATTATTTGTTTCTGTTGCTTTTTCTTCCTTTAATTCATTCAAAACATTCAAATTTTGATTTGGTTATTACAGGGCCAATATTATTTTTTGCTTCTTATCGATCTTCAATATATGCTTTTCATTTAGAATGTTTTCTCTTGTGCATAGCTTTTCCAGGTATACTTTCCAACGATTACTGTTACCATCACAGTTCGTTAATAAGTTTCCTGTTCTATCCAAAATAATTTTTCTTTGTCTGAAACTGTATTCTGGAGATTTAATGTTAAACTATACCTGTTTCCCCACATTTCGTATCACTTTCAATATATTTATGCATTTTTAATTCAACTTCTTTAGTTTCCCTTTAGAATTTTAATTAGTACAGTATAATAATGGTATGCATTGTCTATTTATTAAAATAAATTACACTGTTCACTTGGCATGCATTCTTGAAATGGAAAGTTCTGGATCAAGTTAACTACATACTACAATTACACACCTTTTCCTATTGGGTGTTGTCTGTCCTTCAGAATTGTTCTTAATTGAAAGTTATTTATATCTGTTAGTCAATCCAGCCTGACAAAAAATAAAATTACTATAACAACAGTTCCTATTTAAGTTATGTTAGCATTTACAAAAGCACATAACAAAAAGTTCAAATAAAACTTCATCTTGGTACTGTATTATTAATATTTCAGATAATGTTGGTGGAAGTCTTGTAAGGAAGTACAATTTCCCTCGACGTCGTACCACAATCCCATCATCAGCATTAACTACAATACCACCACCAGTGACAACAACACCACCAATTGTGACGACAGTACCACCAATAATCACAACATTACCACCACCAGTTGACGTTCCATCTGGTGACATGCAGCTACTGGAATCAAAGGAGTATCAAGCAAATAATGCGGAAGCAGAGGATGAACTTGTCACAACCAAGTTACCAGACCTTGCAAATGCAGCTGTAGTTGCAATTCATAACCTGGCTACTACAGCTCCTGTAACCAGTGTGATCAAAAGCAGGCCTACAAGTAAGTAAAATAACGAAAATAATTTGTACACCTTTGAAATGTATTTGCTACATGTAGACATGGCAGGTGGGCCTTTATAAAATTATCTTCCATTAGATTAATAGTGAAAAAATGTATTGTCATAAGTGTTTCAATACGTTAGAAATCTTTATTTATAATTAAAAGTCACATTTGTGCGTTTCTATGTAGAAGTCTCATAAATAGTACACAGTACACTATTACAGTAGGTACCGTATCTTTTAATGGATCTAACGTTGGCCAGCCAGTAAAAAGCAGCAATGTATACACGACAGTAAAGTCACACTAGATTCACTACATAATACTAAAACCCATAACCAATTAATAGAAGCAATTAGGGAGAAATTGAGAATCCTAAGTTAGTACACAAAACTAGACAATAGATATAAGAGGGTTAAAGCTCATAAGGGATACAAGGGAACGAAATGGCCGACAAACTGGCAAAAAGGGCAACAGTACTAGAAGAGTTGGAGTGCTGCAAAAAGTTCACAAAAAGTGCCATCCAGAATATATTAAGAGTGGAAAGCATAGGAATATGGGAAAATGAATGGAAAAACTCCACGAAAGGAGAAGAAATCAGACAATATTTTCCTATAGTTGCACAAAGAATTAAACTAAAGATAACACTGACACTAAATCTCACTACAATGCTACCAAGATGCGGAAGACTAAGAGCATACTACTAACGATTTCATATCACTGAAGACTCAACCTGTCCCTGAAGAGAAGGGGAGCAAACGGTTAATCACATATTGTATGAATGTAACAAACTCGATGCAGAAAGGAAGAAGCTAAGAAGAAATGTAATTTAAAAGGGACGAACATGGCCTGTAAATAAAACACAACTAATAGAAAAGTTTATGAATATCGGAAATTTATAAGGTTATGACGTTAAATCGATAGATTTTCAACAATTATAGAGATAAAAGTGGTTCAATTATTAAAATTAGTAGTAAGTCACCTCTTGATTATGACATACTTTATATAACATTTTCAGTATAAAATATGATAAAACTAGAAAACAATTCAAATTTCAAAGCGTCAAGATGTGTTCAAAGCTATCACCTTAAATACTCTCTATATGGCCGATTTGAAATCATGCACTTCATTGTCAGGGATCTTGATGCTTCGATCTTGTATATTACTGATCAGTATCTCCTGTGGGTGGAGGTAAATGAGTATGGTGATGGGTGGTAGAAAATGTGACGACATTTGAATTGAAGTTCAATTGTGAATTAAGTACCGGTAGCCTATGTATTGTTTGTGCGTTGTATATTTGTAAATTGTTTATTATTTTTTAATATGTTTTATTATTCACTATTGTGAAATTAATTCATTCATAATGTTCTGCCTAAGGCCAGGTCTTTTGCTGCAAATCCAGCTTTCTCTAATTTTACCTATTTTCTGCCTTCCTCTTTATTTGCAAAGATTTTATTCTCTCTTTGTGTTTGTTATTTTAATTATCATCTTTTATTATTGTAAAACCTATATAGATACAGGGACATCATTTTATTTTTACTAATATTTCTAATATTAACCTGGCTATAACTTTGGATTAAGGCTTGAGAACCGGAAACACCGTTTGATACCCCCTTCCAAGACTGGAGTTCGGTGATACTGGCGTAAAATACAAACAAATCACTTTACTAGGTATAGGAGGGAAGAAAAGTAGTTAATCCATTTACGTAAACTAGGAAATATTCATTAGGTATTTCTTTAATCAAAATTCAGGTACTGTATTAACAATAAGTGATTTCACTCACGAACTGAACTATTCATTCGGACGTATTTATTATGCAATGTATATTATACTGTCTATAGTACATTAGCGTACAATATAGAGAGTGAATTTAAATTAAAAAACAATTGTAATATGGATATTTAAACACATTTTTGAAAATGGTGGCCGTTCATTTCGATACAAGCTTCAATTTCATTTATGCATATTATCTAATGCCTTGTACCTAATTCCAATTAGGCCTAGCAGTTTCGCCCTTCGTACTAGTAACTCATGTTGAAATAATTCTGTACCTACTTTATAAAAGAGTACCTTACGTACTGTAAATTCAATCTTCACTTCTGCCCGATCCGAAAAGATAAAATTATTCAGACATGCTATCTACTGTCCATCCAAGTGGTTTTGTCGTAGGGTCATAGAAAGGGGGGAAATCACGTGACAGTTAAGTACTTAACGAGGCCCTTTTATTTAAGTTATTTTAAACAGTTGTATAATATTATGTAGACATCCAATTCCTAACAGAAATTAATGTTTTCAGAAAAGAGCTAAGATAGCCCAGCCACTAGTCTTTACATAGGCGCGAGCAGAAGTGGGTGGGGGAAACCGAGATGTGACGTAGGCAACGGACGACAGTACCTGTGCGAAAATGTGATTCAATATTGAAAACTCTTTCGTCACTGGAAAACGCGAACATATTTCTGGAACGTAGTATACTCACTAACTCAGTAGACTACTGTTGGCCGTAAGGCTACTTTGACTCCATATGCGGCCTTGGTTCTGTGTGGTGGACGGTTGGAAGTTTATTAGTAGAGGGGGGTGGGAGTGAAGTACATTCAAAAACTCAGGTACAATAAAAATTGAAGTGAAAATAAAATGATGTCCCAGTACAATATGAGGCAGAGGAATCAGACGATTTTCAAATGGAAATACCAGTAACTCAGTAGTTTTGACTATTAGAACAAATGTATTACTGCCAAAAAAACAGGCTATGTATGCCATTTTGTTGACATACATTTAGATTGTCTTGAAAATTATGTCCTTCAAATGGTGTCCGTCTCTCTCTCTCTATGCAGTCTTCAAGTCTTTCCCTGAAGTTGCGTGTCACTCTTTCCAACATTTCGCCATCAATGATGGCGATTTCCTGGGCAATGGCAAACTTTAGGTCATCAGTTCTTTGGGGCCTGTTTATGTACAATTTGGACTTCAGGTAACCCTACAGAAAGTAGTCGCAGACAGTAAGGTCAGGCGAGAAGGGCGGCCAGGGAATGTCGCCATGCCGAGAAATGATGTGCTCTGGAAACATTCAGTGCAGAACTGTCATTGAATTTTCTGCCGTATGAGCCTTGGCATCATCTTGCTGACACCATACAATTTGTCTATCAATCCCACGTAGACACCTACGAAGTTCTCATTGAAGAAATGTCCTCAGCATTTCAATGTAGTGTTCACTATGCACTATCACAATGTTCCCGTTCTTCTGAAAAAAATACGGGCCTATGACACAGTAATTATCTGGACATAGCACACCAAACTGTAACCTTTGCACAGTGAAGTGGATGCTCGTGTAGTTCGTTAGGATTTCAGGGGGCCCAGTATCTAAAGTTCTGCTTATTAACATAACCATTTAAATGGAAATGTGCCTCGTCACTCATGAACATAACAACTTCGTCAGCCAAAATTTCCACCATTCTCTCAGCGAATGTCCTGCATTGCACATAGTCTTCCTCATTCAATTGCTGAAGAATCGTAAGTTTATATGGATGAAACTTAAGATCTATGGAATATTCGGCGCACAAAATGTTCTGAAAGTTGCAGTGCCTGCTGTCTAGCTGATCGATGTGGACTCTTAGTAACAGCCAATCTTACTTGCACAATGTTATCTGGTGTTCGTACACTTCCAATGTGTCCTGGTGGTCTCTTCTTGCAAGCTGATGCTGATAATCGAAAGTTTTGTATGCGTATCAGTATGGTATTGCAAGCAGGAACACCTCTGTGTCAGGCAACATTAAATTGGAGACGAAAGGCACGCTGGGTTTTCACAACTGAATCACCATTCTTGAAAAATGTTTCATTAACGAAAGCACGATGCTCCAAGCTCCATACTTCCATGATTACACAAAATGACATAAAAAATTCTAACAAATGACGGTTCATCGATATCCTTAACCCCTCATGTTGCTCTGTAAACAGTCTTCTAAAACTGTCCGATTCCTTTGCTGCATATATTATAGGCCTACCATATATATAACCTATTTATAAATACTTGATTAAATGGCGAACTTACTCGTGTTAATTACGTAAGCATGTGCGGCTTACAGCTGTTTCGGTGTTACTTCACACCATCCTCAGAGCCTTCTGTGTCTTGGCGACATCTCAACAGGCAGAGATATTGGCCTCAATTATTTTCTCTCACTGGCTCAGTAACTTACAGTGGCGTAGCGTCAATGTAAGCTAAAAAGCTTAGCTTCCCCAGTTAATAATAATTTCATAATAAACCTGCAGTTTATGGAGAAAATTATTTGTTAATTTTAATAGAATTTATATTTACGCGTTAAATATTGTGATGCGGCAGCTCAGGATTATTTGTGATGCAGCAGTAAACAAGAAGCCTGCACACACCAGCTTCCAAGCGGACCGGTTTCTTCTGTGTAATCCACCCCGCAGATTTTCCATCCCTTTTAAACTACCCTAGTCGCAAGGCTCGAAAAGAAGCTAGCTTTAACATTTAAAATAAGTAGTTTCCGAGTTATCCCTATTCGTCAGTTGTGTTCAGTTGAAGTGTTAGTGTGCATTGTGGCTGATATAATAAATAATGAGCGAAATAACAGTTCCTGACACTAATTTACTTGAATTTTTTAGGACAATTGTATTATCAAGACTGACTTACGAACAAAAGTGTGATTTAAAAAACAAATGACCGACTTCCTTGCTGTCAATGAAGGACACAACCAAAAGACATACGCATACTTACGCAATGATACTAATATTGTGATTTCTCTAAGTATGACACGGAGTGAGCTAATGTTATACTTATATGTGTTTATTTGTTAGAGATATGTGTAAACCGTGAAATCGTATTTTATTACGTCTCATTTGAGGTCATGCCTTATTGGTGTTACTTACGATGTTGCAACCAATCTTCGACTGCTGACTTGAAATTGACTACTATTTATTTTAAGACTGTATTTTTGTAATACGTTTTCTCATATTGCATGAAAGACAACTTGAGTTAGCTTCCCCTGCTCAAAATTTCATGCTACGCCACTGGTAACTTATGGTACAAAAAGGATTAAGCATTTCTTAACAACTTATAATCAATTTCCATTAGAATACAAATTTTTAATAAATTCCCGGTTTTGAGATTTGTTTAAGAAACAAACTTTTTTGGCAAGATTATTTATTTTTATTCTTGGTTGCTTTTATATATTCGATGGTTTTAAACTTTTTCTTCTTTCTCCCTAAAACTTCAGTGATACCTTACTGTTATTTATTTTCTTTCTTTAATTACTGTCATGTTTTATGTTTTTCAAAGATTGTTTTCTTATATATATATATATATATATATATATATATATATATATATATATATATATATATATATATATAAGAAAACATTTATATATATATATATATATATATAATACAGTGGCGGCTCGTGATCATTTTTGTTAGTAAGGCCAGATATTTCACAAATTTTGCAATATACGTTAAATAATGCACCAAGATTTTTAATTTCATTTTAGTTAATTGTTTCTGCTTAAAAATTAGTTCAGCACAATACAACTAAAACTATCACTCATTACTGCAGCACCATCATATGTTTGAGCTATGAGTTTATTTTCTAAATTGAAAGGTTGTAGACTTTGTTTTAGAACCTCACTCAGACCGTTAGCCATGTGGTTGTTTACTGCCCGTATCTCACGTCCTGAGCCGAGAGTTCCCTAGTGCTTATAACCACGCCTCTTAGATCTGCTGGGACCGTCATGGCAGCAGCAGCGTGCGGCATGGCAGCATATTACTTGTTCTGGAAACATCCTATGCCATTGCAGGAGTCTTTACTGTTTATAATACTGGATACTCTAATCATGGTTACCACTATCGCTATTATCTCTGATGGCGATTTCCAAAAATGTATGTACACACTAAGCCACTCTTCGTTTAGTCTGGACAACTGCTGAATTGCCATTGACCAGTATGTTCCGTGGTTCCATGAGCCCTAGATGATTTTAAATTTCATTTTATACTTTTTTACTTGGTTATTTAACGACATTGTACCATCTACTAGGTTATTTTGCATCGATGGGATTGGTGATAGCGAAATGGTATTTGGCGAGATGAGGCGGGGGGATTCGCCATAGATTACCTGACATTCGCCTTACGGTTGGGGAAAACCACGGAAAAAATCCAACCAGGTAATCAGCCCAAGCGGGAATCGAACCCGCGCCCGAGCGCATGTTCTGTTTCAGATCTTCGATGTAGGCTATACATCATACATACTGCATAATAAAGTATATTTAAAAACAGAAGTACTGTTTAAGTGTTCATCCAATACTTTATCAAGACTAGCAAGTAAAGGTAACAAGTCTAATAAATTTCCCCGATTTGCAAATCCCTGATTTTTATACTGAACCCTCAGTTATAATTCGTGAGTTCCGCAAAATACTAAAGATACTCTTGCTAGTATATATCTGTTTTTGTGACCTGTTGGTTGTGTTTCTGGATTGAAAATTTGACCGCGGAATCAATTTGTGCTGCGATATTTACTGTCCCAAATAGTTTAAACTTACAAGCGTTTTCCGAATGTATTGCACTTTCTTTACAATAGAAACAAAATAAACTTTGTTTTTCGTCACTTATAGTTAGCCAGGACTTCTTTGTATACTCGGGACAGAACATCTAGAAGCTTGGAGGCCGTTACTTTTAAGCGGTCCGACCACCCCCTCCTCCCGCACTAGCAGGTACTGTGCCATTCTGCTGCAAAACATTTTCTGAACGGAAGTTACTGTATTGTGAGAGAACAGCTGGATCAGTGAAAGCCTTTACTGTGTGTAACAGCACTAAAATAAAAGTTCTTTTACGATATTGTGAATACAGTAGTTATATACAGTAGGTGTGATCAGCGTAAAGTATAAGCGTAAATTAAAAATTTACTTATTGTGTATAATTGTACGTGAAACTGTGATTTTTAATATAAGAATACTCTTAGATACGTGTGAATTTAAGTATAACGCTCTGTATATAGCGGTGACATTTATTCAGTGTGAGTAACATTTAAGTTAAGTTTAAAAATATAATTAATAATTACACAGTATTTCATTAGTAGAATTAAGTGTACATAAAGCAATTGAAATTATAATATAAAATGCCTCCTATAAGATCGACATTAAAAGGAAAAAAATTGCATAGTCAAACAAAAGAAGTGATAAACAATGTATTGGAATTCATGAAGAAAGAAGCTCTTGAAGGAATTACAATTCCATTAGAAAAAGTTCAGGAGAGGGTTCTGAAAGCTACTGGTGTGTCCCGCAGCAGTGTTCAAAGAATCAGTGCGGAGGCAAAAAAAGTTGCGAATGGTCAAATTGTTGGATTTGAAACGCCAGATAAGAAGAGAACCGTGAAGAAGCGAGTGTTAGACCTAGACGAATTCGACGAGAGTGTAGTGCGACGAACTGTATATGAGTTTTATATTACAGAGAAACAGTTCCCTACAGTTCAATTACTGAGGAGTAAATTGATAGAATCGATAGACTTTAAGGGTGGAAATTCAAGTTTGAAACAACTATTGCGAAACCTAGGGTTTCAATGGAAGAAAACTAAATCAAACAGATGTGTGCTTATAGAAAAGTCCGATATAAGGGCGAAGAGAATAAATTATTTAAGACTTATAAAGAAATACAGATCAGAAGGACGCAATATAGTTTATCTAGATGAGTCTTATATCTTGTCATCCCACGTGCATCAGAAATCCTGGTGTGACGATAGTAACAATGGTCTTCTTTCACCTGTGTCAGAAGGACAAAGACTGATTATAATACATGCTGGTGGAGAAATTGGTTTCGTACCTAATGCTCTACTCATGTGGAAATCTCATCAGGCATCGGGGGATTATCACCACCAAATGAACCAACAGAATTATGAGAAATGGGTTCAAGAAAAATTAATTCCAAATTTACCACCAAATTCTGTAGTCATTTTCGACAATGCTTCCTATCATAATGTGATACTGAATAAAGCTCCAACATCCAACACGCCGAAAGAAGAAATGAAGAACTGGCTCGACAAAGAAGGAATTCCATACGATGCAAAAATGTTAAAACCTACGCTGTATGAACTAATTAAAATTGCCAAACCTAGAACAGTTACGTATTCGGTAGACAAAATTTTTATTAATGCAGGACACACTCCCCTCAGGCTTCCACCATATTCGCCGGAATTAAATCCGATAGAAACAATTTGGTCCATTGTGAAAGGGTGGGTTGCATCAAGAAACACGACATTTACTCTTTCTGGTGTGCAGCAGCTGTGCGAAGAAAAGTTCAGTTCGATGACTGCAAATGACTGGGTTCCAATTTGCAATCGAGTAAAGCGAATTGAAGACGAGTACATGGAAAGAGAGGTGCATTTCGACAACATTGTAGACCCAATCATAATAAATTTAGGAGGTGTGAGTGATGACGGAAGTGAAGACTCCAGCAGTAGCGATGAAATGGAGGACGTTCAGTTGGAGAACACAGATTAGCAGCACGAGGTAAGTGGTCAACGTTTTCAGTTAGTAGTGTAACGAACAATTCTGCTGTGTGCGAGCTCTTCCGCTGTGACGTCACCCAAGCCTCTAGATGTTCTGTCCCCGGTATAAATCACGAGTTCCAGAAAGTTCTCCTTTTCATACCATCCGTCTGCGTAAAACTTAAGTCATTAGGTTGATGTGTGCCTAGTCGTTTAACTCCAAGTTTATCTTCTAATTTTAACGAAGAAAACGATGTTTTAATAGGTAATTCACTTTATTCATGTTTTCACACTTCGCTCACATGCTCTATTCAAAGTTCACATAGACACTTCTAGAATTAACCCACTGTTCAGTGGCACTGCAACTCACAGTACAACAAATAACTGTGACTGTCGCTCCCATCTGGCAGGTGGACCGGGCTCGTCGGGCCCCAACGAGAAGCATTAAGGCCAATTCATACGGGGATAGTTTACAGAAGGCAAGTGCTTGAAGCAAGTCGACTTTTCTTCGACTTTCCCCCGTGTGATATGGTCGGGACTGTCAAGTTGTGACTTGGTGGTCAAGCAGAATTTGAATTGACGACTCGTCAACTTTTGTGTCCACTTTTCCATCACGTGATCAACTTGACTCCATCACTTTCCTCGTGTGAATGCTAATTTGTAGCAAGTAGCAACTTGCAAGAAGATATTGTGGATAGTGTGTGATTGTTTAAATTAATAGCTAATTAATTTAGGTATCGAATTCTAGATTAATTTAACTTTCAAACCCCACATTTTAATAATTACTAATTCTGCTTGCAAATCACTTGGATTTGTAATTCGAAATTATTCAAGCAAACACCTGTGTTTAGGTTAAGCCTACACCTAGTTAGACGCAAGTGGAATGTGCTACAATAATTTGGAATCCTCGTTGCAAAAACAACGTTCATTCTATCGAGTTGATACAGAATAAATTCCTTTGGTTCCTATATTAATAGATATTCAAAATACCTTGTCCATTCCAGATCCCAACTACTTAGATTATTGAGATGAATTTTTGGTTTCCATACGTTCAATGACAGAAGAACGACTTACTCGATATTTCTGAGAAAATTATGAAAAAAAATAATACCGATTCCACTGAAATACTCAAAGTAATTCCAGTTTACATCCTTCAAATATATACAGAATAAATTTGGTATTTAATATCTCCAGATCGAAAAAAAATATCACAACTTTTCTCTTGTTTTGACTCAACACAGTCGACCTGGTTGGCGAGTTGGTATAGCGCTGGCCTTCTATGCCCAAGGTTGCGGGTTCGATCCCGGGCCAAGTCGATGGCATTTAAGTGTGCTTAAATGCGACAGGCTCATGTCAGTAGATTTACTGGCATGTAAAAGAACTCCTGCGGGACAAAATTCCGGCACATCCAGCGACGCTGATATAACCTCTGCAGTTGCGAACGTCGTTAAATAAAACATAATATTTAAAATTGACTCTACAATTTATTGTCAATTTATAATTTTTTTGTCAATACTGCATAATTATAAGCTACACCTCTTTCATGTTTTCATTTCTTTTATTTCCATTACTAATGTGTTGCATATACTGTACCCATTTTATAACTGCTGCTCATGTGAATCATTAGCAATAATAAATTATAAGTTAAATTGTTCATGTGTATTTATGTGAAGAAGATGCTTTCATGGGCATCTAGCCTGCGTACTTTTCCATAAGTCATAATAAATAAATTAAAAATATACAGTATATATAGGGGAGAGTCGGGTAGTATCAGACATCGGGTAGTATCGGACAGTGCGTTTCTTTCATCTACCCAATATAGTAGTACCTGAATGACATGGTTACGTTTCTCTATGCGGCATCACAGAAACGTAATCATGTCAATCAGATACTATCATCGTGTGGTAGATGAAAGAAACTCACTGTCCGATATTACCCTATGTCCGATTCTACCCGACTCTCCCCTACACCTTATTGTAACATTTTTAGAATTGCATGAGTTGTACGAACTTCCGTGGAATATATACAGTACGAGAAAACTTCAATAATAATAAAAATTAAAATTAAACAAGAGGGAATTATTTCAGAAACTTGTTGCGAAACTTAAAGAACAAAGTGTCCATAACATTAATGGAGAAGTAGTTCGCAAGAAGAAAAAAAAAAACTAAAAAAAAAGTGTACTTCCAAGCATACAACATTCAGCGCGCGTTTTTTACGTGTGGATCATGGTTTCAAGTTTAGTGTCTTCATGTGATAACAAATATGGTATCAAGTTTAGAGGCTTCAAGCACTTTACTCCTGTAAACTATCCCCGTGTGAATCAGGTATTGACGGTAACTTCGTAACCAACGAGTTAGGGTACGTACAAGTTGGAGCGACGATAAATGATAAAAGAAGCAGCGATGCTATATATGAGAGAGAATTGCAGCATGCATTATCATTGAGGTGTGCATATTGGAGTAACGATAAAAGCGAAGATACACGATAAAAGCGACGAAAAAGATAAGTTCCATTTTCTTCGCTCTTGTCGTTCATATAATCTCTGATTAAGATAATATTGATCTGTATAATGACCAGTGGTTATCAATATATCCGAATATTAATAGATTTATTATTATTTCGGAATATTAAATTAATTGTTGTAGTTATTGGCAAATTGATCAGTTGTGTATTTATTCGTGATACATTATGTGATCACAATAACCAATCACAGCACAACGAATTTATACCACCTTTGGGATGAGAAACGGGTTCAATTTTGTACGTATTTAAGTTATATTAAACTTGAACCTAGCAGCTGATATTTCCTATAGATCTTCTTTCATTAAGTGGATGTATAGAATATCTTCTACTGATAAATCAAAATGTTCGCTTCCCAGGTCCTCGTCGCTCCGATATGAACACTTGATTCTTTGATAATACCAAAGCGTCGCTAGGTCATTTCTTTTATCGTTTATCGTTGCTCCAACGTGTACCTACCCTAAGAAAGAATATCCTCCTTCTAAAGTTTCTAAGGGTACGTACACGTTGGAGCGACGATAAACGATAAAAGAAGCAGCGATGCTATATCAGAGAGAATTGAAGGATGCATTGTTATTGAGGTGTGCATATTGGAGTAACGATAAAACCGAAGATACACGATAAAAGCAACGAAAAAGAAAAACTGCATTTTCTTCGCTCTTGTCGTTCATATGATCTCTGATTAAGATAATATTTATTTATTTATTTATTTACTTATTTATTTACTTACTTATTTACTTATTTATTTATTTATTTATTTATTTATTTATTTATTTATTTATTTATTTATTTATTTATTTATTTATTTATTTATTTATTTATTTATTCATTCATTTATTCATTTATCGACCAGCAAACTTGCTATACAGACCACTGCTAAACTATGGAATATCACATACAGAATATCATGGCTGAGGTTGGCTCCAAAGGCTCCTATAAGTAATTTAAATTAGTTAATAAGATAATATTAATATGTATAATTACCGGTGGTTGTCAATATATCCGAATATTAATCGATTTATTATTATTTCGGCATATTAAATTAATTATTGTTGATATTGACAAATTGATCAGTTGTGTATTTATTCGTCATATGTTATGTGATCACAAGAGCCAATCACAACACAACGAATTTATACTATCTTCGGGATGAGGAACGGGTTTAATTTTGTACGTATTTAAGTTATATAAACCTTGAACTTGGCAACTGATACTTTCTATATATCTTCTCTCATTAAGTGGATGCATAGAATATCTTCTACTGATAAATCAAAATGTTCGCTTCCCGCGTTCTCGTTGCTCCGATATGAACACTTGATTCTTTGATAATACCAAAGCGTCGCTAGGTCATTGCTTTTATCGTTTATCGTTGCTCCAACGTGTACCTACCCTAACAAGAATATCCTCTTTCTAAGGGTACGTACACGTTAGAGCGACGATAAACGATAAAAGAAGCAGCGATACTATATCAGAGAGATACATTGTTACATGTGTAATACATGCATTGTTATTGAGGTGTGCATATTGGAGTAACGATAAAACCGAAGATACACGATAAAAGCGACGAAAAAGAAAAACTGCATTTTCTTCGCTCTTGTCGTTCATATGATCTCTGATTAAGATAATTTATTTATTTATTTATTTATTTATTTATTTATTTATTTATTTATTTATTTATTTATTTATTTATTTATTTATTTATTTACTTATTTACTTATTTATTTATTTATCTATCTATCTATCTATCTATCTATCTATCTATCTATCTATCTATCTATCTATCTATCTATCTATCTATCTATCTATCTATCTATCTATCTATCTATCTATCTATCTATCTATCTATCTATCTATCTATCTACCTATCTGTCTGTCTGTCTGTCTGTCTGTCTGTCTAGTTATTTATTTATTTATTTATCAGCAAACTTGCTATACAGACCACTTCTAAATTATGGAATATCACATACAGAATATCATGCTGAGGTTTGCTCCAATGGCTCCTCTAAGTAATTTAAATTAGTTAATAAGATAATATTAATATGTATAATTATCGGTGGTTGTCAATATATCCGAATATTAATCGATTTATTATTATTTCGGCATATTAAATTAATTATTGTAGATATTGGCAAATTGATCAGTTGTGTATTTATTGGTCATATGTTATATGATCACAAGAACCATTCACAACACAACGAATTTATACTATCTTTGGAATGAGAAACGGGTTTAATTTTGTACGTATTTAAGTTATATTAACCTTGAACTTGGCAGCTGATACTCTCTATATATCTTCTCTCATTAAGGGGATGTATAGAATATCTTCTACTGATAAATAAAAATGTTCGCTTCCCGCGTTCACGTTGCTCCGATATGAACACTTGATTCTTTGATAACACCAAAGCGTCGCTAGATCATCTCTTACCGTTTATCGTTGCTCCAACGTGTACGTACCCTAACTCGTTGTTCGTAACACTTCGTGAATCTCCGTCGATAGCGAATATTGCATACCTCGCACAAAGAGTTTGTAGCAACGAGTTAGAAAGAGAAGACTATAGAGTGGCCATGTTGTCCTGTACAGCGCTCTTTGCGGTGCCACCGCGAAATACAGCAGATCTGAGCTAAGCGCCCACCTTTGTAAAAATTCGTCTGCTTACAATGTTGTATAACGGAGGTAAGAAGTACAAAAAAAAAAACGAAGAAAAAACATGCCTGTTGTGTGTGCTGCATATAACTGCAATGTCAAAAGGAAAAAGACAACTGATATATCATATTTCATGTAAATTTTATGAAGTTAAGTCCATAGTTTTGTTAATTAGCAGGATTTTTTTTTCATGCATAAATGTGTTACAACGCCCGGCATAAACAAAATAAATGGTTCACTGGTAATGTACTTAAACTAAATACGGATAAAACAATACAATTCCGTTTCAGACCCAGTGAAAAAGAAATAGCAATACAATATTAAAACTGTATTTCGACACCGGCATCCTTTATTTCTGCTCCTTCTGTCCTTACTGCTTATACAAGAAGACGATGAGCTGTAGCTTATAAGAAGTAGGCCTATTTCGAAGACAAACGATTAATCAAATAAATGGTTCACTAGTAATAAAGTTAAACTAAATACGGATAAAACCGCTACAATTCCGTTTCAAACCTAGTATTAGCAATCAAATATTAAAATTGTATTTCGACACTCGCATCCAAAATAACGCAGAACTCTGGGGTAGGTCGTATTGTTGTTAGTATTTTGACTGGAAGGACATGAAAGAACATAATTGAGCACCCACGTGCAATAATGGGATAAGTATGAATATATTTCGTAACTACTTACCCCATTATTGTACGTGGGTGCTCAATTATACACTAATAATTATCTGTGGTGCCACAGCCCTTGAAAGGCTCAGACAGACCAGCTGGCTGTTGGCCTCACGTTCACATTTCGATAATAATTATACTTTACTGTAACAAAAAAAACTGAAAGCGTGTTTTGTCATGTTTCACCCACGTTACAAGCTTGGAGGTAAAGGTTGTTTACTACAGATAGGGCCTACTTTCATTCTATATCTTATGGTATAGTAAATAGTTTTGCAACGTGTAGAGACTGGGAAAACAATTTAATAAAATCATCTGAATCATACTCGTTCATTTTATAGGCAATCTTGCAGGTCGCATTTAAAAGAACCTAGGAATATTAACATTTTCTTCAGTATATTTGCTAGGACTTCTTGTCATACTACATGACAATTTTGGTTAGGTTATTCTTTTAAGCATTCCTCATAGGAATAGCTCAAGTGTTTTAAATTTAGCGTACATAAGTTTAGATTAAGTTCCTAGCACGTATTTGACGAAATACTAGGTTTTTCCACTTCAGTTTAATTGATTTATGCAAACGAAATTAAGAAAGCTGACGATTATAATGTCAGTTATCACCACGCCCACTTTGTTTTGGGCGCATAAGTTCATTACCGACGGTCGTTCAATTTTCTTCAAACATGGCGGCGTAATGACCACTCTATATCCTTCTCTTTCTAACTCGTTGGTTTGTAGTATTACAAACCAACGAGTTTGGTTCAAAGTGGGCGTGGTGATAACTGACATTAGAATCGTCAGCTATCTTAATTTCGTTTGAATAAATCAGTTAAACTGAAGTGGAAAAACCTAGTATTTCGACAAATATGTGCTAGGAACTTAATCTAAACTTATGTACGCTAAATTTAAAACACTTGAGCTATTCCTAGGAGGAATGCTTAAAAGAATAACCTAACCAAAATTGTCATGTAGTATGACAAGAAGTCCTAGCAAATATACTGAAGAAAATGTTAATATTCCTAGGTTCTTTTAAATGCGACCTGCAAGATTGCCTATAAAATGAAGGAATATGATTCGGATGATTTTATTAAATTGTTTTCCCAGTCTCTACACGTTGCAAAACTATTTACTATACCATAAGATATAGAATGAAAGTAGGCCCTATCTGTAGTAAACATCCTTTACCTCCAAGCTTGTAACGTGGGTGAAACATGACAAAACACGCTTTCAGTTTTTTTTTTGTTACAGTAAAGTATAATTATTATCGAAATGTGAACGTGAGGCCAACAGCCGGCTGGTCTGTCTTGAGCCTTTCAAGGGCTGTGGCACCACAGATAATTATTAGTGTATAATTGAGCACCCACGTACAATAATGGGGTAAGTAGTTACGAAATATATTCATACTTACCCCATTATTTCACGTGGGTGCTCAATTATGTTCTTTCATGTCCTTCCAGTCAAAATACTAAGAACAATACGACCTACCCCAGAGTTTTGCGTTATTTTGGATGCGAGTGTCGAAATACAATTTTAATATTTGATTGCTATTACTAGGTTTGAAACGGAATTGTAGCGGTTTTATCCGTATTTAGTTTAACTTTATTACTAGTGAACCATTTATTTGATTAATCGTTTGTCTTCGAAATAGGCCTCCTTCTTATAAGCTACAGCTCATCGTCTTCTTGTATAAGCAGTAAGGACAGAAGGAGCAGAAATAAAGGATGCCGGTGTCGAAATACAGTTTTAATATTGTATTGCTATTTGTTTTTCACTGGGTCTGAAACGGAATTGTATTGTTTTATCCGTATTTAGTTTAAGTACATTACCAGTGAACCATTTATTTTGTTTATGCCGGGCGTTGTTACACATTTATGCATGAAAAAAAGGCTGATAATTAACAAAACTATGGACTTAACTTCATAAAATTTACATGAAATATGATATATCAGTTGTCTTTTCCTTTTGACATTGCAGTTGTATGCAGCACACACAACAGGCATGTTTTTTCTTCGTTTTTTTGTACTTCTTACCTCCGTTATACAACATTGTAAGCAGACGAATTTTTACAAAGGTGGGCGCTTTGCTCAGATCTGCCGTGTTTCGCGGTGGCACCGCAAAGAGCGCTGTACAGGGCAACATGGCCACTCTATAGTCTTCTCTTTCTAACTCGTTGTTACAAACTCTTTGACCTCGCACAACGATTTGGAAAGAGAATATAGAGTGGCCAAGTTGTCCTGTACAGCGCTTTTTGCGGTGCCACGCGAAACACGGCAGATATGAACTAAGCGCCTACAGTTGTAAAAATTCGTCTGCTTACAACGTTGTGTATACGGAGGTAGGGCCACGAAAAAAAAAAAAAAACAAACAAACAAAACATGCCTGTTGTGTGTGCTGTATACAACTGCAATATCAAAAGGAAAAAGACAACTGATAAGTCTGTATCACATTTCAGGTAAATTTTATGAAGTTAAGTCCACCATAGTTTTGTCAATTAGCAGCATTTTTTTTCATGCGTAAATGTGTAACAAAGCTCGGGATACATATCGTGTGTACTACAGTATTTTTCTTTTCTTGCAGATTCTCTTAAAAAAAAGGAACTAGTGAAACAGTGGGTCATAAATATGAATTGAGACAAATTGTGTCCCTCCGAGCATAGCTTATTGTGTTCACGACACTTCTTGTGTCCTTCCTTATTGCTTATACTGTAGAAGTAGACGATGTGCTGTAGCTTATAAAAAGTAGGCCTATTTCGAAGACAAACGATATACCAAATAAATGGTTCACTAGTAATGGACTTAAACTAAATACGGATAAAACCTAGTATGCCACAATTCTGTTTCAAACCCAGTGGAAAACTAATAGCAATAAAATTTTTAAATTGTATTTCGACACTTGCATCCAAAATACCGCAGAACTCTCGAGTAGGTCGTATTATTGTTAGTATTTTAACAGTAAGGACATGAAAAAACATAATTCATGTCCAATAATGGGATAAGTGTGAATGTATTACGTAACTGCTTACCCCTTTATCGCACGTGGGTGCTCAATTATACACCTACTACTACTACTACTGCTACTGCTGCTGCTGCTGCTGCTGCTGCTGCTGCTGCTGAAGGCCCAGACAGACCAGACGGCTGTTGGCCTCACGTTCACATTTCGATAATTATGCACTACTGTAACAAAAGAAAACAACTGAAACCGTGTTTCGTCATGTTTTAAGCAAGTTACAAGCATGGAGGTAAAGATTGTTTACTACAGTTAGGGCCTACTTTTATTCTATATCTTATGGTATAATAAATAGTTCTGCAACGTGTACAGATTGGGAAAACAATTTAATAATATCATTCGAATCATACTCGTTCATTTTATAGGCAATGTTGCAGGTCGCATTTAAAAAACCTAGGCATATTACCATTTTCTTCAGTAGATATATTTGCTAGGACTTCTTCTCATGCGTACATGACAATTTTGCTTAGGTAATTCTTTTAAGCTTCTGGGAATAGCTCAAGTGTTTTAAATTTAGCGTATATAAGTTCTTTATTTTAAAATAAGTTACTAGGACTTACTTGACGAAACCCTAGGTTTTTCCACTTCAGTTTAACTGATTTATGCAAACGAAATTTTGACAGCTTCACGATTTCAATGCTTACTTATCGCCACGCCCACTCTGTTTTGGGCGCTTAAGGTAATAGTGGAGGTCGTTCAATTTTCTTCAAACATGGCGGCGCATTGGCCGCTTATAGGAAGATTTTGCGACTCAGTGGATTATAAGCCGCATTCTTCGAAGGAACAAGCTTTTCAGTTAAAGCTGATGAAATGTTATCTAGAAGCGGCCTAACAAATTTAATAGTTTTGGCCGTCTTCATCACAAATTGGCATTGCAAGAGAGGGCATCTACACAGTAACGGCTCAATTTCTGAAAACAAATTTTCTAATATATTCTTGTTTGGTATTCTCTTTCGATGATTAAGCAGCTGATCTAGAATCAATTTTGCATGAATACTACCTTCATCGGCCTCTTTCCATACATTTTCTTGTTCTTTATGTGACGGATCTCTTTCAATTAGTTGGAGTTTTTCGGTTGTTTTCGTTATCTCATCTTGCTTCTCTTGTAACACCTAATTAAGTTGTGTAATTTTCACATGCAATCTGTTAATTATTTCTTTTTATCTCCACAAAGTTGACAACGTCTGTTTGCGTCGCTTTATGATCCTTTTCAACTGGCAAGAAGGAAATGTCATTAACTGATGCTGAGCCACTCGGAACATCTTGTTCGAATAGTGAAAAACCAATATTACTAAAAGATTTGCGTTTCTTGGGTGGAGGGAGATCAGTTTTAGTAACTGTTCGTCACGGTCTTCTGATATCTGTCACTTATACCTAGGATAATGAGGGAATATTGTTGGCACTGCATTTGGTTTTAATAGTCTAAATTTCCCATTATTAGAATAATTTTCTTCTCTGAAATGTAAACTACAAACGACTGAAGATGGGGAGTTGCTTTAGGAACAAAGTCTCGGCGTGAAATCACTTTAAGCCATTTTCGCATCTTTCACTTACTTACTTATGGCTTTTAAGGAACACGGAGGTTTATTGCCGCCCTCACATAAGCCCACCATGGGTCCCTATCCTGTGCAAGATTAATCCAGTCCTTATCATCATATCCCACCGCCCTCAAATCCATTTTAATATTATCCTCCCATCTACGTCTCGGCCTTCCCAAAGGTCTTATTTCCTCTGGCCTCCCAACTAACACTCTATATGCATATCTGAATTCGCCCATACATACTGCATGCCCTGCCCAACTCAAACGTCTGGATTTAATGTTCCTAATTATGTCAGGTGAAGAATACAATGCGTGCAGTTCTGCGTTATGTAACTTCCTCCATTCTCCTCTAATTCCATTGCTCTTAGCCCCAAATATTTTTCTAAGAACTTATTCCGAAACACCCTTAATGTCTGTTCCTCTCTCAAAATGAGAGTCCAAGTTTCACAACCATACAGAACAACCGGTAATATAACTGTTTTTATAGATTCTAACTTTCCGATTTTTTGACAGCAGACAAGATGACAACAACTTCTGAACCGAATAATAAGAGGCATTCCCATATTTATTCTGCGTTTAATTTTCTCCCGAGTGTCATTTATATTTGTCACTGTTGCTCCAAGATATTTGAAATTTTGTCCACACCTGTGGAGTAACGGTTAGCGCGTCTATCCGCGAAACCAGGTGGCCCGGGTTCGATTCCCGGTCGGGGCAAGTTACCTGGTTGAGGTTTTTCCGGGGTTTTCCCTCAACCCAATATGAGCACATGGTGGGTAACTTTCGGTTTTGGACCTTGGACATTATCACCTTCATCTCATTCAGACGCTAAATAGCCTAAGAATATGTTGATAACGCGTCGTAAAATAACCTACTAAAATAAAATAAAATATTTGAATTTTTCCATCTCTTCGAAGGATACAACTCCAAATTTTATATTTCCATTTCGTACAATATTATGGTCACGAAATATAATCATCTTTCCCTGTCACTCGGAAATTGGTGGAATGATATTGCTCCTTCATTCTTCTTTTCTATTCGAAGTACACAATATTACACAACAATATGTCACTTTGAATCATATCACAATAAACTCACATACCAGTAGAAAGATCGCAATAATATTAATTATAATCGTACAAGAAACCATACACACATTCCTCAGTGAACCTTGGGAGTCAGTGCCATCTGGCGGGAATTTCATATTTTCTCGATTACAACTTTAACACAGGGATCAAAATGAATTGTCAAGGCCGGTAAAGGAGAAGCGAAGCGAGCACATCAAGTCGGCCGTGGTAGCATATTAACTTTAGTACAGATAGGCCACATATGGCTGTGTGGCAGCTGGCGCCATTTGGGCTGAGCTTCCTCAAGACGCCATTGTGAAGACGCTCGACCAATGATCACGTTATGTGTTTGTTACAAGTATTATCTTTTATCTCTGTATTTTGTGAATCAAAATGAGCAATCATAAAAACTCTGCCGTCTAAACGTGCTAAATATTGGCCACAACAATTCAAACTGATATTTCATGCTTTCCCGAAGATAAGGAAAATAGAAAGTTATGGGTTTTAAAGGTACAAAATTTCAGTAACATTAAGGCCCACACAGGAATACAAGGCAACGAATTAGCATATCGTCTGGCTAAAGAAGCAGTAAGAAATCAAGAAAGCTATAATTTCCTGCAATGAAATTCCTAAATCGACAATTGCAAGGGAAATAAAAGAAGAAAGTAAAGAAAGGTGGCAACAAGAATGGAATACATTCATTAAGGAAAGATTAACCAATTCATTTTCCCCGGCATAAATCAGAGATTAACAATGAACAGGGTGCGAATTAACGGAGGGGGATAGGGAGATTTTCCCCCCTGTTGGAAAGTTATCCCCCTCATATAAATTCATATTAACATCCCTGCCAGGGATAACTTCTATCTCCCCTCACAAAATATAATTGTTTTAATATGAGTATACTTTATAAAGCACAATATAAATTAAGCTATATATATATATATATATATATATATATATATATATATATATATATATATATATATATATGTAGATGTATTATCATGACCGGCAAGCTGACAATAATCAATAACTTAGGAATTACATACATGCACACATACATACATACATACATACATACATACATACATACATACATACATACATACATACATACATACATACATACATACATACATACATACATACATACATACTTGAGAAAGTTCCTGTAAATGAAAGTGATGTGTCCAAGGAACTTGGTAAGAAACTCAAAAGGTTGAAATAATCTTGTTCAAAGAGTATTATCCTTACTGATTCAAACTGAATAAAGTTTGTCCATTTCGTTCTTATTTTTCTGTTCTTCACAATTATATTTCTAGCATTTTGAGTACCTCATATGTAGTTTTTGTTAATATAATGAGAAAATTCAAATATTCATAACTGATATTAGTTTTGCAAAATTTCACGTGGTGTGAAAATTTAACTCAAAATGTTGACCACTTTCGAATTTCAGATATTTTGTTTCGGAGCTCACGGTTTCTTATACTATTTCCTTAATTTTCTTGAGCCAACTCTGTCCTAAGTGAAATTTACACTCTGCACTCTTGACACTGGAAAAATTAACTTTGGCAGCATTGTGTGATGCTATTTCGTAGTCTAACAAAAACTTAGAAATTTTTAACTGCTGTTCACATATTTTGTAAAAAACAAAACACACTTTTTAAATATCTAAAAGAGAATTTGTTTCAACAAGTTCGCTAAAATGCTTTGGGCTTATATTGAAACAATGTTAGTTCTCTTTAACTACTGTACAAAAAATAAAATGCGCTACTATACACTACCACAAAAACGAAGTGAAGGCATGTAGTGCTTTGCCTACGAGATAGGTAGGCTACGAGGCATCAGTGAGTTCTATAGAGCTCACTGGGTAGCATACACTGTATAGCGTTGCGAAACTAAGCATGTTAAATTTTTTTGTGTCTACATTAGAAGAAGCGCAATGAAGTGTTCTAACGGTAAAATGAGGCGATATGATCTTCTGCTAGAAAAAGTGACATTTCATGTTTACACATGAGCATAATAAGCAATACGTGGTGTGAAAGATAAAACTCAAAATGTTTTCTTTTTCAACGGTACTGGCATTTCATTATTGCTCATGTGCATTCAAACTGTTATTATAAGCAGGACGAATAGAGGAAATAGTGTACGCACTCTGTAAGTTTACACTGATGAGCCGCAACGCGGCGCTGCTACTGCTATGAGCGTGACTCGGAACGAGTTCACAATACTTGTTACGCTGAATGTCCTTTTTAAAAGCAAATTTCTTCTATTTGACCCGGCTATTCGTAACTTAAGAAATAGCTTTATAGTCCCTTAGTCATAATTAATAGACTTCTATCAGGTAATACTATTATGAACGTTCGTAACAGAAAACACAATGAGATTTGAAACGTTGTAAATTCAGCATTTAAATAATCTTTTCGTAACAAGTTGCGAATTCAGTGACAGAAAACAAAACCTACAAAATGTTAGTATATAAAGAGTTGAATGATATTTTACGTACCTATAAATGATTAAATTACTCACCATGATTAGTTGCCTGCTTCTAATTTGAGTATAAGTTGTATAAGAATTTTAGCGAGAATATCACCTGTAGCGTTTCTGCTAGCGTAAATAGCAATTGGTTGAATCCAATCTAGCATAAATGCATAAACATGAATACTAATGCATGATTTGCTAATTGTTTATTTTGGAAATGAGATCTCCAAAACCAACAAATGTCCACTTTAAGGGAATAATTATTAAATTGAATTTCTTCTCTGAGTTTGACCTCATTGAATATTACCATTTCATATATTTCATCATTTCGGTAAATTAGGAAAAATGTGAGGTACAGCTCCTGGTTGTAATTTTCAACTCACTCGCGGTATTTCTGTCTTATGACTTTTTATAATAAAACAGACATGATTTTATAATAATGTATTCGGAAAAATGCACATCACAAATACGGTTATATACCGAAAGCTGCCTATTTTTCCGAGGAATCGCTCTGGCCCATTTCCCAAACTCATCTTTTTCTTTGGGAGATGAAATGAAATGTCTTGTTACACTATTTCTACTGTATTCCGGTCTACAATCCGGAACAAAACAGTACGGCATTTCTGTAATTATTTTCTAAACCACCACACAATATTATTTTGTCATTGATTAATTCAAAGCGCAAGAAATTGAAGACATCTATGTAACCCTCAACAACAAACACATTAACAACCCCTAGCACCTTTCATCATTACACGCGCGAGAAGTGTATTTTCGAGGTGTCTGACTTCAGACAACCAATAGATCCTAGCGATCGAAGCGGGATTACTTGTCAGGTCCACCACCGACAATGGGAAAGCATAGAAGTGCGTACACTATTTCTTCTATTCGTCCTGTTATAAACAATGTAACAAAGTTTTTTATCTTATTATATCATAATCAATTTTGAAAAAAAAAATTCCACCTCCTCCAGAAGCAAATTCTGTCTGCGTCATTGATAAATAATAGAATAATTACGCAAATGTTATGTAAATTTACATAAGTTCGTGTATGAGACACTCATCTCTTCTATAGACTACTAAATACACTGAAAATCAAAGAAATAACAGCTCATTTTAAAATTAAGATATTTTTAAATGTATGTATATGTATATATATATATATATATATATATACACACACACACACACTAACCATTGGACTTGTATAGTTTACAATAATTATTATTTAAGATGGTGTGTGCTTTTTTATTCTTCTAACTAATGGCTTCATTATAATTCTTTTTTTTTTTAATCGGCACTTCCTTTCAATTATTATGATTAAAAATACATTCATTGCCAATTGGACTCAACACGCATGAGTTGTATTACCATAGTCTTTTCCATGATTATTGTTCAGCTGTAAATTGCAGCATAAACGAAGGACGAATTGCTTTTTTTTTTTCTTTCCCCAAAGGTCCTTTAAAATTATAGGCATACTGATTTACGCATAGCATATGTTATTAACGCGGTTATGCTTCGGGTTATTATCTTTTAATTTCGTTTAATTTTTAGGATATATTCTGTTATAATGATTTCTGACGTAAAAAATGCTTATAAATAGTTGGCGAGAGGACCTACTAAAAATGATAACATATTTGAATGCAAATTGCCGTGTATACACGGAACACCTCGAGAACAACCATTTTATGAATTCCAATAACAAATCATTAATTAAAACTACTGTAACCGAGTTTTTCATGGTTTTCCTCAGACACAATGACAAATATCGGATTGGAAATTTACATACTATGATCAAGCACAGTCTTACTCATCGGTATCAAACATATGAAATCAAAATTTAAACTAGTTACATGAACTCAAGCCATTTAACACACGACAAGATAAACTCAGTCTCAACTTATTGTTAACGGCCTACTGGCATACGGTACCCAAAGACTGAATGATATGTTTTATATACTAACTCGGCTATTTATGTTCTCAAAACATGACTTATACAAATTTGTATTTTGTCAGAAACACGCCAAATAACTTTTCTTTTTCCTCAGACTGATAGTAACACTTGTGGCAGAATTGGTTTAACTTACTCGGAGTTCTCCCCAACTTAAGCATCAAGTCATTTTCAGTGTTGCCAAGTCAGCGGTTTTGTAGCTAAATCTGGTGTTGTCAGGACTATGGTCAGCTACAGAATTTTACTGTCAGTGGATAGCTATTTATTTGGTGTTTTTTGATGATTCCGGCAGAGGGAGATGATATTCTTAAGTTTTTTTCTGTAAAAATGTTATATTGTTTTATATGTACTTGCGGACAACAGTGTTAGTTAATCATAAACCAGAGTTTAGTATAGGCTATTAACTCGATTTGGTATAACCATATCCATTTCCTGCCTCATCCATTGTTGATGTACAAATAAGATATGCCGCATTCGTTACACTCTTAATCTAATGTATGCATTGTTTTTGTAAATGAAGTGATGTATTTAATCATAAGGAATAGATAATGAACTGAATTATTATTTTAGTTTATGATATATTATTTAATTTATCATTCCAACTGAATTATTATTTTAGTTTATGGTATATTATTTAATTTATCGTTCCACATTATAGTTTACATAACACAGACACCAGATCATTGTTGGCAGGTACGTCTCCAGCTCAGTGTGAAATCAGATTTCGAACCGACTGGTATAATGTGGTTGTGAATGTGATTATTTTCGAAGTGTCCGGTATATTCTTGATTTACTTTTTCAATTTTGAAGAAATATGCCGTGTAAAACTCCAACGCACAAAAGTTTAGAGATGTGTGAAAAAAAAACATTATGTGTTGAAAGATTGGGTGGAAGAAGTTGCCGGTGATAGTTCGAAAGCTCCGTGTAAAAGGTGCAAGGTGATATTGAAAGCAAAATATTCAGATTTAATTGGCCATGCTGATAGGAATAAACACAGAAAGAGTAGCGAATGTTTTTTTCTGTTGGTCGGCAACAGTTGCTGAGATACTGTGGCGGAATATTTAAGTTTGTGAAGTGGATAAATGTTTCCAACACTACAAGCTTCTGGGCAGAGGTGAGTGTTATTTCAGTTTCCAGAGGATTAGAAATATTAGAATTTTTTAAATTTCAAATCTCATTGTGGTTCATTCCATATTTTAGGTTGCAATTTTCAGTGATGCATATGTGGTGACAATGCCTTCAAAGCGATACTGGCATTTTCTTTCCTTATCCTAGATGCAGAGCTTGAGAGACTATTTAGATGAATCTTGCGAAAGATAAGCACAGGAATAGGATGGAAAATCCCATGGTAAATGCAATTTTGATCATTCGAGCAGGACTGAAAAGACTTGCAAAACGTTGTTGCAGTTATGTATTGCCCCAAGATGTACCTATTTAAGGAAATAGGTAACTTAAATTAATAATAATAATAATAATAATAATAATAATAATAATAATAATAATAATAATAATAATAATTTTCAAAATTATCTCATATCTTTCTATTATCTAACATTATTTGTAATATATTAACATTCTATGTATTTTAGTTTAAGTTTGCTACACAGTTTGTAGTTTACTGTTTAATTAATAGTTAATAGTATTTTACGGTTTAATTCATAAGCAACTCTTGTATACACGTAACTTTTATCTAAATCAAATTATTGTATAATTTGTAGCTTGTGAATTCATACATAGGCCTATGTATGTGTACGTTTTGCTGGTTGAGTGGAAGAGAAGGCCTTACGGCCTTAACTCTGCTAGTTAAAATAAATAATAATAATAATAATAATAATAATAATAATAATACCGGTAATAATAATTTTCAAAATTATCTCGTAATATCTTTCTATTAGTCTAACTAACATTATTTGTAACATAGGCTATTAACATTCTATGTATTTTAGTTTAATTCTGCTACACAGTTTGTAGTTTACTGTTTAATTAATAGTTAATAGTATTTTACGGATTAATTCATAAGTAACTCTTGTATACACGTAACTTTTATCTAAATCAAATTGCTGTACTTATAATTTGTGGTTTGTGAATTCATACATAGCTTATGTATGTGTACGTTTTGCTGGTTCAGTGGAAGAGAAGGCCTCACGGCCTTAACTCTGCTAGTTAAAATAAATAATAATAATAATAATAATAATAATAATAGTAATAATAATAATTTTCAAAATTATCTCGTAATATCTTTCTATTATGTAACATTATCTAACATTATTTGTAATAGGCCTATATTAACATTCTATGCATTTTAGTTTAATTCTGCTACACAGTTTGTAGTTTACTGTTTAATTAATAGTTAATAGTATTTTACGGTTTAATTCATAAGTAACTCTTGTATACACATAACTTTTATCTAAATCAAATTGTTGTATAATTTGTAGTTTGTGAATTCATACATATGTACGAGTATGTGTACGTTTTGCTGGTTGAGTGGAAGAGAAGGCCTCACGGCCTTAACTCTGCTAGTTAAAATAAATAAATAATAATAATAATAATAATAATAATAATAATTTTAAAACAGTATCTTATCACAAAAATATTTTCACAATAAACACGACACGAGTTTCCTTCTGTTTAGGTACAATGGCTGCATATAAGTCGGGTAATGGAGGACATCATCTCGCGAGTTGCAGGGCTGTACAGTACATCATCCCTCCTGTACGATGATGAAGACGAATTTACATAGAACATAGAGTCCCATTACTTTATAAACATTTTCCGTAATTTAGTGTATATTTATATAAAATTCTCCCAGTCCTAAAACTGTACAGTCGGCCTCGGTAGCATACTTGGTATAGCGCTGGCCTTCTATGCTCGAGGTTGCGGGTTCGACTCCGGTCCAGGTCTGGCATTTAAGTGTGTTTAATTGCGACAGGCTCATGTCAGTAGATTTACTGGCATGTAAAAGAACTCCTGCGGAACAAAATTCCGGCACACCGGCGACGCTGATATAACCTCTGCAGTTGCGAGCGTCTTTAATTAAACCATAATTTAAAAATTTTAAAATTGTATATATTATATATTTATAAAACAATTATATTACCGGTTGTTCTGTATGATTGTGAAACTTGGACTCTCACTTTGCGAGAGGAAGAGAAATGAAGGGTATTTGAGAATAAGATTCTTAGGAAAATATTTTGGGCTAAGAGGGATGAAATTACAGGAAAATGGAGAAAGTTACACAACGCAGAACTGCACGCTTTGTATTCTTATTTGACATAATAGGAACATTAAATCCAGACATTTGAGACGGGCAGGGCATGTAATACGTATAGGTCAATCCAGAAATGCATATAGAGTGTTAGTTGGGAGACTGGAGAAGGAAAAAGACCTTTGGGGAGGCCGAGACGTAGATGGGAGGATAATATTAAAATGGATTTGAGGGAGGTGGGATATGATGATAGAGACTGGAATAATCTTGCACAGGATAGGGACCGATGGCGGGCTTATTTGAGGGCGGCAATGAACCTGCCAGTTATTTAAAAGCCATTTGTAAGTAAGTAAAACTGTATATGCCTATATACAGTAGTTTGTATTCCAAATTTGGAAGTGATGTGTTAAGAAAAATCTGGAGTTTTCTAAACTACAATTTAGCATTTTTTTTAAGCTTGTGCAGCGGTAAATAGAATTCCGAGTTGACAACACTGGTCATTTCATCCGATCTGAAATTCATAGTATTCCTCGATCGCCAAATGATATCGCACGGAGAGATGATTGAGTTACCTGCTCGACACATGAATACTTATCGAACTTTAGTGTAGTCAGCTGATGTGAGTTGGAAATGTGGTCTACGTAAAAGTTCTCGTAGAATAACGTAATTTTAGGGTTCGCCCTCCACCTTCAGGGTAGTATAACAGACAATTAAGTACAAATTAATGTAGGTATATGGAAATAATTCTTAATAGCAGCGAGAAGTATTCTTTGAAAGTCGACCATAATCATTTTACCCTTACAAATTGCAGATATTTAATTATTTTCCAAAGTACACGAAAGAGTCTCCGACTTCTAAGCTGTAGTGGGGTTGTCACCTTCGCTAATTAAAACGAGCAACTGAAATATGTATATATTTTATTTTTACGCTCCTTCTTCGTAATTAGAATCGGAATCAAATAATTAATCAGTTATAATACTTCTGAAACGAATTATAGTGCACAAACAGAAATATAAAATATTAATATCAGAAGATGTTAGCGAAATGCTGTGAGGAAGAGAAGGGAAACTCTTCGGCTGAATGGATCGACGACTATGCGAGATTGTGCATCATGTATAGAGATCACTGTACTTCAATCTTCAACTATTCCATAAATGAAAATTAACTCTATATTATATCTACAGTATTAAAGAAAAACCGAGTAAGTCCACTTTCGGTCGAAAACGAATTAAATCCACCGACCATTCCCTTATGATCCAGATCCACAGTCTGTAAAAGGGGTAAGTGATCGTGCAAAAAATAAACGTGTTATTAAATGCTGAATTTGTTGTATGCACTTGTACGTGTATGTCGACTTAATTGATTTTGATCAAAGGAAACGGGGGAAAAATATAGTAATAGGTAATTCTATTTACATTGTTCTGACCCTCTATGATACGTATTTGTTCTAGTTGATACAAGTCTACTTGCATGGTTTACCAAGCGATAAACCAAATATTACATATTGAATTACATGAAAATAAAAATGTAATATTATCATAACAACCTTATAATAATCCGAGGCACGAAGCCCACGAAGGACCATGACCGATCAGCCGGTTGCTGGCCTCACGTACACATGCCGAAGCAGAGGTGGATGATCATGAAACCAGAATGGAAGTATCATGTGGTTAGCACGATGATCCTCCCAACCATTATAGCTGGCTTTCGTGACCGGATTTCGCTACCTATCGTAGTTCTCCAAATGCATCACGATGATGGGTGGGCACTGGTCCCATACACTGGTCGAACTTTCTTGAGAAAATTTACAACCTTATGTGAGAGAATGATAACAATGCACGACGTATTATTAATATTAAAATCATCCACGAAGCTAATTACAAATGTTCGTAATTTTGTTCTTCGGAGTTTCATTGTTGAACTAATTTTATTAACAAGCATGTTGATTGGCCTTGCATTTTCAAGCTGGAACGAGTTTATCTGCAGTTCTTTGCATTTTCCTTGCTAAAATTGAAGATGATTGATGTCAAACATGCTTAGTCGTGGGCAATGTTTAGTATACTTAGCAAAACGAACATTTAATGAAAATTTGTGTTCTTTTCATGAAGTCAACAGGAAAGGAAAACATGAGCACCAATTATTAATAAACCGAAGACACACAGAGTTCAGGGAGAGGGCGAAAAGAAATTAACAGAATGTGCTTGTAAGTACAGTCTCATATTGGAAGGCAAAAGTCATCCGTCTTAAGGAAGTATTCCTGTTGATAAGATCCTGTTTTTCTTTGCTTCTCTTTCTATAAAACCTGTAGTCTCTCCTAATGTCCGGCAAAAGCATTCTCTTCACAATGGATGGAATGGCAGCTCCCTCAAATAAAAAGTGCGAAAAAGATCTTATCCTGTCTTTTCCAAGCTATGAAAGTCACTACTGTCGCAAGAGGACAACAAAAAATTTCTTTCTTCAGACTTGAGAATTAGTAAGATATACGATTTGTATAATTGAATCGGGCATTGCAGAAACAGCACATGCCACTATGTGTGGCGTATTGACATGTGCTGTTTCTGCAATCCCCGTTTCAATTAAATATTGTACAAATCCCTGTGTCCTTTCCGATTTATACAAAATCCTTTCACCGACTTTTAATAAGTCTACATAAGATACTTGTCACAGTTGTGATTTAAATAATAGGAAAATCAGTATATTGTTTGGAGACGCTAAGGAAAAAGTCATCAAAGAAAAATCTCTTCAAAGGACGTTATGCCCACCATATGGCTGCAAAGGAAACTCATAGCGGAAAGACACATGACAAAGAGGCAGCTCATTTTTACAAAAGAAAGGAATCTATGCCTTTGACCTTCAACAGTGTTTTCCTACGCCTTTTCTGTCACTTCAGTATCGTTCTACAAATGACAGCTATGGACTTTCAACCTAATCGTTCATGGCTTGAAAACCAACAAAGCTACGTGTTTCATGTGGGACGAAAGTGTTTCTGGTAGGGGTGGAAATCAAATTGCTTCTTGTATATGCCAATTCATTTTGAAATTGCCAGAAAATAATTAATCTGTGGTATTTTATTCAGACTGTTTTGGAGAGCAAAACAGGAACAGAATTTTAGCTTCTATGTTCTCATGTTATGCAGCCAGTGACCACAGATTCCTGAATTCCTGATAAGTGGACATACTCACATGGAATGTGATACAGATCATGCATTGATTGAAAAGGAAAAGAAGAAAACCGGGATGAAGATTAATCATCCGAATGATTGGAACCTGTTAGTGAGGTCATGCAGGCGGAAAAATCTCTTCGAAGTATCCTTTATGAAAATAAGACTTTTCTGGATTTTTCTTCCCTTCATAAGACAACAGACCTATATGAAATTAAGAAGATGAATACGGAAGGAAATAAATGTCTTTGGCATACAACACTTTGGCTGAAGTATGTTAAACACCCAATAAGTAGCACTTTCTTCAAAGACACCTTAAATGAAAATACAAATTTTCGAGAACTGTCTCTTCGAAGATGTGAGAGAAACACTTTCCCAACTTCTGTACCACTAATCCATGAGGGTCCAATACCTGTAAGCAAAGAAAAGAAGAAAGACCTTCTGGAACTCCTTCCTGTCATTGACAGCGTACCGGTATCTCATAATTTTTGTAAGAATCCTTCTGTTAACGACATTACTACAAATGATACTGATCTCGAAGAAGCTGATGCTGATGCTTGAAAGGAACTTTCAGAATTCCAATTAGTTATTTTTTTACACGTAATATGGAATATTTACTGTAAAACTATTATTTTGTGCAGTTTAGATTTTTTTAATAAATTACTCAGTGATAAACTAAAAAAATCCACACTGAAAAACAGAGCAAGTCTCATTCATGCAAAAAAAGAATTGGGAAAATCCGTGTAAGTTAATTTGTGGCCTAATGGTACAGAATATTGTATTGTAAGTTGTATCCCAGTGAAAGAAGGCAACAAGACAATCATTTTCTCAAAATTCTATTTTTATGTATCAATATCCTGATTTTAGGGTTGGCTTTGAACTTCATTTAGTTCTCCCGTAAAATTTTAATTTACGTCCTTACCCGATTTTTCCTAAATGCTGTAGATAAAGTTTTCTGTTGCATCATATAAGTTTACTATAAGCATGTTCCATCTCCAGATATTAACAGTATTATCAAACATTGCTGCAAAATTCAACGTTTGCTTTTTCTCTCTGAATGCCTTTCTACGAATATTACCTTCAAGTTTTTCTAAATGTATCTTTATTCATCTGTTTGTTATGTTGCTTCTGCATTTGTTTTTTCTCCACAGCAACCCCTCCACATGAAAACTGACTCTAAAATCATGGGCTGAAAACAAACGATCTGGTAATATTTATTCTTTGACTGTATAACTATTCTTGTTCTTGTATTCTTCTGGTTAATATGCTTCATTACTTGGCGTGGGTTTAGACCTTTTCATGCACAGATTCGTAAAAAAAACTGAGCTCAATCACTTGTAGTTAGTTGTAGTTTGCGGTAGATGTGTCGAGGTTTGGCTGTGACCATCACCAACTAACCATAATTCGTATGACAGAACTTGGTGGATGGGACAGCAGCTAACAAATGGGTAGTGTTGCTGTAGAATTGTTATTATGATAGTGCTCTTTACCTCTCTGATGGTGGGCTGCAATCAAAATCAATTTTGTGCTTCAAATATAATTAATTGTGCTCTCAGTTCCATATACCGTCCATTGCAAGAGCATTAATTTAGATTGTGTTATTAGCAGAAATATTATAACATTTCTCTACAACACCCAAATGATGTAGGAGAATACTAGTTAAATTTTTTACGGCGATAAATTATTTTGTTGTCCAATTTTTTCATAAAAATTCATTGACAGACTGACAGACAAACTCTATAATCCATATGGTCAATTTCAGGATTTAATACACACACAATTGAAAGTGATAGATATTAGAATATGTAACGAAGAGGATGCCATATATTTTCAGGTGCACCACCAAAATTATTACATCCAGCAGAAATCATAAGCTCAACGCCAGCGATCTCTCCCTCGCTTCCTCGAAGAGGATCGACGGTATTCGTCGGCGAGCAGTTACCCCTGCCAAAATCGACCCCGTCTCTAGCATCTCCGCGACGTCTGCCTGGCAGTGTGTCGCTCAGACCCCGGCCTTTCTCAAAGACGACGCCAACTCCACTTTCTACAAGTAGTCCTCGTGCCAGGACTGTTCGACCCAAACTGCCGCCTGTTATCGATTACGAGTACTACGACGATGAAGACGTTGGCATCTTGGACACGGCACCAGTGGCGGGCAAAGTAAAGATCCACTCTGATGGCTATATCGAGTGTTTAGATCGTGGAAATTTCCCACACCCATTTTCTTGTAAAAAATTCATCTCATGTGCAAAGATGGAAAATGGGAATCTTCTAGGCTGGGAATACACATGTCCCAGACAGTTATCATTTGATCCTATCGGTGGTATTTGCAACTGGTCAGCAGGGTTGGGATGTAAAGAATGAACTTCTGAAATGCAACAGTACGAGTTCCGTAAACGCTGACTGTTCCAAAATGTAATATCGATATTTACTGTTGTTTTGTAAACAAGGAATTGTTTCCAGTCTTATTGTGAGTTGAACAAATATTTATGAACAAGAATCATTATTTTTCACCCATTCCTTACTTAATTTCTTTCTCACAGAACTAAAAATTTGTAAATAAGTCAAATTAACCGATTTATGTACGATTCTTACTTTTTGTTCACAATGTCCATTACTAATTGTACAACTCAATTCTATGACTACATGGTAAAGATATGACTCGTTTTCTTTACCACCAGTTCCAAAACAGCAGATTCATCTCTTTAAACACCAAGGGATTTCCCTGTAGTTGAGGTCAGAGAGAGCTATGTACAGTACCACTATGCCCTCAACACTCCCTATACCCATGTATCAATGGTGTTCGGCCACCACCATTATTATATTGTGATCTGCAACACATATACCACTGTTACAAACAGAAAGATGTTTTCAGAGATCTTTTTTAGTCTATTGAATGATCTCTAAAACTGAACCTGTTATATCTCCAAAGTAGAGTAATCGTTGTATGTAACAACTCTACATATGATTTGTGTTGCAAGTGGGCATTACTCTGGATAGTAAGACCGTTATTTATTGGGATATAAGATGGAGACTTTGAAAATGTGACAACTGAACAAGATTTATTTTCTTGTTTTACCCTTAAGATGTGGTGTGGATAAGCAAATGCGTTCTTTATGTTAAAACTTAATACCGGTATTTAAGAACTACAGTTAAAAAATAATTGTTATAGTTCGGTTTATATTTTGAAAGTGTGAAAGTACAGAGACAATGTTGACATAAGATGACGGTTTTTAAATATTTTGACAACTTTACACATATTTCCCTAACTTTCCATTAATCAAATAACATTGTGAATAAGTGAAACGGAAGTAGGATCATGCTGTACATAGTATGTGTTCGTTGGAGCAACTTCCATCGACTGATGTACCTAATGAGTTGTATCCAGATCATTCAGACTGACTGTTCGTTCTGCATAGAGGCAATTTTTAAAACAAAATGAGGTATTTTACTGTCTTAATCTGAAGAATCTTATGCGCTCAATGAACATATAGTACACGTCAGGTGTGTGATTTAGGAATACATTAGGAATTCTCAGAAAAATTAAAAATTGAAGTCACATGTATTCGTAATAAGCAATAGTAACTCACTTGATGGATAGTTTGCAAATCGCATATCCATAGACCTTATAAAATGAATGCTTTGTATTTATTAAATAAATTCTGACGAGAGTGAGAGTGTGTGTGAGATGGTTTGTTGCTCTGTATATTTTTGTATGAAGTTAAATGAAATAAAAATTGTTACAAAACAATTGTGTACTGTTCTTGCACATCTCGAAGTTATGACATGTAATTTTCAAGTAACTTTAATTACACGAATGTATAATTATATACCGTCCATCGAGTTAGCTCTGTTGTAGCGTGTCTCCCTCCAGACTGCAGATCTCGGCGGGGTCAAAAATGTTCATATAAAATTTGTACCTCGGGACTAGGAGAGATGGCGTTGCACAACTTCTAATCATTAGATTGTGCACCAATATGCCTGGGTTAAATCTCAAATCTCTTTGCAGTGTATATGAAGAGAAGGTGTATGTCACTGTTGACAGTGATTCGTCCGTCGGATGGGGACGTTAAGCCTGGGGGGCCCCCTAGGTGCTATTTGAAAGGAGTAGGCTATGTGCCGGCACCGAATTTACTCTTTTCCCTTCCTCTTCATCATCATCACTCATTCCATACACTACACTTACACGAACATTTACACATACACTCACCCTAGAACAAGACATAACACTCCACAGATACACATGTACAGCGTGGCCAGCCCAAGAGGTGTACAAATAGAAAATGGGCCACAGTGCTGCCATCTATCCATAATATGCGGAACCCGAATCACGTAAAGTAAAGTGGATACATACACACAATTATATACCTACACTTGAAGAAATAAAAGATTACAGTATTCAGTTACAATCTGTATATGATTAATTTTAACTGGTAATGAAATTACGAGAAAACGACTGAAAGGATTTTAATGAATGACCCCTCACTTTCAAACATGTAACCCAAAGATATACGGAAAAATACTAGTTTTCAGTGAAATGTCAATTTTCCTACATAATTCTCCTATTTTCCAAAAACCATCTTTTGTCAGTTTTGAGAATTAATGGCTTTTCAGAATAAACCAGAACACACACTACAATAAATAATAACGCATGAAGGCCATGACCTGCAGGATTGGCGACATATTGAGAGCTCAGATGGCTCAGTTCTCTGACATTATGCCAATAGCCTATGTCGATCTTAATTTGTATATTTTTTTTTCTATATTGGTTATTAACAACTTCAAGACTAACTAAAAAGAATTTACAGGTCTGATTCGTGTGTAATTTTCTGAGTGCAGCTGTGTATTGGATATAAAAAACTACAAAACTTAAGAATATTTTGACATTTTACCATTAAAATTGAATATTATTACAGTTAATGACATAATGTCAGTATTTCTCACTAATTATTCATGTTAATACTATATTGATGATATGAAAGTGAAGCCTTTTGGGGTTATATAAGTAGACGTAGAGAATATCTTAAATCAGATCTTCATTTCTACAATGTACTGTGTAACGGCTATGTATACATACTAAAATCTACAAAACTTATGGAAGATAACAATTTTGTTACTAGAAATGAAATATTTTTTATAGTTATTAATCACGTGGTGTGGTTTTTTTTCGTACTTTTAATGGAGGTGTGGTGTTTATACGTAAGTAACGAGTCTATCGAAAAATCAACTATTTCGGATAATTTTTGAAATGATGTTCATCCTCACGAGAAAAAATCTTTCCCGGTGCCATAAAGTCGATTTGGAAACAAACACACCCTTTTCCCACATACCAGAGGAAGGTAATGTGCATTTTGATGTCAACTTAAAATGATCTGGAGCATGGCCTCCTATACGCCAAGGACTTAAAATGACCTGGAGCATAACATTCTATACGCCAAGGATATTGAAACACGAACATGACTATACACATTGTTGTGATAGACTGGAATGATAAAATGCCACGCAGCCGATTAAGGTTATTGTAGAATAGAAAAATTGCTGCCTGGTTTGAACTTGAGATTTTTATGGATGAAAATAAATATATAAATAACAAATTCCAACAGATTCTTCTAGTTAAAAAATGTTAAATTCATGTGTCTGCACACATATCTATCAAAAGTTTCATGGTCATATGCAAAGAAACGTAAGTTTGTTAGTGCATGACTTACAAATGGGAAAATCGTTCGTTTCAGGAGACAAAAACGCGATTTTTATAAACGTTTCTAAGGCCTATAAATTCCAACAAATTGTGCTAATTCTTTTAGAAAGTGTTAAATACGTGTAGTTACAAAAGTATATATCATAGGTTTCGATTTCCGACGCAAAGAAAAAATCTGTAAAATTTTACTTTGCGAGATTTTTATGGACGAAAACGTCTATAAAAATTACAAATTACAACAGATTCTTCTAATTCCTTTAAAAAAGTTAAATTCATGTGTCTACAAACATTGACACTAGGACGTTCACAGTAGGACCTCTTGTAGGCAACATTTTTTACAATATAATATTCTTGCTATTTATGGTTTATATATTTTTAATGTTTTACAACTAATTTATAAAAATCTGTCTGATTTTCATCAAAATTGTGACTTCCATACCTACGATAGTCGTAACAAAAATAGTTTATCTATTGCAGCAGACCATCTTACAAACACTAGTAGAACCTATACGGTCTTTGGTATCAAAATCTACAATAGTTTATAAATGAATACAATATAATATTTTATTACTCAGTCAATGACAAATCAATGTAAAAATAATGACTTATATTATATAGTCATTAAGTTTATATACATAAATTACAAAATTGCAAACGTTTTCGCCTATTCAGGCATCCTCAGGCACAGTTATACAATATCTCAATGTCAAATACGTAGCTATTGGTGGTGAGTACTATTTAAAATTAATGATGTAGAGAACATCTCCATTATTAAAATGTAATATTACAGGTAGTAAACTTAAATAATGTTAAAAAAATGTTAAAAACCACGTAGCGTTGTAATTAAACTTCATAATGTGTGGAACTCTTGTTCAGTCCAATGAGTGGTGAATATGTCTGAAATATATAAATAATACGAATAAAAATGGGAACTATCAAATGCAAATTGTAATCGGATTGTACAACCTCTAACCCCGTCACTACGCAATATCCTTACGCGTAGTTGTTTACACGAATACACACTTCCCCCACGTCATACCAGTTACAGTCCTAATAGCAGCAGGTCGTCTCACGTCTACGTAAGTACGTCCATAATTTAGCCCTCCAATTAATTTTTCAAATTCTTCTAAAATTGATATTAATTATTATTTCATTACAGATAATTTACACTAAACATAGGATGTTTATAGTGATCCATACAGTTGCTGAACTATGCAGTTGTCACATTTCAAAACGACGTGAGTACTTTTAGATGTCCAATCCGATTACAATTTGCATTTGATAGTTCCCATTTTTATTCGTATTATTTGTATATTTCAGACATATTCACCACTCATTGGACTGAACAAGAGTTCCACACATTATGAAGTTTAATTACAACGCTACGTGGTTTTTAACATTTTTTAACATTATTTATTACGT